>NW_020799117.1:8784885-8825145 GCF_003259725.1 Athene cunicularia | reverse complement strand
TTGCACTGAGCTGATTGGTTCTCAACTCTCACAGCACAGAGCTCCAGACGCTCTGTTAATAGCTAAGCCCAAAGCATTTCATTTTGACTAATCGTCCAAAGTTCAGGGCTGATCCCAAAGTCCTTGGTCAGCAAATCTGGCTAGAAATGTCATGCGATTTGGCCTCCACCAGATACCCAGAAATCTGTGGGCTGGAAATGCCATGAGGATTAGGGAAAAGTAAAATCTTTCTTTTAGTTTATCTAGATATATTTGTCCCTGCTCCCAGGGTGGCTGCCCGGTGTGGCCCTCTGCTCGCCCTCCCGGCGCGGCTTTGGCCCCTCCGGTAGGCAAGGGGCTGTTTTCCAGGTAGTCTGTGGCCTTTCCATTATGGCTGGCTGCTTTCCCGCCCCTCTTGGGCTCATCTGGGCCCTTGCAGCTCTTGGCGAGCTCTGCTTCTTCTTTGGGTGCCCGCTTCTCTGCCGGGGTCCCAGGAGGCGTGTGCCCGTTTTGGTACATCAGCCCTAAAATCTGTCTCTGCAGGATTGGCTCCTGCCATGGCTCCTAGGCCCCTCAGGAAGAAACAGACAAGTCACTCAAAGAAGGAGGGGAGTAAAGAACCACCTGTACAGCAGTGAATTTTTAGAGTGCTTCCAAAGTCACCACATGCTCTCAGCGTTTTCCGCCTCCCTAAGGACAGGTCTCTACTGTAACTGCCATTGACTCAGCACCCCTGGGCCTTTCAGAGGTGGAGCATGGTGGGGAAGTGAAATGCTCTATCCCACCCCTTAAACATTTAAATAGCTTAGATATTTGCGAGTTTATTTCCTTGACTAGAACTTCCTCGCACAGTCAGCCTGATTAAGGTCTTGGTTATTGTGATCGGTCTGTTGCAGCTTGAGAACGTGACATCATTGTTATGCTTCTCAGCCCCTCTTTTATTTTTAGCCTGAGAAAAATTTGATATGGTAATGTTTTGCCTCCTTAGGTAATAAGTTTTTAGGGGCAAACTTGGAGCACTTTTCTGTGAATTGTGGACTACTTAGAGTAATATCTGGCTGAAGTTCTGTAGATTAGCATATGCCAAATGAGATAACGTGGACTAGTAGTGGTATCTAGCCCTAGAAGTCAAAGGCCGAGTCTGTTAAAATCGAGATTCCATTTTGAACATTTTTTATTTTTGTTTCTTCAAACAGTCTTAATGTGGCCTCCTTAATATATATAGGTTTAAAGACAGCAAACTGAAGAGAAATGGCAGCTTATTCATGATAATAAAGTATTTTGCTTATGGTCCTCTGTATTAGACTGAGACTTTTCTAGGCCAAGAATCAGGTGACATTTAAAGAACACTGTGAATAAGACTTCTCCTGAGGAGATTGTGTACTTTTTACAGCTTCTTGCATGCAAAGTCAGCCCTTCCTGAAGTAGTTTTAATAATGTAACAAATAAGGTGGATAGTAGGACAACCCAAATAGGCCTGTCTCAAATTCCAGCACCTAAAAGGACACTTCCAGGAAAATCAAGTTTTTCTGAGTTTTGCTTTTGTACTTCTATTTGTGTAGGATTACTGATCACCATCGCAGTATAACACTGTCACTGTTTAAAAAATGTTCACTCTTAAGGATATTTCAGAAGTTATTAATCCAAACGGTGCATCAAAATCTGGTTTGGAAAAGACATTTGATTTCCAAAACAGGTACAAGGAGTGGATGTTTCAAATAATAAAAAATGGTCTTTGAACTGACTTCAATTTCTGGGAATAACATTATCCAAATAAAGCAGATTGTGTATTTAAAAAAAAAGGGGGGGGGGTTTGAGGCAGGGGGGAAGTGGTGCGTGCAGAGTAAATAGTATTTAGAGACATCAAAATCAATAGTTCCATTGTGTGTGGTGCAGATTTGTCATAATGTCTTTTGTCTTAAGGCCATGACTTACAAAATTCTGCAGAAGATGCTAAGTGATATTATCTGCCTCAAATAACTGCTGATGCTGTGACAGGAACATACTGAAATTTAACAAGAAACTCTTTCCTTAAAAAAGGAATATGATTATATGGGGATTTTGAAAACGTTCAAATAGCTTGAAATCTTGCTAGTTCAAACTTTGATAGGTTTGTAGTGGTTGTTAGTTCTGCATCTTGGTTCCGTATTCAGCTGATACTTTTAATCTTAGAATTTCAGTTTACTTGTTTGGGATTTTTTTTTTTTTGTTCCTTATTTGGGCTTCATGTGGCTGAGAGCTTGGTTAGGTCAGGTATTTCAAGGTGGAGGACTTTTAATAAACAATTTTCAGATTTTTCAGTGTGTGAAAGTTCAGTAAATGATGATACATAGTTATGCTACTATGATTTTTTTTTTTTCAATGTCTGTGAGCTACTTTAAGAGCAAAAAACCTAAGTAAAAATGGTAACCTATTAAAATTCCTCAAAGATTTAAAACCTAATACTAATATACTGGCTGCAAAATACACAGGAAAAATTCAAGTTTTTATTTAGTATTATTGAAGCATTTGGTATTTATATTTTCTTCAGTGTGATAGAAATTGAGCAATTAAGTTCATTAGGTCAATTCTGCTTTCATACTAGAATCACTTTTGTTATTTGTATTGTAGCATTTTCTGTTAACTTAAAAGTATTGATCTGCATAGTTTTGTGCATAGATAGCTATTTTTGATACTGAATCGTAGTCCTACTAAATATGAAATTTAAGAAGAGTATGTGAAAGACTATTAGATTTAGACTGTTTTAAGATGTGACTAAATACTTTGTGTCTTGTTCTCTTTGTTGTTAACCTCATTGTTCTTAGTTGCTAATATAACTTCCCCCTCCAAATTAAGTGCCTTGATTAGTTACAGTTGAACAGTAATACCTTGTTTCTGACTGGGCACTGTGAATATGTTTGGGGCTTAAACCAAATAACTAATAAAGCCTGTCTGTGCCTAGTGAAATTTGCTTGTCCTAAGCTTTATTTTTACCGTTTCTAAATAAATGTCAAACTTTCACCCTCCAGTTTCTTCCCAGGTACTGCAATGTGTGCAAGAGTTCTTCTAATGAGTTTCTGTTGAGTTTCTCATTAGCTTGTTTAGAAGGTGTAAGTCAATGCTTTCTTATTTCTTCTGGAATAAATTCTATTTCACATTATTATGTGAATAAACTAACTTCAGAAGGCAGCTTTTCACTTTTTTTAGATGTTCACTTGTATGGGTTCTTTTTCCCTGGTAGGCCAAAACTGAATTGGAAAGTAAACAAAAGAATTGGCAAATAAATGCAGCCCTCTGTGCTCAACTTGTTTGCTCTAGAACAGTAAACTCTGTTTAAGTGGCAGAGGTTTCTGATGGCTCAAGTGCAGAGTGATGCTTGATGCAAGGTTAGAGAGTCAGGTGGCAGTTCTGAGTCACGAAGTGATATAGTAGACTTTCTGTTAGATTCTGTTTTGTCATAGACTTAGGTTAGCTCTGCAGTAGAAATATGTAGCTTAAGTATTATATGCAAGAGATGGCCCATTTTTCTGACCTAACGAGCTGCTTACCAACATCTTAACATGACAGAGTGCAGAGGCACACATCGCATACTTTGGATAGCTTGTGAGCGTGTGAGCCATAAGAACATTTGGCAGGTGGGAAGTGTGCTGGTCACCAGCTATCCCACTGCTCTGTTGCACAGTGGATTTTGCAGCTTTGTCTCTGGATGACCTGGTGACAATAGTCCTGGATGTTGTGTTCATCCCATAGCAGGGGGCTCAGTTACCCCATGCCTGCTCCAAAGCAGCCCTGTAGTTCTGATGAAACTTGAGGGTAAGCATTGCATTTGAACTGTTTGTGAACTATGAGACTAAGGATCTGCAGGCTGGCCAGTACTGTGTAGAAGCAGCTTATACGAGAAATGTCATATTTTTATTGGTATAGCTGCATCTGTACTGTGATAATCAAACTATCAAAGGCCCCAAGCAAGTATCTTCCTACTGTGTGATAACAGAACTGGCAAAAGGTATTGGGAGTCCCCAAGATACAGTTCTGGTGTCCTGGCTACGGAAATCTAGATTATTGTGCAACTTGGTAACTTCCTTTTTTAATCTTATTTGACAAGTATACGGTGTGCTTTGTGTTCCCTGTGAAATTTCTAGGGGAGTTTTACAAAGAAGACTCCATGGCTTTTTCAGAAGGAAACAAGGAATATTAAATTCCATTTAAAACAACTTTTAGCTTGGCAGAAGCAGGAAGGTATTAGCTTGGCCTTGTGGCCAAGTTCAGAAGCTGGGCCATCATATCTCTCTGGTTTTGTTGAATTTGCTTTTCTTGAAACAGAATCTGCTGATTCTTATTTTCCTGAAATGTTAACCTAGTACAAGGTTCTCCTGCTTAAAGCAGAAGACAGCATTTGTGCGTATATAGTTAGCATGACTAGTTGGACTCCTCACAACAAAAACTCTTCTCTTAATATGTCATTGTTTTTGCTAACTAGTTTGTCACAGACATGTAGGATATGCAGTAAGCAGGATGGAAGACCTTCAGACGCATTGAGATTAGACTGCTCTTGTGGATGACAGTGTGATGAGACTTTAACAGCCATTTTCTTTAAAATTTCATTACCATTCTTAGCTTTTGTGATTTTCTACATGCATGATGAGAATGAGAGAACTCATTTTAAGCACCTTCCACACATCAAAGGGTAAGAAATGGTCTAATTAAAAATTTGATGAAGGTTACAGATCTGGATGTAGTAAGGATGGTGTGATCCAGATGTTCATTTGAATTAGTTAAGGTGGGAGAGATGCTTGTCAACTGAGTTTTTTGAGCTTTTTGGATGTATATTTAAAAAGAGTAGAGAGCCTGTGAGTTTCTTGCCAGTATTAGGAAGATGACAGCCAACATCCTCCTGTTTCTTCCACGCCTCTTCCAGTTCAGTTGTTTGTCCACCTAAATGAGTCCTAACTTCTTTGCCTAAATGAGTCCTAACTGCTCTTAGGCACACCTTTCT
Organism: Athene cunicularia; assembly: GCF_003259725.1. NCBI lineage: Eukaryota > Metazoa > Chordata > Aves > Strigiformes > Strigidae > Athene > Athene cunicularia. The sequence continues at coordinate 8,820,191 of NW_020799117.1, read as the reverse complement.
AGTGACCCAGCAGGAATTTATTTGCACTCCCTCATGTAGAGTGGGAGTTGAATCATTACAGAGCTATGTTTTCATACGTTTTGCAAGCTTGATGAATTGCCTGAGTATGTAATATTTTAAGCTGTTTTTAAATGGAGAGCAAATCATCTTGTTTAGAACTTGTTTAGAACTGATTGTAATGCTTGTATGCATACTGAATGCTGGAAGTGTTTATAACATTTGAGAATTTGTTTGTAGAGTTAGGCACTAGGGTTCCCTGTTATTTGTTCTGATGCATCTATGCAAGGAGGTAAGATTTTTAGTGTTGGTGGAAAAAAGATTAAAGGAGCTGCTGTCATCAGCTCCAATACAACTAGGTAGGGGACAAGTTCTTTAGGTTAATGAACAGCATGTTTTCTTTAGTACTTATAATTGTACAAGCTGTAAAGAGAATGGTAAATTATTGGTAAAATAGAGTGAAGTACAGCTTCAATTGTCATTGCAGTTCCTAGCTGTTGTAGCCTAAAGCATGGCATGTAAATTAGACCTTGCACTTCAGCTGAGGAGTTGGGGTTTCAGGACTACCCCCACTTCACAGATGATGAAAACTTAAAAGATAACTGTGTCAAGTAAACCAAGTCACAGTGAGTTAAAGCTCTGGATTTGCTGGCTTTCAGTCTCATGATGTTGTCTGCTGGCTCATACTATGTCTCCATTATACTTATGGTAAATGCATAGCGGTAATTTAGCCTACAATTATATGGTGTACAGTTAACTTTCAGTTGCTTATTGCCTGTAGTATGCTCACGTTTGACCAACATACAAGCAGGGTTCTATGTATACTCAGCTGGGGTTTTAAATCCTCTTGCCTAAGTAATTTCTTTTTTTTAATGTGCCTGTAATTGTTCTTGTTTACAGGCAATTTTCTTATGGTTCGTGGATTTGTCCACCCATACTATTGAGCTCTTCTGTAATGAAGTGCTGGTTGCTGGTTTAGTAATAGCAGGTATTATGGTAAATGATCCATCATACAATATATCCAGTTAAAGGGTAAATAACTAACACTAGTGCGTTGCTATCTGACCTTTCTGTAAAGTCCCTTGCTCCAGTTCTAGGATCATTTAGTTTTCTTTATATTTAAGATTTATTTTGGTTTGCATAAGCAAGACCTTCAGAGCAGTGAATGTTTCCATCGTTTTATGTAAGGGACAGTTAACCCTCACTGCATGAGTTATCCTCCTATTGCTGCTTAAGAGATGTCCTGCTGATAACTGCTTTAAGAACAGCATTTTGTATCATTATTACAAGCAAGGTGATGATTATTATCTCCAGCCTGATAAGGACTTGTCCTCCGCCTGGTTACCAGAGACAGAGAGAGAGAAGAAATAAGACTTGGGAATGCAAAGGAAGATTGTATTTGAACATATCATTTGGCTCTGCAGTGTGCTGGCTGCCAAGCACTTGTCACAGCACTTATTTCTTAGGGCTTTCCTCTTGCCTTTAAAAAACTTCAGAAAGATTTTGCTGTTTTTATTAAGGAATAAAAATGCTTGTAGACTTTGGGCCACGTAATTTAGTATTGGTGATAACCATCTTTGAAAGTATTATGCTCTCTTGTCTCATGTGTGTAGATATGTCATTCTCCTATTTGAATATTCAACTGGTGGAGTAATCAAAAGTAGGCAAATATTATGAGCTGAAATATATATTAGGAGTTAGCATAATGTAGTTATGACCAAACACACAAGTTTCATCAACGAACTCTTTCAAGTGGGGCTTTTGTTAGTGCTCTTTCAAAGGTATTACTGCCATTTTACACCCTATGGAAGCTAACAATAGTTTGTATTACCTTACATAAGGCTAGCTAAGGTGTTGGCCTTACATATTTTCAGGGAATCTAAATGATGTGTGTATGTGTGACTTCTATGTCCCTGAAGTATTATTAAAATACAGCTTTGCATTGCCTTGCCAGAAGTAAGACTTGGCTTCTGCTTGGGAAGTAAATGAAGCTGGTCAAAGGTAAGAGCCTTACGTATATCACTGGGTGCAACTGTGGTCAAAAGGATCAAGGTGCTTAACTCGGTTCTGTGCTAATTCCTCTTGGTTGTATTGCCAGCTAGTGTATTATAAAATATTAGCTTATTTGCATAATTATTTCATATACAAGGTATAATTACTTCCAAAGCAGTGTGCAAACTTGGAACAGACTACTGCTTTTTCTCATCAGCCTTGCCTGTTTTGAGGTGCAACTCCAAGCATTGCAGGGTCCTAAAATGCAATCTTGAAATTCTAATCTGATTCTTGTGTCCCATATCTGGCTCCATTCATTTCAGGTTTTAAATAAATTTCTGTATTTATGTGAAAATGATAAGCTTTTGTAAAAACAGAAAGATGAGACTTCGGAGAATGGGTGAAGCGTTGCCTCACAGGATGGTAGGTTTAGAACACAACAATGTGGTGATCTTGAGTTATATGCTTCACTTTGGAACTTTTGGAATTTATCTCATTGGTTTATTCTGAGGTTTGGGATGCAGCTTTTCCACAAGTCATAATACAAGAGGTCACGTTTGAAACTGGAAAACTCATCTCCAACATGCAGAATGTGACCTGTTGCTTCAAGTATGTTCTAAATATTTTGCTGGCATGTGCTTGATGTGAAATCTCATCTTTCAAATTACCACTGTGTGTTCTGAACTAATATTAAGACAGTCTTTAAAAAGAAGGGAGAGGTGGGAAATTGAGACACCTTGGTTTTGGAAAAAGGAGGACAGCTACTGCCTTCAGTTGCTGTTTTACTAAAACAGGTGTACAGTAGCATAAATTTCTGTTTAAAGTTGAGCATTTTACAGACTTAGTTTAAATGCTTACCTGAAATTTTTTTATAAGGCAAAGCTAATGTTGGGCAAGAAAATGAAAAACTGAAATGGTAACAAATATACCAAGTGACAAAGTATTCAGTTTTGTGATTGATCTTTTTCTATCTCCTTTATAGTGTGCTGGATCTTACTGACATAAGTCAAACATGTGCCCTGTTATAGACAAAGATTGACAGCTGGTGTTATTTTTTCAGTTTGGAGCATGAGCTTTATTTACCTGTTCCATTTGGAATAAACAGCTGTGATATAGCTAAAACTTTCTTTTAAGGATGCACAGTGGTCTCTTTAGAAACAGCAATTTGTAGGAGAGCATAACTTCATGACAAAACAGTCCTTTTATTCTGTCTTTGAAAAAATGATCTGATTCTAACAGAGGTGCACATTATTTTTTTAAGGTACAAGTGTCTGTTAAGATAAGATCATGTAAAATTTTTACAGGTTGGTAGATCAGTTCTTTGCAGAAAGCTGCGAAGGTTGTGGTTCTCTGAGTATTTTTTTTTTTTTTTAATAGCAGTGTTAGAAAAAGAATTACTTACTTACACAGCACATAATGCAAGAATAGTGTGGTGGTTTGGGTTGCTGTGCTGTGAACCAGATAGAGGAGCAGATCAAATTGGAAGTGTCCTCTCTGCTTTTGTCTCTCTCCCAAAAGGACTTTGTAGGCTATTTGTTTTTAAAGTAGATTAGTTCCCTAGACTTGTTTGCTGTACAGCTGCAAGTGTTTGTGTCGTGCATCTGAGGAAGCAATGTTGACATGGGGGGAAGAGGAGAGGCACTGTTAAAGCCAGTGTAAGTGGAGGACACAGCAACACATGGCTGGGTCTCACCTAGTAGTTGCTGTGAAGTCTCAAATGCCATCGGTACTATCCCAGATATGAAAACATAGACTAGGCCATGAAATCTTAGGTTGTAGTTTCACAGTCAGTGTAAGCGTAGGCTGATGGTAAAAGAGGTTTCACAGCCTTCCGTCTGCCACAAACTGCACACTTCACTCTCCCTTTTGCTGGCACTAGCATACTTTCTGCTTGATGAGAGAATCTCTCAGACTAACCAGTTGTTTTTGCCAATTAAATTCTCCACTGGATCGGTTCCCCAGTGTAGTTAACTCCATGGTCACACAAATATTTGTACTGGTGTAAAGGAAGGAATGGTATTTGGGTAAGAATAAGTGGCTGGGGGCAAAGAAGGGCAAGGTGCAGGTTTTGTGCTTGAAGTAACACCCTGAGCATGTGGTTTCACAAGCAGGTAGAGGTTCTCTAAGATTATTCTTCTACTATAAGAGAATGTCCCACTTTTATACCTGTCCATTCGCTGTCTTTTCTTCCTTATGCTGCTGTGGTGTAGTTCAGTATTTTCTTGTGCTATCTTGCTGATACAGCTAAAAAACCCCAAGCTTTTAGGGTTAATCACTGATTTGGCAGTGTGCTGCATAAGGAGCCGCTTATGGCACCACAAGTACTTGTGTTGGTAGGGGAAAGGACAGGAAGATAGGCTGGGACCCTTTTTTGATGATAATACATTTTAATGTAACTTTAATATTTGAAACTGGACTGTTAGTAGTTTGTTAGCTGCAAAACTGCTCTAAAAGATCACAAATTCAATTTCTAAGCTTAAATTTCTTAAGGTTGCTCTTCTGTTTTGTGTATCACTACTTCAGGCTTCACTTCTGGGGGATATGCATCAGTATTTCTGGTTCCACTCTCAGGTCTCAAATTTGGGAGAAAGGCTTTAGGTTGGAATATAGTTGTGTGTCTTGTATGGTGCTCCTTTGAATGGTTCAGGCTGGCAGAGATTTCAAGATCCAACAGATCTTCATATGAGATGCTTTCAATTAATTTAAAAGTGCAGCTAATTATATTAGAACTATTGATGGTATATATTTCAGTTGTTAGAGTGGTGAGAGTGGTATATTCTCTGTAGACTGTTACTTTAAATAGATTAAATCTTTCTGGATGTGTTTGGTTGCCAGTAGAAATGAAACTAATGTGAGCACACAGGTATTGTATGTACTTATGTTTTAAGCAAACTATCTCAAAGCTGTTGTCCTCTTCCCACCCCTCATCCAACTAGTGCATCCTGTCCTAACCAGTTAAATATTAACTGCATGCTTAATAGATATTAATTGGTTCATTTGGGATACAATTAGGAATATTAGTATATATTCAGCTTGTTTAATGAGACTGACCTGCATTTTGTTAATCTGTTGTAATAATAATGAGGCCTCTTGGGAGTTAAAGACTAGGTTTTTTTCTTTGCGCCATTCTGAGTCATACCAATAATTTCTTGTTGGTTGCTTTCCTCATCCTGTCAAGCTGTTTAGAAGCATCCCAGTGTACTTTAGAGACTGTTGAGCATTTCCTCTCAAGACATAACTTATTTAGTAAACAAACACGTTCTGATGTGATTCTTGGGAGGTGTGTGTTTTGTGTTACATGAGATTACTTAGTTGAAGGCTTCTCTAAGTTTGTTTTGAATGTAAAGAGAAGAAAAAGGCTTTTGATAACCTTAGCTATTTTATTGGAGTTTCAGCGGGTGGAGGCATCTTCTGAAAAATAAATCACGTTTTTGGTAACTTACATCTGCTAATAGAGCTGATACCTTAATGATTGCTGTCACGTTTTAATTATTCCTTGTTTTGACGATTGTTTATTTTGTCTATTCTTCCACATGATCATGCAAAGAGAGGTGGGGAAAAAACCCCTTTGTTCAAATGTGTCTAAATGAGTTAACTTCTATCACAGTGTTCTATCTGTCCTTGCTACCAAACGGATGATTGCATTTCTTGAGACAGCTTGAGACAGCTTGAAAACTTAGTGCTAATGGACTTCTAATTGGAAAGTAGAATCTCTTAGTCTTTAAACTGCCAGTGTCAGGTTTTTGTTAATTACATGGTAAATGTAACTTGTGTAGCTGCAGACATTAGTCATAAAAATCCAGTAATCTTATCATTAGTGAATAAATAAATGAATAGTTCCTGTACTGAAACATAGTAAAATTGGTTTGTTGTAAATATACAGTGTAATTTGAAATTACCATCTGTATGTGGACAGGAACCAGAAACTGGGGCTTGGAGGCAAATGAAACAGCTCTTGTTACCTTTTTAGGACATAAGAGTTACTTGATCTCCTGGAGGAACCAGTTTAACAAATGATACCTATGAAAGGAGAGGAAGCATCATTATACTCCACAAATAAACATGGCTTGGCATTTTGAAAGTTAATTTGTATGTAATTTGCCATACTCATTCCACAAATGAATGCTTGCTTTGAGTAAAAATGCATGTTTGTGACCTTGCTGGTTTTCAGTTGGCCAAGCTAGCCTTTTTATTTAATGTGAGATACCAATCTGAAAATTTTAATTAAATAATGTTAATATAACTTGGATATAATAATACTTCACTTAATATGAGTGGTGTGTTCTTACTGCTTGTGCCCATTTTTGGATGCTCTGCTGTGAATAGCTGGCCTGACACTGACATTACTGTTAGCCAAAGTTACTTTGTCCAGCTGCTTAATATGGTAGCGGAAGGATTTCTAGGTTGTGACCTGCCTTCATAGAAAAGTGAATGACAAAAAAAAAAAGATATTAAGCTAATTTAGTCTCTTTAGGATTATGGTGACTGGTTTTTATTCTTAGATACACTTATAGCAGGAAAAAAATAGTAATTCAGGTTTATTAAAGGATGAACAATCTGAGTTAGGAAAAAATTAGATCTTTTTTAAACATTTTTTTTTTGTTAATCTACTGACTGCTGTATAATCTGAAAACTAAATAATTGTGTCATTCCTAGAAACTGCATTTGAATTGATTGAAATTTTGTGCCAGTATTCTTTTCCCAGTGTGTTCTTGGAACAGTGATGTTTGCTTCCCTCGTGCACTTTTTTCCTTTTACTTGTAGTAATCATTTTGACGTGGTTTAGTGATGAACTTCAGTTTTGTCTTTCTGAAGAATCACCTGAAATCAAAGACTTGTTTATGACAAGACTAAAACATCATACCCCGGTAATAGTTCTAGATGACACAGTAAATAATAAAACTTGACAGAAGAGGCAGTGGGCACAAATTAAAACACATTAAATTGCGTCTGAACAGAAGAAAACACTTTTTTATCGTGGGGGTGGTCAAACACTGGAGCAGATTGCCCAGAAATGCTGTGGGGGCTCCATCCTTGATATTCAGAACCTGTCTAGCCATTGTCATGGGCAATCTGCTCCTACTGAGCCTGCTTGAGCAGAGTGGGTGGGCTTGGGGATCACAACAGCTCCCTTCAAGCCTCAGCTTGAAGTTCTCTGGTTCTGACATCTCTCTGGAACCATAAAAACTCTTTACAGAATAATAAAATGAAGATCAAGTAGAATATATCAAACAAAAGTGGACTGAGAAGGTATAACAACGCTGTATTTCCTAACACTCAGGGTTTTTGGAAAAAAAAACATTTTACAATTTCTGCCAGCAGAAATATCATGAGTGACCCAGAGTTCATTGTGCAGTCTTCTATCATGGAGAGCAGTGACTGGTGGCATTCCTCAGGGCTCAGTACTGGGTTGGTGTTGTTTAACATCTTTGTTGGAGACATAGATGTTGAGATGGAGCATACGCTCAGCAAGTTTGCTGGCGACACTGAGCTGTGTGATGGACATGCTGTAGGGAAGGGACATCATCCAGAGGGACCTGGACAGGCTGGAGAGGTGGGTCTGTGCAAATGTCATGAAGTTCATCAAGGCCAGGTGCAAGGTTGTGGTGGCTTAGGCCCTACTGGGACCCGAGACAAACTTAACCCTATCCTAGCTGAACCAGGACAAAGGTCCTGCACATGGGTTGGGGCAATCCCCAGCACACAAATACAGGCTGGGTGGTGAGTGGATGGAGAGCAGCTCTGAGAAGGACTTGGGGGTATTAGTGGATGGAAAACTGACTGTGAGCCAGCAATGCGCGCTCAGAGCCCAGAAAGCCAACCGTGTCCTGGGCTGTATCAGAGAGAAGTGTGGGCAGCAGGGCGAGGGAGGGGATTCTCCCCTCTACTCTGCTTGTGAGACCCCCGCTGCAGTGCTGTGTCCAGCTCTGGGGGCAGCAACATCCGAAGGACACAGACCTGCTCAAGCGGGTTCAGAGGAGGCCATGGAGATGATCAGGGGGCTCGAGCACCCCCCTGTGAGGACAGGCTGAGAGAGTTGGGGTGTTCAGCCTGGGGAAGAGAAGGGTCTGGGGAGACCTTATAGCAGCCTTCCAGTACTTAAAGGTGAGGAGGGATTCTATCAGGGAGTTTAGTGATAGGATTGAGGGGTAATGGTTTTAAACTGAAAAAGGGTAGATTTGGATTAGGTATAAGGAAGAATTTCTTGACTCTGAGGGTCATGAGGCCCTGGCACAGGTTGCCCAGAGAAGCTGTGGCTGCCCCCTCCCTGGAAGGGTTCAAGGCCAGGTTTGATGGGGCTGTGAGCAACCTGGGCTGGTAGAAGGTGTCCCTGCCTATGGGGGCTTGGAACTAGATGATATTTAATGTCCTTTCCAACCAAAACCATTCTGTGATTCTGTAACTTTATTATGATCATACTAAATTAGCTTCATCAGGAGATAACTAATGAGAGTGAGGCCTCCAGTTGGTGAAGGGAAGAATTTTTTTTCTAGGTCTATTGTATGAGATGTACATCTATTACGAAGGGTGTCTGTCTTGGTATAAGACAAAGTTTAGGAGACTGAGAATAAGGTGAATCCTGAAGGATTTTTCTTTCAGAAAGTTTTGGATAAATCTGTTCTGTCAGTGTCCCATTTTAAAACAGCATGGTTAGCAGGACTCTGTTATAGGCTAAGCACAAAATAACACAGGCATGGCTGAACAGATGAGCAACACGCTGAAGAGAACCTTTTCAGACCAAATTAACAAGCAAACTGTGTCAACCAGTCAGTCCCAATGAACTGAAGATTCAGGACTAAAGGCGTGAGAACAGGAAGAGAACTGAACTGTTTGATACCCTCCCACCCCATGTGGATGGTGGAGAGGTGATGTGGGCAGGAAATGTGATAGCAGTGGGTGACTTCATGTATCCTATGTAGGTTAGATACACATTGCATCAGCATCTTATACTGAGGACAGTACACATTGAAATGTTTTGGTGTTTGGTTGACCAAAGAGCTAGTGAAAAAGGCAGAAGTGGTAAGCCTTGGCTTGATCCTGAGCTGTGCGTTGATTCTGCTTCAGGGTATTACTCTTGGAGCCACTCTGTGATAGTGAACATAAAGCATTTGAATTAAAAGTGTTTTTGTGAGCAATGGAAGCATAAAGAAAAAATACTTGGGGGTACATTTTTCAAAAGATTGATTACATAAAAATTAGCAATTTAATTTAAAAACCCAACAACTTCCAGGGACATGCTGAAGAATGGAATCCTCACAGGTGATGTGTAGGTACTGAAAACGCTATATTGGTGGCTTATAATAAAACTGTTAGCACTTCTCAAAGACAGTGATGAAAAAGAAACATCATTCATTGGTGAAGAGAAGGGTTAAGGAAATAATTCAGAGCAAAACCATGTCTTTCAGAAATCTGAAATGTTCATTTGCAGAAAATTCAAAGTTCAGAGATGTTGGTCATTCTCATGTAAAAACAGAAATGAAAGAGGTGAGCAAGTTGGAAGAACAACTTGTGAAAAGCATACAGCCTAGTTCAAAACAAATTGGAAGCACGAAGTCTGAGAGCACCTTCAGGGCCACAAGATGTTGAAGGAGCACCGGGCAAAAATTGAAGGCATAGCTGGAAATCCCCCTAAATTCTTTGCCCCTAGCTGTAAACTGTTGGATGCTCACAGTTTACTCTGCAGAATTATCACTGCATACTTGCCTTTACTGTTTTTTATACGATACAGTAGGCATTTTTTGATACTGTCAGAGATTACGATACTGAACAGGTTTCCCACTGCAAAGCCTTGCTTTTGCTAAAGAAGTACAAAGTATTCACCGGGAGCCTGCAAAGTCTTAATTACACTTTAATTTTACAAGATGTTGAATTTCCTGTACTTGCTAGCAAGGTGAGGTGCAGGGAAAGGCTTAGTTTTTGAATAACTTCTTTACCAGGGAAAGGAAGATAGATACTCTTGGAGACACTGAAACGGAGTTTAAATTATGTTCCTCTTATGGCTTTGTGTAGTGGAGTTAAGGTTCTTGCATACAGACATAGTCCATGTAGTCTTACTTAAAGACAGTGTCTTCCTTAAATTGACAGATGTAATGGTCTTTTCTCAGTGGGATCTTTTGGTATTAGGTATGAAAGGCAACACTGCAGCGTGGATTAGAGCTCTTGAGTGTAGCATGTATTATAGTGTTGCATGAAATAGTTCTTGCTTTCAGAAGCTCTAAATAGTAAACAAGCAGACTGTAAGGAACCGATTTTGAAAAGTCAGTTTCTGTGTAGTGACATCAGTTATTCATTTTCTGATTTGATTTTAATTATTTTCAGGAAACAGAAGGCCTGAAATCTGATGCTGAAGTTGTGGGATTTTTGCAAACATCAGCAACTATAGAATTAATTCCAGTGTGTTTAGCAATAAGATCAGTAAATGATAGTGTGGTTCACTTCAGAAAAACAAAGATGAAGATAGTAGTCTCAAGTGTGTGTCTCTCCTACTGATTACCTCCTGCATAGCAGTTCCACTGAAAGACACTTGAACAAATGAAGGAGAACAACTGGTTATGAGCCTGCAATTTGATAGCTTTGTGTAAACTGTTGCTTCCTCTTCCTTTCTCCTGCTCTGAAAAGTGCAGTGCAGCTTCTGCCTGTCTTAAGACATTTTCCAGAGCACAAGGCCATATTAAAACAGCAGCTGAAGGTTTTCAGGTAGTGAGTTGCTTCACCTGCTACTTGGATCATACTTCAAGGTTCTGTTGTTGATGAGATAGAAATCTCATGCTTGGGTAATATGGTCAGTGCTTTGCAACATCACAGATGAAATGTGAAACTGTACAGAGTCATAGCTCTGGAGTCAAAGGTAGAAGGAAACTGCAAGCCCTTTAAAGCTAGTCTGGGTGTTAGGGATAGAGTGCAACTTGTGTAAAGTTGGGTGTGTTTGACATGTATGGGTTACGCGCAGTTGAGATGTTGTCTGACTCATTGCCTTGAGCCTGAAGGGGCAGGGAGAGGAGCCTGGTGGGAATTAGAGCCCTTGGACAGGCTGGAAGAGCAAGGGTAGTGCTTTCAGAACGGGACTCCAGGCAGATCTGGTAACTTTACCTGTACCTTGCCTCTGGATCTAATCAGAGAAGTGCTTGTGAAGGTGCTTACTGTTGGTTTAGAGGAGTTATCTGTACTCAGGTTTATTCCTCTCAGAAGTATTGCAGAACATGATTGATATTGCAAAGTACAGGGGTGCATGGGATGTCACAGTGCCAAAATGATTATATAGTAGCAGAGAATGATTGGTTTGTGTGTTAAAAGCTTCAGCACCTGCATTGTTTAAACTTTAATCAGCTCTCCCTAGTGGAACTGCTAGCATGTGTTTAGAGTAATGCTTAATTTGTAATAAATTTGGAACTAGGGCAATGCTTTAATGATACTCAGTTTGCAGTAGAAGGATAGCTGAAACTGTAAGGATCATTAAGCATGGTCCATTAATGTTGGGGGTGTGTGGTTTTTGTCAATATTAAACTCCATGTTATTGCATGTGCATTCTTCTGTCCACATCAAATACTCTGTCAGTTGGCAAATATTTGAAACAATTCTTTGAGTAAGGAAATTTGGATTATTTAGAATGCAGTGTGACTAGTAACACTGAGTAGGTCTGTGCCATAGTTCTTATCTGTAACTATTCAGCTAATATACTTCAAGCATGCATAGCATTGGGAGGTTTCCTTGACCAGTTGTTGCATTACCTTAAACTTACAACTGTTATATGCTCATCATGGTGTCAGAAAACCCTGGAATGAAGTTTTTTGATGAATACGTCTATGAATAGTGAGTGAACAGTTACAAAGTACAGAATTGCAGAAGCTTTAGAGGTGAGGGGGGCTTATCAAAGGAGTGGTATCTTTTGGGGATCATGTTAAAGCACTAATGACACAGCTCTTTTGACACTCTGAAAACATTTGTTTTGGGAATAGGAGGCATGTCTCAAGTATAGCGGTAGTTATACAACGTGCTGGAGGGTGTCACAGCTACTGTTGGGAGTATTCTCCTTACTGTGAGGTTGGTTTTATAGTTTTGTTTTGTGTTTGTTTTTTGGTTTTAGTTTTTTTTTTCCTCCTCTTACCCCTCCATCCAAGGTCACTCAAAAATTTTTATGGTCATAAGTAGGATGTCTGAGGTACACAACTACAGAGTTTCAAAGCTTACTGTTGCCTCATGTTGAGTGTAACTACAACTTGCTCGTCCTCTGAAAACTTACGCTTTTATTTCTTGTTTTGAAAGAAGGGTAAGACTTCATTCTTCTTGTAAATACTTCTTTCTCAACATTAAAACTTTGGGCCCCAACCCTGAAAGCTCACTGACTGGTAGTACTTGTGAATCTCTTTATGTGTTGAAGGGTTCTGTACACACGTAAAATACTTGAGCTGTGGGATTGGAGTCTTAATACTTTGTGTATACAAAGAAGGAACTAGCACTAGATACCTTATTCAGAAGACAACTAATGTAACACATTGTGAACACCTGAAGGGGCGTTTTATTTTCAGAGAAAGTTACTCCTGAAGTTCTATGAATACAACAAAATACAAAGAAGCGCATTGTAAGCTATGGTGAAGAGTGTTTCAGTCTGTCTCCCGAAATAATGTATTTAAATTTTAGTTTTATGTTATTATGGTCTAGCAGTGTTTATCAGGATTGACTTTTTTGTGCTGGCACTTTGTTCATATAAAAAACTCTACAGAAAGTGTGTTAATTAAATTTGTCTTGCTTCTTGTCCTACTTAGTTAAACATTTGTTTTCATTATAAGTCATGTTACCGGATTGGATCACAAATATGGAGAAATTAGATGTAGCACTTGACAGAAAATGCATAGTGGCTCTTGCTGAGTCTTGAAGGAGGACATGCAATCTGTCTGAATTCTTAAAGAAATGTAGGTAACTGTAAAAATATATATTTTTTTTTAATTATTGCAGCTTGTTTGTTACAGAAAAAATCTAGTATAAAGGAACAGAGTAGCAAAGCAAGTCTGAGGACTGAGCAAAAATAAATCCAGCCATGTGATTACAGCATACAGATGGAAATCTCTTTAGTTCTGCATTTATAGAAGGTTTTCCAAGTTTTGTAATTCCCCTACTTTTTTGACTGTATGGCTGCTATTGTTTAACCATAGTGTACTGAACTTTGAAAGCAATTAAATCCACAGGAATAGGAGCTATGAAACAGTGACTTCAATCTGATATGCCAGATATGCGCTCACATGAGTGCAAGGAGACTGAACACTTGCACAGGGCAGTAACAGTGTCGCCTTTCTGTCTGAATCAAAACCAGAGTTGCTGTTTTAGCATGTAACTATCCCACCAAAGTGTCAAATGTTGCTTGAAAAGCAGCTTTTTTCCACTTGTTTGTGAAATTGGTTTTCATGATTAAGATTAATTGGATTTGTCACAAGAATGGTTTAGGTGTAATTATACTCTAATTTCTACTAAAATTTGAAATAAAAAAATGTGACTTTAATACAGAAAAACTGGAAATACTGTTGTGATCTTCTTACATTGTAAGTTAAAAAAATATTTTAATTTATTCTACTTGCTGGAGTATAACATTTATTTTGGTAAGTTACCTTTTAAAGAAGGTTTTTTTGAATGAAGTATAGTAAGCAAAATGACAGCACTTATTAAGTGGAACTGTGGAAATGTGTATTTGAACTGAAGATAGTCTAATAATCAAAGATTAGAGGATGCCTACTGAAGAATGTTAGGTTGGGTGCTTGGAACCAAAACAATCCTATAAAGAGTGAGGAAATAGAGGAATGGGCCTGGACTTTAGATGAAGAAAGACTTTATATAGAGGTGGTACAAAATCACAGTAGACAGTATTAACACAGCAAAATCCTTAGTGAGTTTGAGAAGTTATTTACCACCACATATTGCCACTCTACAATTGTTGGCAAATTAAGATATTTAAAGCAGCCATGTATCTATTGGTGTAAACCACAAGGGGTGATTTAATATAAGAATAGGGAAGTACGGACACTTACATACTGCAGGGAATCTGCAGTAGGAGTGATTAAATCAGTCTTAAATCAACTTGGAGGGTAAGTGTTTTTTCCTTGCACAAATATGCTTTAGAACTACCAGTTGTCTGATGTTCCCAACATCTGTGAAAACTGCTTCAGCTGTAGCATAGTGATTAGAAAAACATTAAGAATATAGTAAGCTGCAGTTGGGTAACTTGAGGGGGAAGTGATTTTGAAAGGGAAAACTTCAGCAATGTGCAGTGGTTTCTATGAGAGATCTTCTCAGTTTTCTTAACAGGCTTCAATTTAATTCTTAAAGTCACTGTTCTTTTTGAAAGAGTGTGTGTGTGTGGTGGATTTGGGGTTATCTTGTTTACTTGGTAGTCTTTTGTGATTAGAAGTTGTAAGGCACAGGAAATAGCTTTATAGTTCCTTCCTCCCACAAGTTGTAATTCATTTGTGGCCATCAGGATGTTTTTCTTGGCTTATCTCTTTCTGTGCAGTTTGCCTTGCACATCTGCCACATAAATTATGAAACTATTAACTTGAAAAGCTGAAAATGTATTTCAGATCCTACTGTATACCATAATGAAGTTGGTATCATTGTTCAGAAAGAGCATAATTGTAACTTGCATAGAAGTTCTGCAATAATACCTGGTATTCAGGTACTAAATTGACTGGTGTCATGTTTGTAATGCTTCTGAGGAGTGGCTTAAAAATAAATAACTTCAAATGGTCAAGTATCAGCTAATGTTACGCAGTTACCTCTGTGTAACCTGAGGTATTTCACCAGGCATTTTGGCAGATGGGTACCCATCTGTTTCTTCGTTGAATGTGGACTGCTGGCTTCATATTTGGTATCCATATGTTTCATCTGTAAAGCTCTAAATCTAAGCTGCATGTTTTATAACAAAAGTGACATTACTGACAGGAGCAAAATGAAAATGCATTAAGTTTGTTACATATTTTTTAGTTAGTTTGTCTTCACCAAGCAAGGAGAAAGATGCTGGCTAAGATCCAATATACACGTTCACTGAGGAGAAGAGCAGCACCATCTTTATTTTGAAGGCAATTAATGTCTTTTTCTCTGAATAATTGTGAGTAACATTAGCTACACAAATTCTTGAATGTCCATTATATTGTTTGGGAAAACAGGTGGATAAATGATGTCTTATCTTTCTGTCCTCTGTGAACCAGTCAGCATGTGAGCTTTCGAAGGTAGTGACAGACTGTCACAGGGCAGTGAAATCTGGTGCTGAAATGCATCTTTCAGTTTGACTTTGTCTTAAATCCTTTCAGCTTCTTGAAATGCAAGTTTGCACCACTGATCAGCTTTGATCCCTCAGAGCCTGAAGGAAGTGATGGTAACAGAAATAAATGGAGTTAATACATGATGCCCCTTTTTAGGAGGTGCTGCTTGCATGGTGTGCAGGCCCCCGGTGTTTTGAGCAGTGGTGCTTTGTGGGTCGGGAGCGTTCCTTTTTTAGCTCACCAATTCAAATGCTCTGTTGAAAGTATTTCATGCCCAGATGGATAAGTATTAAATGATTTTTTTAATTGGAAAAAATGTTTCTGGAAACTAATTAACAATTTAATAGATGCCAAGATTCCCACATCTGGGAGTGGGGGAGAAGTATCCTGTATTCAGACAAGTTGTTTAGCTTTTTTATTTACTGTGTATTCTCAGTAGTTGAAACTGACTTCTGCACACAGTTTAAAAATGGATCATTTAATATTAAAATAACTTTTTAGCATTCTCAGAAATCTTTCCATCTTCTTCCAGTCCTGCTTTACAGGAACCTTTTAATCTAGATACTAAAAATAGTTTAGATGCATGACTCAGAAAATGAATGGTGGGGGTAAAATGGTGTGTTCTCTCCCCTCCAAAGGCTTCATCTTAAATGCATGTGTGTCTGTGTGTGTGGGTCTTTTAGATAACTATATCGTGAAAATGTTACAGGGGTCTGCCTTATCTCATCTCCAGATGTTGAATGTTAATTTTGCTCATTTTATTGTGCATTTGTTCATTCTTTTTTTAAAAAAAGAATATGGATGCAGTCTCCAATGTCTAAAAGCAAAGCTACATTATACATATATTTTTGCCTTGAGTTGTCAGCCCCTGTACTGATCTTTGGGAAATCTGAAAATAAATTGCTGCTGTTGTCTTTTGATAGTGTTCCTAGAACATGCACCATGGATGAGATGAACAATAGCCAGTGGGTCCCTATCTTGTCTTATAGTGGAAGACTGCTAGCTGCTCAGCTGGAAGGGAGCAGACAGCCCAACTGTTAGGAGAAAATAAGCTGCTGGAAGACAAAGCCAGCTAACTGTAGGAGCAGAGCATTAGCTCAGCCTCCAGATGCAAGTTACTGCTGCCTTTGTTCAGAGGTTTATGTTGAAGCTACCCTATGAGAAAGCACTCCTGTTCTTACCTATGTGCCTTTACATAAAAATTGGAGCAATGTTTAGATGGAGATATGCAAGATAAATAAATAAATGAATAGAAAGCTGCATATGTTCTTCCTTATTCAGTTAGAGTTAAAGCAAACTTTCCTTATGCTGTAATTTAACGGTTTCTTCATCATTTATTTTGCAGATGCCATTTATGGTCCTTTCTGGTTGGACAATGCAATCCATTCATTTTTAAATCCAAGAAGCACAGTGTAGAGCTGTGCAAGTATATTCTTACTGGGTTTTGTCCATGTGGACTTCAGAGACTGTTACTATAACGATCTTCTTTGCTATGTCACCAAGTGAGGTGATGGGTTTTTATTCTGAGTCAGTAACATCTGTTCTGTCATGGACCAAATTTAAAGTTTGCTTTGCTTTTATTCACTGTGAAAGTCACAGGAACTGTGGAGAAGACTTTCTAAAATTAAAGAAGCTGCTAAGAAAATTACAGAAAGAATGAGATTGAAGTATTAATATATGAGACTAACTATTGAAAGGATAGTGCTTAACACATAATTATTTAAAAGATTAAATGATGTTGTTCTATTTTGGCACCTCAAATAACAAAAGGTTAAAATATTTGTTTCTTGCAAGACTTTGATACTACACTACATAGTGCTGTACAGTAACAGAGCTTCTGTTGTCCTCTGTTCATCCAGACCCCTCTCCCTCTAAGAGACTTTTTTCAAAAAATATAATTTCTTTAGTGTTGCTATTTGTTTTGAATAGCATTAGTGTTCAAACTGTATGTATGATAGACATACATGTGTGTAATGCTTTTTTTTTTTTTTCCTTCTGCACTTAGTCTTTAAACAGATATTTGCAGAATGGTGTCTCTTTGGAAACTGTTAATAGTGGTAAAATGTAGAAAGTTTCTCATCTCAGCTTTAGTATTTTAGTGCTCCCAGTTGTAAAATTAAAAAAAGGAAAACAGAAGGTGCATAATCCAGTGATGTCCTTGGAGTAATAGTTAAAGGCATAATATTATGCACATAGGAGTCCCATGTATACATGATATTGTAATTGGTTTGAAATATACATTGAAAAAAAAATTTTAACTGTGTAACCAGGTTTCTTGTTCCTGCTGCTCAGTCCCTCAGCACAGTGGGCAGCTTCCCAGAGGTTTGAGAAGTGTTTCTAATTAGGCTTACCCTGTCCAATCCAATACCTTTATCATCACTATAAAGAAACTGTTGTAATGTACCCTCTCTGTGACTTCTGTTTATTTTAGTTTTCACAAGATTAGACATGGCATTTCACAAATCTTCTGTGGATCTAATGTCCAGAGTTGTACTTGTGTCCTCAGTGACACCACCCACATCAATAGCAACTCTAATCCTAATGGTGCTTTTAATGGAGTGGTCTGATTCCTGCTCCAGGGCATATTCAAGGCTTTTAAGTTTGTGCAGACTAAGATCTGTTAGGCTTTCTGATGCCTTAATATTTTTTAAAGTAAGTTCCATTCTGAATAGATGGATGAATAGATATTTAGTTTTATTTCATTACCTTTAATGTATAAATATCATCTTTTCTCATGGCACATATTTGCTCTATTGCATGCTTCCTATGCACGTGCTATTTAAAGGTTTCTGCATGTTTAAGACTGTTGCTACTTGAGCATTAATACCAAATGCTAAGTTTACATGTTGTTTGAAGATCTGAAACTTTGTGAGATAGAGCTCTCTACCTCTTTCCTGATGAACACTTATTTTAGGAATGCTTCCTTCAAAGCAACATTGCTCCCAAAATCTACCAGTGAACAGTAAGCTTCATTTATGAGCTGTGATTTCATGCACTTGAACATGTTGTCAGGGTGATGAGGGAACAGAACACCACTGACCATGGAAAAAGCCTGGAAGGTAGAGGAGATGCCAGGGAGCATGAAGTAGAAATATCTTAAGTGTGGTGTTTTGGGGGGAAGTCCTTGGACATTGAACTATTTTATTTACTCTTACTAGTGCTGTGTGCTGCATCCAAGGTTCTAACAGAAGTGTTGAATGACTGAGCAAAGACAAGTATTGGTGCGCCTTTTTCTTTAGCAGGTTTGCTTGTAGTGTATGTAAATCACTGTTATGAAATGTTGTTTGAGGGTTAACCATAGAGTTTGGTGGTTAATTTTAGAGTAGAGATAAACTGAGAAGAGAGACTCCTTCCATTTGTGTTACTGACTGTTCAATCTTGTGTTTCCACATCCATGTTTCCAGTGTTCCTGGTTCAAGAGATATGATACAGAGAGTTTTTTTTTTTTTTTTTTTTTTTTTTTTTTTTTTTTTAGTTTGGAACCAGCAGTGATTGATGTGGAATAATTAGTTCAAGCACAACAAAACTGGTTATAATGGGAGCTATTACTAGAAGCAGTATAGTTACAGTTGTGTAATATTTTATAAGTGATGATAATTTCCTAACAGATAATTGAACTGACTTCAGTTACAGCATATGAATTTGTAGAAAATACCTTGTGGTCTTGAACAATGAAAAATTTTCACTCTAAACAAAAGTTTCAATTCATGATATTGTGATTATTTAATTTTTTTGATAGAATGTTGGGTGGAAATACAATTACTTCACTTTTCTGGCATAAAAGTGATTTAAAAAAAAAATTCAGACTGGAAGAGGAAAGGTTTCGGTGTTTTATTTTGTGGCTATTTAACGGGAAAAAAAACACTGAAGAAGTGCTGATATGTTACTGAGAGCAGTGTACACCTCATCCTCATTAATATTGTCCTTCTGAACATTAGTAGCTTGATTAATGTATTACTATGTAAGGTCAGAAGCCTGAGCAGAGTAGTGAAAATACATCTATTAGAGCCATATACTGGAGTGTGTTGAAATTGAACACAAATAGAAGTTTTCTACAGATATATTTATCACTTTTGTGTATTTATGTCCACATTGTGGGTTACATTCAGTATCTGCTGATAAGGGAGGTGGAAGACAGGACCCCTCGGAAAGTGTGCCTTTTCTGTATGTCATCCTGTGAGTTTTTCCATCAGTCTGTAAGACTTTATTTTCAAGCAGGCCTTCCACAAGCTACTTTTCTGCGCTTTAAAGAATAGTGCTCAGAGGACAATCTCAGACATGTAGGATTTTTATCCTCTTACGTCTGAAAACTAGAGTGCTTTATGGACAGTTGAAACTGTAAGGTACCTTGGTGCCTTCTCTGATCCCTAGTTTTATATGGATTGGTACAGAGCTTCTTGTCCCCTCTTGTTGTTTGTCTGTTTGCTCTCCCTAACACCCAACTAAACATTATTTTTACCTTAACATATACATTTGTGTGGTATGTTCAATACTTCCTCTCATTCCTTACACCCCTCTCCTCTCCCCTTCTTGCATGTTTTCTGTTTTTTAGTATGCTATAGGATACGGCACCTGGATCCAGATGACAGCTTTATCTCAAATTTACAAATCTCAAAATAGAACAAAATTTGAAGCTATTTACAATTGTTTGAATTCTTTGAAAGATTTTTCTTTGAAAAATGCAGACAAACTTGTGGACAAACTAGCATTTTGAGGGTGTTTCATCTGTGGTACATCAGTTTCAAAATATGTTAAAATTAAGTTTAAAATGCATATACAACTTCTTTTTCTTATTAAGAGGAAGTGTGACTTACTGCTTGATGCAATTGGAAGTGCACTGGCTTTTCACTAGCAGTGTCCATTTATTCATGTGGAGGAATTTAGTCTCAGAATTCAGCTTACCTGTTCAGTGTTGTTATAAATTGTAGATACAACCACTTAATGTTGAGTGTTCTCTTGCAAGAAATTAAAAGCTGAAGTTTTGCTCACTGTCATCGTGCTTGCTGTTTCATAGAGATGTGACAGTGCCCTCTCTTGGCTTTTCTGAACAGTTTTGTTTTTTTAAAAGAAACAATACTGAAATAATTGCTGAGGGGTACAATAAAGAGTAAAAATAATCTGTTGACACTAGTCTGATTGAATCGACTTAAAAGAAATGTAAGACAAATGGAAAAGAATGCAACAGTTTGTAATGTTAATGTCAACCCATTTATTTGCTATGCCTTTATTTTGTATGTAACTTGTAAAATACACTTGTGTTTAATGTCTTTGTCCATGTCAAAGTTTCTGTAAATGTGCTTGTCACAAGGTTCCAGTTGTTCAGGGTTTCAGTTAACGATTTGGGGTAAATCCAAATGTAGTTTTGGAGATAATTGGGTGTTTTAGAACTGACTGTAAAGATACTTTCTGTCAGTCTTGCCTGTTGTATGTCCGTGTGTTTGCAAGGCAGACTGTGTCCATGCAATCTTATCACGATTCCCTGGAAGCTGCCCAGTATAAACTAATCAGAGAGCCCCCCCTGGTGTCTGAAAGTGTCCTCGGATATTAAATTTATATCAATCACAGGAAGTCTTGGCAATCAAGCTAGTCACTTTTTCCCTTCACATCTGGACGTAAATTATTTTTTTGTTGCAAAGGTCACAGGAATCATGGGTAGGGCATGGAACGAGGGCCATAGAAAACATGGGAAAGGAAGAATAAAACTGTATTTCCACCTTTTTAGAAATGGTTATTTTTAAGTGACCTGGAATGACGCCAAACTATACAACAGTTGTGGTTTTTTTTTTTCTTGAAGTTTACATTTGTTGCTGAATTAAATGCGGCTTAAAGATACTTTGTTTTGGAATGCTTTGTGCCATTAGATCTCATCTTGGCATTTATGAAAGAGCTTTCTTCTAGTTGCTGAGAACAATAACTTTACTGCAGGAGGGTTTTAGAAATATAAAAAGTTTCTGTACTTAAAGGGATTTAACTGCACCACCTTCTTTCTTTTGACATTATTTAATTTCCCTGTTTTCCTTCCAATTCACCCTCTCAACCCAGTGCTGCCTTAGCCATACTCTTTGAGCTCTTCCATAGCTAATGCTGGCATATATATTTTTTTTTTGCAATACGTTTGCATCTTTTAATGCATTTTTCTATTCTTAAGTTCTTCACTCTAAGAAATTAAGGAAATGCTTCATTTTATGTTTTTCCCCCAGCTCTCCATCAAGTCTCTGAAACAAGCGCTTAAGGAGGGGTTATAAAAACAAACAGAACCTTTCCATTCAACTCACTGCCTTTCCTTGCTTCGGACAAGGGAACTAGTGTGCTGAAAGCTGCAAAGTGCTGAAGCTTGTAGCTTTGGGATTGTGGTTGTTTTTTTTGTTTTTTTTTTTTTTTAACGTTCCATGCATATGGGAAATAAAGATGGTAATAGTTTACATTTGTATATATGGTAAAGAAAATGTCAGAAACAGAAGCTTGAGGTGCATTTAGCATAAATGAATTTGTAAAACCTTAATTGCTGTTGTTCATAACTACTGCTGTGTTCCTACATGGGTTTTTTTATATAGATAGGTTCAGTTAGCTTGCTGATTATTTATTCAGTCATGTAGCTTATGCTCTCTTTAGACACAAAGTTGAATAAAATCATACATCAGAATCTGACAGCAGGAATTCTCATGCTGAGAATCCAAGATTAAGTCCAGGAATTTTATTCTGTTTTAACAATTACCTTCTGTGTCCCCTTTCAGACTTAAGGGGATCTCGTTCTTGTTTCTGCTGTTTATAACTCCCAGTTCCAAGATCTTTGCTATCCTTATGCCAAATAAAATTGAACGAGTATTGCTTGAATGCTGCTTTGTGCCAACTCCTACAAGGACAGAGGGATGACTATTAAGCATCTTGGTGGTGTTTTTTTTTCCTTATCCTTTCAGGTTCAGAGGAGGTTTTTAAGCACCAAGTGCCTTTTCCACATTGCATTGTAAGATCATTAGATCTTCGCTACAGTTTAATCAGTTTGGCTTTATGGGATGATTTGTGTTGCATGCAGTCATCTTACAGGGATTTTTTTAGCTTCTGAAACCAGTTGTATGATGTAATTTTAACAGTTAAGGAACTTTTGATACAATAGGTGTAAACATGTAATTTCTAAGATATTTCAAATACACTGCAAAAGTATGTAAGGAAAGCAGAATTCACTAGTTTCCCTTTGACCAATGTTTTCATTACTGTTGTGTGCTGTATTGCTCCTGAGCTAGAGAGCTGTTTTTCAAACATTCTCAATATAAATGATGTTTTGGGCCTTCTCACTTAAGATACATTTGATAACAAAATGATTTTCCATATATCTGGATGCTTTTAGGGACACAAAGGAGATTGCTGGGCTTATAGTTGAAGGTTACCAGTTTGAGAGATTAATTTACACACACACAAAAATAATCACATATTGACAATTTAAATATGACTGATATCGAAGAATTGCTTTCTTTTTCCAAGTTACATTTTTCTGTGAACTTTCATAGAGACAGACTGAGCTACTTACAGTATTTGCATTGCTTTAATCATTATACGGCGTGCTCTGCAGCTTTTCTTCTTCTGTTTTCCCTTAATTAAATAAATTCAAGTTGGGAAACAGACTTTCTGGGTGAATCTCATCTCCCTTCAGTCTTACGTGTGAATTTTTAAAAAATTTTTTTACTAACACCTATTTGGTATTGATATTCTTGAGTTTCTCTTGCAGCACTCATTCAAAAAAACCCCAAAACCTGCTTCTGATTGAGTTATAAAGCCTTTTGCAAATAACTACTGTGCACCATACAAACCTGTAAGCAAATTGTATCTAGTTGGGGAAGCTATCAGCTTTGACTCTAGTCGTTTAGTTTGGATTTTAATTTGACCAAACCCCATTTTTACTGGCCTGAATCCAGCTGTAATATAATCCCTCATTTCTTATCTGTATTCTTGAGGACTAATAGAATAGTAAAACCTTCTTAAAGATATCTTAAATGTGTTGGATAGTGTCCTCAGGGTAACTTCTGCACTAAAGATGTTTTCTTTCCCACCCTGTAGAGGTATCTCATTAAGTGAGATACGCACTAGTGTCATTATTAAGTTTTCATGTGTTTCTCAGTTTTGATGCTAATCTTCATGTGTGTTAATTTTTTTCTTTGCAGCACCAATGTGGTTATGAATTATTCAGAAATAGAGTCTAAGGTTCGAGAAGCAACCAATGATGATCCATGGGGACCTTCGGGGCAACTCATGGGAGAGATTGCCAAGTAAGTGATAATTTGGCTTAGTGATGAAGAAAAGAAAGGTGCATTTTATACAGCAGTGTGAAATTTGCTGCTAAATCAACTCTGCAGTATGCTGACTGATAAAACTAGAAAGTTGCTGTGAATCAGGTCTTATTTCTTAATGCATAATCTTATGTGTTGAAAACTGATCAAAAAATAAAGTCCAATTATTTTTTTAATTCTTGTTTTTTATTTATTTATTTAGCCTGATAATTCATTCAATATATCTGATTTCTTCAGAATTTTTATATTCAATCTGCTTTCTTGTGCCTATTCTAAATAGAGCAAAATGTGTCAAATTTTTCCTTTTATGTTAAAACGAATTTGGAAGTTGCATGTTTGACTACTTGCAGTAGTTATTAGGATATTGATGTTAAACATTATTTTCATTATAAATTAGTGAAGGTTCTCTTGCCTCAGATTTCTAGAATTACTTTTTCTTTTGTAGTACTGGCATGTAAGTTACTTCTATTAAGAGTAAGAAATAGGGATAGCTCTTTACCTTGCAATCAAATGTGAATGGGTTTAGATCAAGCCTGCCATCTACTGTCAGCCCTGAGTCTTAACAAGCTATTGTGGGAAACCACGGAGAATAAAATTTCTTTATTCCTTTTGTTTTTAATTCTTTAGGGCTACGTTTATGTATGAACAGTTTCCGGAACTTATGAACATGCTTTGGACTCGAATGTTGAAAGACAATAAAAAGAACTGGAGGAGAGTTTATAAGGTGTGTATGTGTATGAGCTGGAATTATTCAAGACTTTGTGGTGTTCTGTGAAGGACGTAATGCTTGTTCCTAATATACTGTTACTATGTAGTGTCTTGTTTTGATACTGCTATATCACTCCACTAGCAACCTGTAATTTCTTTCCTAACTATATGCTTTATAATTCTGTTACTCAAGTCAAAGATGTTTTTCAACTGCTGTATATGAAAAAAAACAAAATTCCTGGTTTTGGAAGTGTTTAGGTGCTACTTAATGAACGTAATAGAGCAATTACATTTTGTTGATACTCAAGATTTGGATTAGCATTTACATTTTAAATCTACCCAAAGGAGTTGTTACAGTGCTTCGTGAGAAGTAGATGTTAAGTTACTGTGCTATCAGAAAGTTGTTTTTGAAGGAATTCAAGAATATTGGAAATAAAGTGGAAACTAAAAATTTTCTACCATTTCATAATACCCAAAAAATTGTAGTTTAGCTTTGAGTGGACCAAATTTTATTGCAGATATTATCATATGAGACTCATGTCCTACTTGCATTTTGGAAAAAGAACTGAAACATTTGCATTTTTTCTTGTCTTTGGCTAATTAGTATGGTACAGAAACTTTTTGCTTAAGATTATATCATGCTGCACTTAAAGTGGTGTTCAATGTTCACTGAATTATGCAAATATAACCTCATTTTTTTAGAACTGATGTACTAGACTAGCTTATATTTTGTTTTTCTTGATGCCAGGATTGTAACAAGACAGAATTAATTCTAAGGCATGGTTTGTGCTTTTCACAGGTGCTTGATGTTTTGTATTCATAGTAATTGTTTTCCCTGAAGTACAATATAAATTAATATTTAATGCTATCACACATAGCTACTTAATGTTATAAAGACTGCTTGGAATTTATCATCAGGTTTGGATAGGTTGAGATAGAATGATACTTTTATCTGATAAAGGCATTACTTTGGAGAAAGTGCAATAATTTCTTTTTCTAGATAGAAATCCTCAGCATAAAAAATTGCAATTTACGTACTATTTAAACTTAATTTGGTTTGCTGCTTGTTTAAACTTTGTATCTCCATTGCATCCCGCAGAAGGCATCTTAAATTTCTGTAGGAGTTACTTTTCAGTGAAAACCATTGGAAAATTGTGAACAAAAGAGGCAAAAGAAAACGCTTCCTTTAGCAGGGTTAACTTTACCTCTTAAATTACTACTGCTATCTTTTAAAATAAGAGTAGCTGATGAAGGTAACCGCTTGTGATTTAGTAATGACAAATTACAGTTTGACAAATACAATTCCGGATATAAAATACAATTTGATATTCTAAAGAGCAAAAGGTACATGTGGGGAAAATGTTGTGTTTTTTCTGTGTGAACCTATATAATAAGCACTTATTTAAAAGGGAAAAGTCTTATTACTTACTAATTTGGGGAGGGGGGTAGGTTTGGTTTTTCTATTGCTTTTTTTTAAAGAAAAAAAAGAAGATAGAGCTTTTGTTCATGCAATCATAAGGTGCTTTGTATTTTTATAGTCTTTGCTGCTCCTAGCTTACCTCATAAGGAATGGATCAGAGCGTGTTGTTACAAGTGCCAGAGAACACATTTATGATTTGCGATCCCTGGAAAATTACCACTTTGTAGGTGAGCAATAGAAAAATCTTATAAGCAAATTAAAACAGTAGTTGGAGTTGTCAGTCACCTGAACCAGCTTAGAAGCTTCCCCAGTCTAATTAGAATGTGACTGTTGCCAGTTGTGTGAAGAGTGCTGAATCCAAGACGTGGGACCCTAGAGTATTAATTAGTGAAGACAAGAACTTGCAGAAAAGACTGGCTAATAACAACAGAACCAACACAACATGAGTGTTCGGGTTTATATTAAAATATGCACTAGAGACTGGTCCCCTGTGGTGTCCGTAAAGGAATAGCTTTAATCATATGGGAAGAAAAGGTTAGAGCTCCAAAACACACACATCTGTTTGAAGCTGGGGTTTTTTCCTCCCACCAAATAATATTTACAGTGCAAAGGCAGCAAAGCCAGTGTGTGTTTTGAATGTGAAAAAGGCTGGGAAAGGAGCACATTTAGCTTGTAATACATCCCAACTGAAAGCAATTTTTTCAAAAATTCAGTTTTGCAGTAAGACTGAGTTCTTATAATTAAACTTGCAAAGACAGGAAAAGGGGTTACATTTTGAAGGGTTAAAATTGCTCAAGTGGGGAATATCGTTTCTGTCTCAGTCTTTGTTAATCTTCTCCATGTTTTAGCAGCAGTTAGATGTTTCGAAATACACCATTCAGTGAGAACCTATAATTTATATAAGGATGAGAACTTGTGTTGAAACAAAATATTTGGTCCTTTTTAAACAAGTGCAGTGGACCTTAGTAGCCATAAGACCTGACTGCTGTATTTGTAACTCACATTTTCTTACCAGTTAAATGTTCAGTATAGCTGCCTCTGATTAATTTTTTCCTTTTTCTCCCTCTTCCATCCATCGTCTATCCTGCATTACCCATAAAGATGAAAATGGTAAAGACCAAGGTATAAACATACGCCAGAAGGTAAAAGAAATGGTTGAATTTGCTCAAGATGATGATCGACTTCGGGAAGAGAGGAAGAAAGCAAAGAAGAACAAAGACAAATACATTGGGGTTTCTTCAGACAGTGTTGGAGGGTTCAGATACAGTGAGTACTAGGCTTTCTTGGTCAAGCATTGTCAATATTGACTTTTAACTTGGCTTAGATAACACAGATAACTTAAGGTATTTCTAAGAAGGTCCTTTAGATGCTTTTTTTAAATATTTAACTGTCAATGTTACTATTATAAAAGAAATCTTGCACATTTTTCCCCCCCCATACAAATTTAAATTAATTGCTTTAAAAATTTGTGTTAGTCTTTTTTAGATAACTGACCAGAAACCTATACAAATGACATCAGTGCATTGGCTTAACCAAAATTTATCTGTCTTGTTTTTATACATAGGCAGAGTCTCACTGTGAAATGAACGCTGCTGTAGCAAAAGTAGATGAATAAATGCCCTTGTAAGTCAGGGTTTCTTAATCAGTCTTTAATTAAAAAAAAAAAAAGAGGTGGTGATACTTTCCACCCACCACAGCACAAGAATTGCTTCACCTACTCCTGCCAACCTTCTTTAGAACCATTGGTTAATTTGGGTTAGGGCTTTTAGGGCAGAGAACTGTTTGGGTGAAACAGTGTAGATATTATATGCTGTTAGACTTTCTGGTTTCCCAAGTAACACTTTTTGGATACTTAAAAGATTATCTGGATTACCTGTATGGATTCTAATGTCTGTCAGATCTGACTTTAAATATATGCACTAAGTACATTGTAAGTGATGGAGCTTTTATTTTAGGAGCTTACCAATACAGTTGTCACTGCCTCGGTTTGTGTGTTTTAAAAATCTTTTTATTAGTACTATGGGTCTCATATGCTTTTCAAAGGAGGGCTCTCAGACATAGTACATCTACACAAAGTAAATTTGGTATTAAGCTTGCAACTGGATGTTGGTTGCACAGCAAACCTATATGCGGGCTGGAAATTTGGTGCACCAGTGCTCATCCCTAAATCCTAGGGAATTGCAGCTGCCAAGGTTCCAGTCCTAACTTGGGTCTGGTACTTGCAATAGGACCTTCATTACTAAGGTCCTTTATGTAAAAGCATACACAAAACAAAAAATACCAAAAACCCCATAAACATCTGCATGCTGTTGACAGGTAGTCTTATGTACCCTGGCTTCTCAAAATAAATACATGAGCTTTGCTGAGGCAACCAATGTTCTTCATGTGTACAGTGAGTTCTGTCAGACTATTTGCAGCTACAGCATAGTGTGTTTGTAGGATCTGGCCTTGGAGGATGTAATGCCATCAGCTTGTCTTTGTTTAGAGAGGACACAGTTTTCTGTGACAGCCTTGGTTAGATAAAGGCACACAACCAGTTCTGTTTTACTTATCAAGTCCAAGTGTGCAGCTTCCGCCTTGCTCCCCAGTCCCTGCCATAATGTGTAGCAGGGATCGGAGCTTGAACTGGCTTTTATGTCTGATGTAGCCCAGCATGTTGTCCGTGATCCAGCTGTCAGTCTTGAGACGTTTATCTGTGTTTTCTTTGGCCTGAGTAAATACTTGGCTGCTTTTATTAAAGGATGAGTCACAATGGCACAAGGCTCTGGTTTGCTAGAGCCAGTGACTTCTTTGAGAGAAGGGTTTGGTGTAAGATCTAAGTGGTAACTGTGCAGGACTTAAACTTCACCTGTTCCTACTTGGTGCTATGTATGTCTTTTACTCTTCTTCACTGTGAGCCTTAAACTCAGATTTGCTCTCTTCTGGTTTTGACAAGTTAGTTCTCTGTGTTCCTCTGTTCTCCCTTTTCCTCATATGCAGAGTAGTTGAAAAATCTCCATGGCAGAATATGTCTTGTTTCATTATATTCTTTTAGGCTTTTGCTACCTGCTTGGAATTCTGGTAATTCTTTTTAGGAAATACTTATGAGTCACTGCATTTGTACTTCAAGTACATGTCCCTCTGTTCTTTCACTGAGCTTATCTTTTGACTTGCTCTGTACAGAGTCGTGATCTATCCCTGTATGCTGTGTATAACTCCATTCTCCATATGCTCTTTAGTTATCATTCAAGTTTAAGTTAAAGGACTGTCTCCTTTGTCTTGTATTTCATTTTTATGGTAAAGGATTTTTAATTATCCCTTCATTTGTTGAGTAAAGTAAAAAAACCCAAAAAAATCCTTCTAGCAGCACAAAACAAACTTGTTCTCAGGTCAGACTTCTCATCTAAATGGTTCTAGTTATTTAAATATAAAATGCTTGTATTTTCAGAGATTGCCTTAATTCTTTTTGTCCAGAAAATACTGAGCTCTCAGGGATTTTTTTTTTTAATTTATTTTAAAATTCCTATCACACAAGGAAACCTTCTAATGGAATCTATATTAAAATGCTTGAAAGCCTGACATCAACTGAAACAAGGCCATTTTATTCTGCAAAATTTAACACTAGAACATTTCTTAGCAGTTTCTCCTTGCTCAGTGAGATCTTTATTGTTGAAAATCTTGCTGATTTGTAACAGGTTCCCTACTTTGAAAAAGCTTGTCTATCCTTTATGGATCTAAACAAATGTCATTGGAGACTTGCACTTTTATCTCTTAAGAAAGCAAGCACATCCTCTGGCATATGATATTATTGGACGCATATAATTCAAATTTTGCACTGTGTAGTGTTGGAATCAGTTTTTATTAAAAAGGCTTAATTGAATACATCTTGAACATTACTTGAGCTACAATATAATTTGTGTGTAATTTGAAGTAATGAATTTTTCACCATTCTTCCTTTCTGCAGCTCAGTTTGTCAGATTAAGTAAAAAAATTAAACTAGTGTTTCACATTTTTCAATAGTACAAAAAAATGCCTCATTTCATGTGTGTGATGGCCCAAAATATAAAATGTTTGTCTCAGTGTTCCCTAGAAACTGAGTTATATTGGGTTGTTTTGTGTACCTATATTTTAAGATCCCAATACAAGTTTGTAAAGTATGCTGTACTTCTGATAGTTAAGTCTCTGTTAAAATAAGTGTTGTTTTGTCTTTTAAACTCAGGTTTGCTGTGTGTGTATAAATAAACCCATGCTCTAGTTTTTTAAACTTTCTTAATGAGATTGTACAGCAAATATACTTATTTCAAGTAACTGTCAGCTGATTGTAAGCTAAGATACCAGTATAGAGGTCTTGAATACTTGATTAGAAAAAAAAGGGTTTGATTACTTGATAATAGTGTTTTGTAAAGATGTTTGCAGTACTCGGTGGCTGCTGAAGAGGTGAGTTGCTTCACTGCCTCTTCTTTTTTCATCTCTTTAAAAATATATGGTTTTTTTAATCACTGAGTGTGGAAGCGAAATAACAAAGTTGTTATACATTATACACTTACATCTTTCAATATTTTGGTACTGTGCATTTGTGTGTTCATAAATGCCAACCTATGTAAAAAAAAAATAATTATTTACCTCTGAGCCCACAGCTTGGCTAAGAGTGGATTATCACATGTTAAGGGACTGTTACAAAACTGGCATGTCCCATTTCCGTTATAAGGTGGTTATGTAGCCGGGGTTGATTGTGCCTCTTGTGCTTCTCCAGCAGAGTCCAACAGTATCCTGATGTGCTGTGCTGTGCAGTGCATTAAGATTGTGTTGTTGTCATAAACAAAAGTCTTTGAATCTGCATTCCTGCCACTTAATGATTGGCATTACATGCTGTGCCCTGCTGTAATAGTGTTGATTCAGCACTGTGGGAGCTTTCAGTTTGCTTTGAAAACTTGTAAGGTTTATGTATGTAGGGCAGGGGGGACTGAGACAGATTCCAGAAAGACCACAGGCATTTTCTTCTGTTGTTCTTAGTATTTCTTATCTTAATGCCTTACACAGGTGAAAGATACGATCCTGAGCCCAAGTCAAAATGGGATGAAGAATGGGATAAAAAAACAGCATTTCCATTCAGCGATAAGTTAGGTGAGCTAAGCGACAAAATTGGAAGCACGATCGATGATACCATCAGCAAGTTCCGAAGGAAAGATAGAGAAGACTCTCCAGAAAGGTGCAGGTACTAGAGTTATTTTAACATGAATTTATTCTGTGAAATTGCTATTATAAAGCTCTTTGTAATTAAGAATCATCAATGCCAATACTCTGCCATTCTTTTTGTCTGTATGGAAGCATGTTTGGGTTCAGTACCTGCTTCCTGGACTTCTTATGCAGCTCTTACATGCCTTGGGGAATAATGTAGCTCTGTCAACAGTTAACTGCTCTTGGCTGCCTTCCATTACTGCCCCTAGTTTAGATAGCTGCTGGCAAAGCAGGGAATTTGGCTGAAATTTCCTAAGCTTTTCCTTGTCTCAGCAAATCAGTGGTCTTTCTTGCACCAGTATACTGGAGGCTGCCATTTAATGCTACAGATACTCTGAATGATGAAATGTCAAAGAAGAGGGAGATGTAAAGTTGCTTAGACCTACCTTGACACAGTGCTTCTTCCCTGAGCTGACCTCAGGAAGAACAGATTGCATGTGACTGTCATCTATTTCAGTTGAACCTTCTCAAGAAACTTTTACTTTACATTTAGCTGTTAAATTTTTTTTACTAAGGAAGAAAACCTACCCTGCTTTCCCTGCAGAAAGAACTTTAAATACATCACACTTCAACAGGTGCATTGAATTTTATTATCTGGAGATGAAATTTGTACTTAATAGAATATGAAATTGTGATAAAGTACTCAAGTATATTGAAATAATTCCCTTTTGGGAAACAATTCAAGTTTGCACTGAGATTTAATTCATATTTTTTACAGGAATATCTTCAGATACAATCACACACATATTTTTATTTATATATGTATGTGTGTGTAAAATATATATGCACACACGTGTATATGTTAGGAAATTCAAGCAGTTATGCATGGAAACAAAAAATAATTATAATGGTAGCATTTCTGAGAAAAAGGCAGTACGATCTGCTTGCTAGGGCATTAATAAATCATAAAACTGGTATTCTTTGCACACATCAGGGTTCCCTCTTAGAACTTTACTATCAGTAGACTACAAAGAGAAGGGATCAGAAGAAAAGTAAACAATTTCAAATTTAACAATGGTATATTGCTGTGTGCTTTTCTGTACTTTCAAAATCAACTTGTCACATGACTTCTGTAAAGCTCACTATCCACATTGCATGTAGAGGATGTACAGTAAACATGTTTTTAAATCTTATTTTCTTTGCTTTATTTCTGAATAGCTCCTGGTCTCTTGTGCTGGTATAAAGTTTGGAACCTTCCAGTGTGTTTTTTATAAAAAGCAGCTTATTTTGAGGACTCCTCCACTGTACATTTCTATCCCAAGTTGTTGATGATCTTTTTTCTCTGTCTAATACTACATTTTTCATTTTAGTTTTGCTCGTGTTACCGTTGTCCCTTTTTAATTTTTCTTCAACTTTCTGGTAAATGTCTGGTTGGTATTTGTCTTGAAATTTATGAAAGTAATAAACTCAGGACTTGAAATGAAAGGAGGATTTTTTGGGAACATAAGAAAAAACAATTTGGTAGTTGCAGGTTATACTGCCATAAGAAGGAATCCAAGTTACAGCAATATGGCTTCTCTAACATTGCTTCAGCTCCCAGCTGAAATTTCCTTTTGGCTTCTCTTGGCATGGTGATTAGACAATAATGGAAGGTATTTTATCAGTGTTGAAATGAAGGGGTTTCTTTCCACAAAAGGCATAAGAGGATCCAAGAAAATTAAACTTCAGGTTATAGAATGTCTGTCTATTTATACTTAAAGATACTGTAAATACAAACCTTATAATTCATGTTGTATTAACAGAATACTGTAATTTGCATGAACTTAAATATTGAAACTGAAACATGAAATTTTAATTATCATGTGACTTAAGCTCACAACAGCATAACATTCTCTTGTAAATGCTTCATGAAATCCATGCATTTCTGTGTTTTCACACTTCAGCAATTTTCTTCTAAAAACACCAAATAAGCTTCCAAAAATGTACTAGTTTATTTGTAGCCTGCTGCTATATAATAACATTGAATTAAGTTGCCATTTCCCTTGGAAAAGTGACTAAATGGTGATACTCACTCAGCTGGCAAATATGCTGTTGTATATTCTATTGTTTCTATCTTAATAGCTTTATAAATCATTATTATGTCAATACTGTAAAGCCAGTAAAGGTCTTGAAGCACAAAGAATGAATGTGACTTACACATCTTCACAGTGAGCGGTTAATGGAATTTGGGTGACACAATCTTTACCTCCAGTATACACACCAGAAGAGCTTGGCCAAACTTATGGATTTCTAACTCTACTTGCAAAGCTAGTAGTTTGCATAGAAGGAAAAAAAAAAATGCTTGAAGTAACCAAGAACTTAACCTGTGATATAGCTGGCTTTAGTTTATAGTGGATTTCAGTGAAACTGCAGTTCACACAGCTAGTCTGCTATTTTTTTCCTTTAGAAGAAAAAATGTTAGTACTGCTGGTGGGCAATTAGATTATCCCCTTGGAAATAGAGAGACCAGAAACAATAACCCATGGAGTGGGAAAACTTTGGTTTTCTTTCATAGTGCTTTGTTAGTTCTTTGGTCTTAGGCAAATAAACCAATTGCTGCCAAGTCTAGCCTTGTACGCTGAAGTTCTATTTTTTAAATTACCTGCAGATATACAGGTTTTTTTCTGAAACATTGTGCTTTTTTCATAAGAATTCTCAAAACTCTGTCAATCCTTGTTTTTCCAGTATTCAGAAAGGTAACAGAATAGAAAAGAAGCCAGATTTTTAGTGTACACCCATAAAAGGATGCAACAGCCATGTTTAAAGGCAACTTCCATGTAAAGAATTACTTCTGCAGTAGGGTATAATTCCAATAGTCTTAACATATTGGTAAACCATTTTTATTGCCTTAAAGAATGTTTTAAAAAAAATCCCCACACCACAAAAACCTGAAAACAAAGGTGAAGAGCATGTATCCATACTTTGACTTCTGGAAGTTGAAACCACGTACTTCCTTTGCAGAAGTTTTTTTAATTATTTGGTACAAAGTTAGCTATAAGTTTTATTTTTAAGTTCATTCTGCAATTCTCAGATGAAGCACTGCAATTTTACTGTTCTGAGCACAGTAAACACACTTAAAGGGAACATTAATCTGTAATAATTTCTTTTTTTGTTAATGTGACCATTAAAGAAAAATAAAAAACTGATCTCCTGAGACAGTTTGGAAGCAGTGCAGGTTGTCATAGAAAATAGAGTATTGTAATATTTGTCCTGCTTTCTGGCACATACATTTAATTTCTTTTCTCAAAAGCTTTTAGACATTTGTTTTGCTGTAGATCACTAAGGACTCACTTTTCCATTCTTGCATTAATGAGATTGATCTTGAACAGTTCTGTAGCAATAGCTCCATTGATCAGACCTCAATGGTTGTCAATCACTTAACCCACAGAATGTGTATATGGACTAGGCAGACTGTAGTGATGATAAGAAATAAACTGCAGCAGGTTTTAAGAGACTGAGCCCTAGTTGTGGATGTCCTGGTCTTAGATACTTTCAGTAGATACATGTCTAAATGGCAACATCATCCACATGCCTCTGAGGCTTTGAGAATGGATGTACTATGTATATACCATGCTAATGTGCAGATCAGTCTCCTCTGG
Organism: Athene cunicularia; assembly: GCF_003259725.1. Lineage (NCBI taxonomy): Eukaryota > Metazoa > Chordata > Aves > Strigiformes > Strigidae > Athene > Athene cunicularia. The sequence goes on along the minus strand of NW_020799117.1, from coordinate 8,785,750 downwards.
GGGCTTGTGCTAAAATCCTGATGTCACAAGTGAAAATGTGGTTAGTAGTACTGTCTGATGTATTTGTGTACATAAGTGGGCTATCTGCAGCAATCCAGAGCTGGAACAGTAGGCCTGTTGTTGCAAGTCTGGGTTGAAGTGCTTTGGAAGAGTAAGGTTAGGTGCTGCCATGCAAGCTCACTTGCCTATGGCTGGCTCAAGCAAATGCCAATAGTCACTAGGTTGGCCAGCAGCTCTGATAATTTACTTTTAAAAATAAAAGATTAAAAAAAGGGAGTGAGCATTTATATTCATTGATGTTAATGAATTGAGCCATCCCCAGTGGTGAGTGGGTAATATGCATAGAGGAAATGACACATGCAATGTATTCCAAAAAGCCCACTATTGTTAACAGAGAACAAAGGCTACCCTCCAGAGTATATTGCAGTTACTGTCATATTCCCACTGACAAAGGGACAGCCTTTCTTAAATTTTTGCAGCTTTAGTATTCTAGTGCATTATTAAAATATAAAAACCTTCCACTTTCAACTATGTTGCTAAGGGAATTACTATTTCAAAATACATTTTGATGTATTTAAGCTTTCTCGACAGCAATTTTCACTGTTATGTACAAATCTTATCTTGATGATAACAGGCAACATGACTGTTGGGGGGGGTACTGTGTTTTACTCTCTTCAGGAAAGCAAAGATAAAATCTTGCCCAGAAGTGTGAAGGATTCATTGAGCCTGCGCACTTACAGACAAGTTATCAAGTTCTTCAATTATCAGAAAAAAAAGAGCCACTTGCTGTTTGATTTGAAATTTAGCCAGGTTCTGGTGATTCAAAAACAAATCTGCCATCTTCCCCCCCCAAAAAAAAAAAAAA
>NW_020799117.1:8744323-8784835 GCF_003259725.1 Athene cunicularia | reverse complement strand
GGGGGGGGGGGGGGGGCAATTGGTTTGTTTGTGAAAGACTTAAAATGTAACAGATTAAATATTACACAGTGACATCTAAAAAGTTTTTCCCTAAAATGGTGACACTTTTGTTCTACATTTTAAGAATAAATATGTGTTCTGTGATAGAAAATTAATAATATCATTGCATTGCATAATTCTGTAAGCCTTCTTTTTCCACAAATATTTTAAAGAATATAAAAGACTGTTTCTCTGGAAAGGGAAATGAGCTGAAACAGGAATGGAATTCTCAAAATCTGATAGTACCTGTATCTGGTTCACTGCTTTCTGTCTCTTGGTGTAAGTACTGAGCAGACCTGCCAACTTAACTTTTTGTTGCTGAAGTGTTACATAATGTGTGGGGGCGTTCCTGTCAGAAGGTAACTAAATGTACTGGATTTAAACACTGATTTCCTATTATCCTCTGCCGTGGACTCTGCAGTGAATGTTTAACAAAATAACTTGCTTTTCTTCATCACTTTGGTACAATAGGTCCTATGCTGTGTTATGTAGATGTGTTATGTAAGGGTATTTCCTTTCTCAAATGCAGGAAGAAGCAGTATTTTTACAAGGACCTGCAGTAACCAAAACTCTAGTGGCTTAAGCCACGTGTCCATTTAGGTCCGTCATGAATTGTTTTCCATGGCTTTTGTTTTTCCAGTGACAGTGATGAGGAAAAATCAAGAAGAGGTAAATCTCCCAAAGCTGAATTTAAAGATGAAGAGGAGACTGTGACAACAAAACACATTCATATTACACAGGCTACAGAAACTACCACCACCAGACATAAACGCACAGCAAATCCTTCAAAAACCATTGACTTGGGAGCAGCAGCACATTATACAGGGGATAAAGCAAGTCCAGAACAGAATGTTGCTGCTCATACTGCACAGTCGACAGCAAAGGTGAGACAGCAGAGCACAATAAATCATGACTTTGGAAACAGTTTTCTTCTAACCTCTGAGAATTTCTAGTTTAGGATAGAATTTTTGTTATGCAGCCTTCAAGGGAACTATTTTATCAAAAATGTTTAATTGGGGTTTTCAGACGCAATGGAACAGTTTAATTTCAGAATGACTTTTTGTGTGATTGCTTTAAGATGTAGAAATTTTAAACTTAGTCATTACTGTGTTTTACTCTCTTCAGGAAAGCAAAGATAAAATCTTGCCCAGAAGTGTGAAGGATTCATTGAGCCTGCGCACTTACAGACAAGTTATCAAGTTCTTCAATTATCAGAAAAAAAAGAGCCACTTGCTGTTTGATTTGAAATTTAGCCAGGTTCTGGTGATTCAAAAACAAATCTGCCATCTTCCCCCCCCAAAAAAAAAAAAACCAAAACCACCAAACCCAAAGTACCCCAAAAGTGCAGAAAACTTCTTAATGTTATTTAAGATGAGTGATCTCGCAAGCTGAAAACTGATTTCTTCTTCAGGCTTCTGTACCGTCTGGCAGCAAGTCATCTAATGACCTGGTTGATCTATTGTTTGACGGAGCTAGCCAGCCAGTTTCAACAGGTAGGCACATTTTGGTTTAATGATTTATTTTTTAACTTATTTTGAACCATTTCTGAGGTTAACCTTGTTTGTTGTTATATAGAGTAGTAGATTGAGAAATGAATACTCAAAAAATTTAGAGTTGCCTAGAATCTTTTGTAGCAAGGTACTGTATGTGCTATGCATAGGAGTAATAAATGATAGCAGCATAAAGATTAACTGCCAGATCAGTCTGTCAGAAACTGTGTTTGTAATGTAGTTATTTATAATTAACTCTAAAAGCGAGTGCAATCCATTCACGTCCAAGCATTTCTCATAGTGCAATTCAAAGGCTAAGGCAGCTGGAGATGGATGATCTTCATATAAGCTTTCATCTAAACTATATGGCAAACTTGTTTTTTATCTTATTTTGTCTTGGTACTTGGTTGATCCCAACCCTAATACCAAAAAGTAAAAGATAGCTAAAAGTAAAATTATTCATTATAAAACATATCTCTTCACTCTCTGAATGTGCAGTTGAATTTTAAGTCCATTAACCTTCATATGGAGTTACCCTTACAGTCTCAAAATGCACTTTCTTTTTAGAAGTGTGTTAAATTTCAGTGCATTACATACAGGATTGATAGATGGGCTGAGGGGTTTGGTAGTTTGCTTTTCAAAATGTAAAACTTTAAAGATTTGTTATTGTGCTTACAGGTTCTTAATATCAACAGTCTTGATAGCATGAAATAGAGAAAGGACTTCCATGCACTTGTGTTCTAAGGGCACAGCTGGGAGAGAGTTAACTGTGGGCAGAATTTTTGTTTAAAGATCACTTTGAATAGCCAATATTATATGAGCATGTGCCTTTACATAGATAGAAACCTTTCATGCAACTGCTTTCCATGACAGATAAGCAACTTCTCTTTATTATAAATGTATGGGGACGTACACACGTACACTTCTACAAACAATGTGAATATCTTGAGGACAACAGATACTGAGCTTCAGTCTCTCTTTTGAAAACAGTGTAAAGTCACAGAGCCTGTACCAAAAAATGGCAGTCCAGAGTGGGTAGAGACCCACTTGTGTGGCAAGGTGGCTGCATTTATAAATATGTAAAGACTACTCTTACTTGTGTCTGAACTTACACCACTTCTGGGTGTATTGTAGCGGGAACCCCTGTAATATGTCACACTAGGTATTTTTATTATAATGTATGAGCAAAGTCAGCATTATGAGCACTCTATGCAACGCAGTTCATCACTAGGCTACCAAAATGCTACCCCTGTAAGTATTTAATAGATTATAAAATATATGAATATTCTATTGGAGTAGAGGGAAATTGTCACGGTAATTTAGTGTCAGAGATCTGTCCCAATCTTCCTTATTTCTGGTAGATCTTAAAAACTGTTCACCTTTATTTTGGGGAGAGTAGATAAAGTTTATGTGTCTGTTCTGAAAGACATGCTAATTCCTAATGGTTAAGAAATAAAATGAATTTCATGCATTTGTTCTTTTATGCACAGATTTAAGGAACAATCTATTTTGCGTTATTTTCTGATTTTATTAACTTCGTATGCAAAGGTGTTCATTGGAGTTACCACAGTGCTGTGGAATTTTAAGATCCTGTATCTGAACCACTGCCCCAAATCAATACTGGGACTTCTCCTATCCGGTTCTAATGGGAAAAGAGATTAGAGCCTTTAAAAAAAAAAAATTATATACACATGTATGTTTTTATTTTTATGTATAGGAACAAAATCACATTGAGAATAGATGTTTCCACTTCAAAGTGAGCCTTCCCATATTTCAAACAGAACTATGGCAGCTTCCATATTACAATATATTTGAATCTTTCAGCAGTTTAGTTCTTTGCTGTAGTAAGCCTTTTTTCTTTTTTGCCTTTTTTCTTCTTTTTTGAAAGCAGCATTTAGAAATGGTGTTGAGAAGAGGCATATTACCAGCTGGTCCTGCTAAATAACCTCTTTGCTTGGGAAGGCAGATGGAAAGGGTTCATTTGTAGTGACAGATCTCACATGGGAATCTTTGAGGATAACTCATGTTGAGAAGATTAGCACTGTCCTTCACATGCAGGTCACTTGTTATGACCACTGTTCCTTGCAGCACAGGGTGTGGGAACGTTCCCAGTGTCAGGGAAGACACAGGGAAAGGGTCAAATGCAGCCTTTGATCTGTCCTGTGAAGAAACTGTCAGGGAAGTCACGTGAATTCAGGGAACTCAGAATTTGCTTATCTCTGTATTTTCAGGTGCAGAGATGTGGAAGAAGGGTGGTGAGGTTTGGGGGGGTTTACACATTAATAAAGCAACACAGTTTGTATGTGAGGAGGGTTGGTTGCCATAAAGGAGCAATCTGAGAAGATGTAGGATCTGTAGTTAGACCTGCTGGAAGTAATTTTTTGGTGTTACTAGAGATGAGATTCTTTAAACTTAGCTGGTGATACGTTTCTTTACAGAGTTACTGTATTCAGCTTAAGCTCTGCCACTGCGCTCTGCAACTCAGTTTCATTTGAAAACAGGCAATAGAGGTGGAGGAAAAGTTGACTTGACTGAGAATATTAAGGGGTTATTTTGGTTTTGAACCTAGTTCTGCTTTTAAAATTAAATTAATCCCTAGATACTTTGTCAAACAGCCCAGGGATAACAGGCATAGCACATGAGCAGTGATTCTAATTTTTTTTTTTTGAGGATGTGGTCAAGAGTATGTCATCAGTGTTGCTCATTCTGCATATAAACTCTCAAGCCATTAACCTGTTCTGAACTCTGTAAGGACACGTGATGAAAAAAATTGTTTGAAAATGTTCATTGCAGTAGGCAGTGTAAACAGGATCAGAGCGGGTTTTTAGCTTGATATTTTACTGGCTTATCTCACCCTTCTTCATTTGCAGGTTGCATTGAGTATAAAATCCACATATAAACATATGTAAGATGCTTATTGGATACTTCAGAATTTAAGAAATTTTTTAACTTTGTGTGAAATCTTTTCCTTCTTGAAAAGGTGGTAAAAGGATTTCAGTAGTGCTGTATTTCTGAAAATGTGAAGAGACCATCCCTGCATTCCCTTCTCATGTTTTATATCATATGTTACACACTCAGCAAGAAAAGACATTTCCCCTTGGAAGAACAGTCGCCTTCCTGGCAATGTCTACAGTAAAATAACATTAAAAAGAAATACAAGTACACATGTATTAGAAAGTGAATGGTTCCTTTTATTACTGCTAGCCATTTATTAAAAAGGAGATGGTTCTAGTTTAATTAACCCAGTTGAGAGTAGCAGATGGGGCAGAATGTCTTGCAGCGATAAGACAATTCAGAAATGGCACCAGATGTTGGAAGCTGTCCCTGGTGATGTTTGAGTGCAGCACAGATGTTCCAGTCCCACCTGGCTAGTTTCTAAGCACTGCAGGCTAAGCAGCTGTGATGTAACCTATATAATGTACACATAACACTAAAAGCAAAATAATTGAACTGCTGTAGCTTCTTCTAAGGGTGGGACTTCTTGGAGGTGAAATCTTTGAGGACAAACAAATAAGGTCAACTTCTTAGTTTTCCCAGGTCAGTGGAATACTTACTTAAAAGCTTATCAAGGATAATTGGATGATTTTTTTGTAAATGGCTTTTATTCATTTTAAAAAAGCAGCTTTCCAGTATGGTTCTTAAATCTTTCTTCTGTTTTTATACCTTGGCTGTATTTTTTTATGAAAAATTGTTACTATGCTGTATTCAGAAGTTAATAATTTATATGCTGTATACAAATGTCTGGCTGGAAAACTTAGTGTTCCTGCTGTCGAAAGGAAGAAAACTTATAAAATAATGAACACAAATACAAGCTCTGTCCTTGAAATCCCAATTCAAGATCATTGCAGAATCATTCATGCTTTATGTAACACAAAAACTAAATATAAAGCGACATGCAATTTTTCATAGTAAGAATAATAAATTAACTTTTATACAGTAAGAATGTTTTTGGTGTTTATATGTTACACTTCCAAAGTTTTAATTTTACAAACTGCCAAACTGGTAGCATCCCTCACTAGTTAAAAACTTGATAACCTTTTTAATCTCTCTAAATTTATATTTAGAGATAGCAAAAACTTGCATCTTTTAGTTCTTCCCTAGGAAAACAAAATTGCAAGATTGGCAAGCTAGTTGGAAAGAATCCAGTTTATTGTTGCAGGCTTGTATAAATATAGTATGGTGATGAAGAGGAAAACAGTGCTGACTTAAGGAGCAGAATCAATAAAATCCATCTTGCCAAATACGGAACAGCTTTTCTTCATAAATCCTGCATGCAGTTATTGCAATGGATCTTGCACAATCCTGTAACAGCATTTGGCTTCCTTCTGTTTCTAGGTGGATCAACTGACCCATTTGGAGGATTTGCTGATTTTAGTTCAGCTGCTGCTTCAGCAAGTTTCCCATCATCGCAAGGTAGGATTAATTTCCAGATTAAAATGCTGTTTAAGGGCAGAAAGAGAGGAGGAGATGCCACATGGCATTACTGAAAGTCCCTTCCCTTTCCAGGGCAACTTGTGTTTATGCAACTGGATGGTGAGTGCTATACTGAGTAAGGAAGAATCCACTGTCTGGCATGTGTCTCATTGGACCTAAAACTTGTAATGCACTTTATTTCAGAGAAATGTTACTAGGAGTTAAAAATATAACCGTGTTCACCTGATAATACAATATAAGCACATAATAAGATTTAAAACATGGCTCCAAAGCTAATTTTGAACTGCACTGAAATAAGATGTGACTTCTGGAGTGGAAAAGTAAAACCTGAAACAAACAAGTGTGGGTCTAAATGCAGGCTGAAGAGTGCTCACTAAACGATTTTTAAAAAGAACCTAGTGCATTCCGCTTTTGCACTTGTGGGCAAAGAACTGTATTAATTGGAGTTCTACAGTGATGAATGCTTCAGGATGACAGTATTTGTGTTTCAAAAGTGATTGGAAAATTGACTGTAGTGATAGGACCATTCACATTATTAATCATCATAGTCTTTCCAGTGTTTAAGGTTATTCAACTTTGATTTGCAATAAAAAGCAGTCATTTTTCTAATACTTCAGCTAACAGTTTGCAAGTTGTTTTTTAATAATTAAAACCTACCTGTATCTGAAAAAAAAGCTAGCTGCTCTGGTGGATTAAAAAGACTTGTGTGAAGTGCTTGATAGTTTGGTTTGCTTGCTTATAGTAAAGCTATGAAGTGAAAAGTTGTTAGAAGGGTTTTGTGCTGCTCTTTATAGTTTCTGAACATGTGCAGAGGGTCCAGATCAGTCTTAAGAACTTTAATGTTATGGACAGGATACTGAAGTAAATGGGTAAGTTGAGCAAAACCAAAGGGTGAGATCATGTTCAATGGAAAACAGCACCCCACCTGTGCTAGAAAAATGAGTCCCTAAAGATGTCCTCATCTCCTACCTGTCACGTAAGATTTAAAAAAAAAAAGTCTGTAATTGTTTAGAGAAACACAGTTATGGTGGCCTTGTCATATGGCATAATGAGGGGAGCCTGAGACAGGCTGTCTCCGAAACTTCCAGTGATGTCTGGGTTACTACTGTAAGGCATGGTATGTTGGAGTGGAGTTTAGTCAAGTTTGTCTTCCATACACAGTCCAACCTCACTGATGGCTTTTGAAGTTGCATATATGCATCTGTGGGATGAAGCTGACAACATTTTATTTTAGCTTGGCTAAATAACAATTTGTTCCAGTCTCTTTCCCTTTTAGGAGAATCCTATTAAATAAAAGATATCTAGATCTTTCTTAAGTCAGGCATGAACTGACTGATCATAAGAGCAAGACTTTAGTAATGCTTGTTGGGACAGCACTCAGTTCTGCCCTTGCCTGGTTGCAGGGCATGTGGTTTAGAGCTGTCATGTGTCCATACAGCTGGCTCAGTGCATGTGCAGTCATTTTGCATGCAAACACACAAGCTGTTATGTAGACATGGCCACCATCTGAAAAATGTTTCCCTTAAAATTGAACTGAAAAGAAAATAAAATATTCTGGGAAGCTGCCTAAAGCAGTCAGCTTCTTTGCGTGGAGTGGTTTTGGGAGCCTACACTGCTACCCAGACAGGACAGTGCTGCAAGCAAACGTGGAGTGGAGGGAGCTGAATGGCTATCTTCTGTGAAGTTAATTTGGGCAATAGTGGTATTTTTGACTGGGGGTTCTCAGCCAGAGTGTAGAATTAAGTCCAAAATGAGAGAAGAATAGCAAAGAGGTTGATCAGCAAATCTACCTGCAAGCCAGCTTTTAGTCAGCATGTTTATATCTCTTCCTTTATTTTGCTGTGTTAGAAAAGCTGTACTGGGCATGGATTAGTTAATACACCTTTAATTTGCTTGGCAGGAAAGAACTGCTGTATTTTTTTTACAGGCTTTCTTAGTCAAAACCAAGTTGTTTTGCAAACACAAAGCCGCCTACTATGCAAATAATTTCTGTGTTAATACAGTCTAAATTGATACAATCCTTTATCTGCATTAACATGATTAATCTATTCCAATCACCATTATGCAAGGGACAGGGAGTCCTGTGAAATGATTAATCATTCCTGAACAGCATAAGCCCCTCTAGAAATCTTTTCCTTCTTGATTAATCATCTTTGAAGTTCTACTGAAGGGGCAAACCCTTATCCCTTTTACCCCCACTTCCATTATTGGTGCTCAGTGCACAGGTCTGAACACAGAAGGAGCACACTCAGCATTTACTTATCTATCAGGAATATTTAAAGTAGGTTTTAATTTTTAATATGTAATACTAATTGAAACATTCTAATATAGCACTTCTTTGTGAGGGAGATCAAAGCAAATGTTCTAGTAAGGCCCTAAGCTAATGAATATTAGTCCACTTCATGCACTGAAGTTGTTGGCCATGCTTGGATTTTGTGAACAGATTTACTTTCCTACTGTTCTTTAAATTCTGATGTATTGGTAAAGATAAAGATGACTAAAGGTTGAAGGTGCATGTTGATAAATATGTGTATGGAGTGTAAGAGTACTGCAGTTACCTTCTGAGTCAGTAGAATACAGCTGTAGAAAATTGCTATGGATGGCTGCTAAGAACTAGCCATTGCATAGGTCAGGAAGTGGAAACTGGCACTAGATTCATCTACCCCAGCTTTATGTGTTTGAGTCTTCATTCACTCATCTAAAGAAATTCAGCAGATTATTTAACTGTTCATTAGAACTCATATTTCATTTTGTATGGCAATGACATTGGTTGTCACTTAGCTGAAGTACCAAAAGTTTATCAGTGACATAATCAAAAAGCTGACCTGCACAATGGCCCAAACTTCACTGTGTAGCAATGAGGGCTGTTTAAATGGCATTGCTTTATTTTTAGCATCTCCTGTAGATGTTTTTCTAAGCTTTTCTTCCCCTATCACTCCTGTGAAGTAACCCTTTTCTTGTTAATATGAAAACATGTGTTTTTAAGGTAGGTAACATCTCCCACTTGACTCAAAGGTTATGGCATATTCTCGGTTCACTGCTTTGTGTCTCTGGACATCTGTGGTCCTGTAATAGGTACCCTTGCAGTTGTCTACAACACATAACTGTTAGGCTTCTCTGCAGAGAGCTGTAAGTTACTGTGTTTTGATTTAAATGTTTGTCTACAAAAACCCTGGTATGCTGAAGTGAAATAAAGTTTAAGTGATGAACTGAGAGGTGAGCAAAGCTCCTGCCAAGAGAATTGCTAGATCCAAGACAATTTCTGCTTCAAGCCAAGGCATTTAGTTCAGGAATCAAATTTAGAAAACTTAATCTGTTTTACATGAGCACTTCATGGGATGGGAAGAAAGTATTCCTTACCACCTCAAATAAGACTTCACTGGCAGCCCACTTCCAGAGTTCTGTATTTTATTCCTCGGCATTGTTTTATACAAAGAGTTACTAATTGTATATCAACAAATTTTGAAGTAGTTGTCTTTGCTTTATCAAGTGTCTCATTCCTGACAACTGTTCTCTCAGCAAATACCAGAGCTCTGAGATAAAAAGTTGATAAATATTACCAGAATTCTAGGTGGTATTTTGACTAGAGCCTCCAATCTACCCCTGTTATCTTTCAGTCATATTTCAACTAAAGAAAACCTGTCTCTACATATCTTGCATCCACAGGTGATGTTATCAAACTTTCTCTATGTGCATGGGTGTTTCATATTTCCTTTGCTATCTCATTAAAATTGTTGGAATATTCATGAGAGGGAGTGATGTCCAGATGGAGGTTCTACCTGCAGATGTTAATCTGGACGGACACAGATCAGCTCTCGTTTGTTTCAGTTCATAGAATATGGCATTTGCTCAGTGCCTTTCTCTAAATTCTGCCTTTCTTCTCTCTCTCCTCCTTCCTGCTGCACTGTTGCCTTTCCTTCAGGTACAGCAACAAGTGGAAATGGAGATTTTGGTGACTGGAGTGCCTTCAACCAAGCTTCTCCTTGTCCCAGTGCTTCATCTGGAGAGCTCTTCAGCAGCACGGCACAGCAGCCAGCTATGGAGCTCTTCAGTAGCTCACAGCCAGCATCTGGCCAGCCTCCAACTGCTTCAAATTCTACTGATCTTTTTGATTTGATGGGCCCCTCTCAGACAACCATGACCTCTTCACAAAGTATGAATTTCTCTATGATGAGCTCCAGTGCTGTGGGCATCAGTTTACCCATGTCAAGGTCACAGGTATGTGGCTATTTGTACAGTTTGGTAATGACCTTCCTCAATTAATCTTTTGTCTTCTCTTTAATGACAACACTCCTGGAATCTATACCATTGCCTGGATGTTGTGATCAGCATTTTGTAAGAAAGTTATGTCCAAAAATGTTTGAGTATCCTTCTAAAGTGTCAGATATTCTTGAAAAGCCTCCTTTTATAAGCTAATTTTCTGAGAGGGACTTCATGGTTCTATGAAGTGTTGCTATTTTGTTGGGGAAGATGAGGTGGTTAATATTTCAAATCTTAAAGCCACCCTCCACAGAAAGTTTCCACCTTCAAGTAGATGGAGGCGAGGGCCATTCTGTTCTCCAGTGGAGAGTGTTTTTGGAAACCATAACAGGTCAACTTGGCTTTTGTTCACAACTTGACTGCAGATGATCAATGTCATTCCACATATTGATATGGGACCTTGATGCTAGCTTACAAAATACTCTTTTAACCCATTCTAATGATGTAACAGAACATGACAGCACTGCTTTGGAAGAGCTGAAGTTCGTGGCTAAAAAAATCATTGGCTTTTTATTGTCTTCTGTGGCAGAATTAACACTTATTCTTTAGTCCTGATTCTTACTGGTAAATTGTTTCAAGTGGATCCCAACATACTTTTCTTTTTTAGCCTCTGCAAAGCGTGAACACTATGATGCCGAAGCCTAACCCTCTTTATAATGCAAGCACAGAGATGGTGCAGAAAAATGCAAGCAAAACTCTACCCTCAACTTGGTCAGATCCCAGTGTAAATATCAGTTTGGACAATTTAGTACCTGGGATGCAGCCTTCCAAACCCCAGCAGCCATCACTTAATACCATGATGCAGCAACAAAGTAAGTGATTATTGCGCTGCTTTGCATGCACACTGAGCCCTGTGTGTGTTTAGTAGGCTGTTCTTAGATGGAGTGTTCTATCAGTTACTGGCTTTTTACATTTAGGCATAATTGTTTCTTAAACTACTCTGATGGTTCTGACACAAGTGGTATTTTCTAAACAAACGCTGACATGCTAGTAGGCTGGTATCTGTACATTTACTGTTGAGTTTGCACCATTGCAGCATCTTGATTTCAAGCTTCCTAATCTCTAGAATTTCTCAAGAATATGCATGGTAGCATGTATTCTTAGAAAATGCTATTTAAAACTTCTACAAAAGTTTTCTGAGTCTTCACACAGAAAGTAGGGAAATGCGTGTAATAGCTGCCTTTTTGGCCATCATGTCTTTGTTCACAGCAGTTAGCACGTAAGTTTCTTAAAATACACGAGCACCTTCAGCATCAGATTCTGATTAATGATTTTTGCATCCTGTTGTCTCTTTTACAGATATGCAGCAACCTATGAATGTCATGACTCAAAACTTTGCAGCCGTGAACCTCAATCCTCAGCCTAACATGATGCCTGTTCGACCCCAGACGAGCCCACTGATGGGAGGGCCCATTCCTGTGGGGATGGGAATGCCCAGTGTGATGTCAGGTACGATGGGAATGACCTCCATGGGACCCACGCCTATGATGAACCAGGGAATGATGGGAATAAACATGAACATGGGAGTGCCAGCTACAGGCATGGGTTTGACGGGCACAATAGGAATGGGGGTACCCAATATTGCTATGACCTCTCTGACTCCTGGGACTGTGCAACCCAAGCAAGATGCCTTTGCGAATTTTGCCAATTTTAGCAAATAAAGATTGTAAAATAAATAAAATGAGAGAAAAAGAAAATAAATGGGCAGACTGAATGAAGGATTTTTAGCTGCACAAATAGAGCTGGGGAAGGGATGGAAAACACCGATCAATACTTTTCTTTTTCCTTTATCCGTTAAAGTGTCTACATAAAGAACCAAAAGCTATTTTCTAAGTGTTGAAATAACTAGTGTTCAAATTCTGGAGAGGAGAAAGGTTCTTCTAAGGAATGTGTTAGATGATTTTGCAAAATAATTTGTATTGAGACCATCAAAAAACCTTTCCTACGCAGAAGAACCAATTTTATCTTTGAGACTTGATGGAAGACTGGAATTGGGGTTGGGTAAAAATGTTTGAATCTAATTTTATACTTTTCTTTTTTCTTGAAGAGCTTGACTTTCTTTTTCCCCCTCTCCCTGATCGCTTTGTCATAATTGGATCATTCCTTTTACTACCAGTGAGTCCACAATTGAAGTCACTCAAGTACTATGATCAGTTTTTTATAAGAATATATATTTTTGTCCAAAAATGGCTTACATATGTGATTATGGCTAATTCAAAGGGACCTGGAATGTATATATACTTTTGCTAATGTTCCAGCCACACTGCTATATTACCCAAATTTTTATTGTGTAAATCCTCTCTCAGCAATTTGGTGATCAACAGATTTTTGGGGTCTTAACTTGCTTCTATTGTTATAACTGATATCCAGTGCAAATCTGGGAGAAGCTTTATCTAAGACTGCTGGAAGGTTTCCTTTCAGAAAACTCCAGAAAATGTACTTTCTTGCAGTTCTTTTACAGTGGCACTTGGCATCCTTTGTACCACCAATATCCCTAAGAAGCCACTGGTTTAGGGCATCGGGAGGAGTCATAAGGCAAAAATATTTATTTTTTGCATCATTACAAACAAATAACAAGGTAAATTACACTTATGTAAACCTATAACCCTACCTAATCCAACAGCATTGGATCTTAGCTTTTATACAACATTTGGTGATTCTTTTGTGTAAATACAGCATTAGCAGCTGTGGAATCCAATAGATGAGTTAAAAAATATATATATATTAATAAAGGAAACCTGTAGCAGTCAAAGATTTTACTGATTTACTGAAAACAAAATGAATTAAGGTTTTTGGGGTTTTTGTTTTTCCTTCTGTAATTCTGCATTTACGTTCACATCATGATTCTAGAATCTGGAACACAGACATTGTTATATTCACAAGCTGAGAATATTGTTAAGAATAAGCACTATATAGGTATGAAATTTATTGCCTCCCTTTTCTTATGTTGGATTTCTTTTTTATTATTAAATTGATAAAACTTTGTTTCCATTGTATTCATAATGTTCTGTTATACATAACATTAAAATGTTCATTAAAATCAATGTTGGGCTGCTTTTCCTTTCATTCCATTTGACGTTTATGAGAGCATTTGGGAAAAAAAATAATTATAATTTGGGCAAAGTAATTTTTATAAATAATTTAAAATTGTTTAATGACTTCTTATCTGAAGCCTTTCCTATCTGGCTCTACTGTTAGGAATTAAAAATGAAGCAGGCAAGATATCCTGACCCGCTCCAGCCTTGCTAATGCTCCATCTACAACATTTCTAATTAGGCAGAAATTCATGTACTTCAGCTAAGTGGTAATGAAAAGTGATTCATTTGCTGAATAAGAGATGAGAGTGAGTGTAATTAGCTGACTGCGGTTTTTAATCTTTCAACAATTCAATGTGTTTAAATTAGTTTCAAAGAATAGGAGCTTTCAAGTGTTGTTACATCAAAGTAATCAAGGCAGGCTTTAACGGCTGAGTAGGAGAGAGCGCTCTGGTTCCTGTTCTGAAACCTTTAAACTTATGTGGAATAATCATCTTCAGAACCTCTAGTTCTAACAGATGGGAAGACTCAAACTGGTTCAATATGCAGAATTGTGGTGGGAAGAAAGCTAGTTCCTGGGGTGGTAGATGGGTGGCAAGGAAAACTAAACCTGTAGTCAGTGTTGCTATTTCAGTCGTGCTGAAGGGGTGCAGTGCTCCTCAGTAGTCTTCAGAAGGTTTTTTGATGAGCAGAGTGAGTCTGTTCATAATGCTGTCCTCTTAAGGTAAGGTTAGCTGGTTAAATAGTCGGCTTTGAGTTGAAGGGAGCACGTCCTTGTTGGGGTTACATCTCTTCAGAGGAACCAGTGAGTTAGCTTCTCGTCAAGAGATTAACTACAGTCAAGTATATTTGTTAGAGGTTGCTGTAACTCCTGTGGAAAACATGTGAGTTTAGAGTGGATCTTTGTGGTGTGTCAAGGGTAGACAAGCTTATGGAGCCATTCTGGTCCTGAACTGGTTCAGTGCCATTGTTCAGTTTATGGATCAGTGTCCTAATTATGAAGGTAGCTGTATGCAGCATGAAAAGATTTTCCAGCCAGCCAGGTTGTCTGCAGATGGATGATAACTAAGTCCTCTGAAACCAAATAAACATCAGAAAACCCAGACAGATTCCTTTAGAATGTGGGCTGGGTACATCCCCAGGCATCTTCAGCCTGCAGTGAAAAGAGGCTGGCACGTGGAAGTTTTAATCCATTCCCTCCCCCAGTTAAAGGACAGGGCTCATAGGTAGCAGTGCTTAACAGAATATGGTTTGCATCTTTAGATAAAGACTGATTATAAATTAGTTGTTTGCTTAAAACAATATTAAATTTAAGATGGATATCATAAAATGTTTCCATCTCTGATATTTCAGGTACAAGTAGTGTGTGTGTATGTATATATATATATAAAATATGTATAATTATAAAATATATATAAAAATCCCTTTACAGGTGAAAATACAAATGAGGTACTCTGTGAAGGTGACACATCTACCATTTATATTTGGCAGTAGCCAATAACTTAAATATAACCTAAATCATACTAATAGGTTGGTACAACCCTTCATTTTTTAAAGCCAGATCCAGCTGTAGCTGAACTGCCCAGAAGCCTTGGCCTGGCTGGCTGTGTGCTACACAGCACTTGACTACCTGCTGTGCTGTCATACTGGCACGTATCTGGCTTTCCCCCACTGCCCCTTGGCAAAAATCTGACTTCCTTGCTTGTACCTGCAGACCATTCACAACTTGTACTCCACATCTTAAAAAAAAAAAAAAAAAAAAAAAAACAAAAAAACAAACCCAAAAGAAGCCCACAAAACTGTGCTTATATTATCTTGGTAGCATCCACAGTGCAGGAGGTTTAAAAACCCAGACTTGGAAGCCTTCTGACCAGTGCCAGGGTAGCTGTGTGATGTTACCACACCAAGCTGGAAAGTTTGGAGCCTACAGGAAGTAAATAGAGAATGAACTGCCTGGTTGTAAGAAGTAAACTTTTACCACCTCTGGATTCTGTAGCGTTTAAGAGTTCAGTTAAAATTAGTGAAATCCTTTGCAGAGGATGTCTCTGCTTAAGAGGAGAAGGCATCAGATTCCAACCCTCTGTGTTCTTCATAGAATCATTCAAAAAATGCATCTTAATGTGTACAAAGGGGTAATAAATTCCAGCACAGGTGCAAATTCAGTGATAACTAGAGCATCCACCATCTTCTACAAAAGAAATTATATTCAAAACAGCTAAACAAGGGTATTTATAGCAGCATCTGTTTCAGCTCTATCTGTCAGCTAAGAGCGGTCTGACAGAGCTTAAGGGAGGTGGGGGAGGGATTTATCAATGAAGTGTTTACATAATGCAGGCAGGCATTGTATACTCAAGGTGGTATCAACTATAACAGATAACAAATATCTAAAGACACTTCCATTCTCAGAGGCCTTTGCTCCAGGACTCACTCTACAAAATTGCCTCCACGTTCCTCTGTGCATGCCTGTAAACACTTTTATAGCATATGACATTTTATAGTACCATCACTTTTAATGGAGATGTGATTTTAAAAAAAAATTTTTTTCTTCCCCAGAGATTTATTTCAAGCCATCACTAAATAAAGTTTAGAATTGTTTCAGGCAAACCTACAAGGTTTGCACACACATTGAATCCCTTTGGCTTAAGCAAAATACTTAAGGAAACTTGTTGTTAGTACTCAGAACTGTCAGCACAGTGAAGAACCACTTATTGTACAGCTCCGGGTACTTGATGATAGATTTGGCTGGCAAAAACTAGAAGTATGAATGAGAGAATTGGAAACTAAATATGGAATACCTGTGTGCTTCCAATTATCCCCCCAGGAGCTCTGCCCACAGCCCCCGGGAGCAGCAGTTGCCCTCTCCTCCGTTGGTGACTGGAGCGCAGCCCCTTGCCAGGGACAGAGCAGCGCTTGCTGCTGGCTCCCCGCAGGCTGTCACGGCAGGGTGAGATGGACTGAACGGCTGTGGAGTTTGTTCCCATCAGCCAGAAACACAGAATCAGCATGAACCTTTTTGCCCAAACCACTTGGATTTGGAGCTGACTTAGTGTTAAATACTTCAGTGGGAGAAGGGCTTCCCGGAGGTGGTGGCAGGAGGATGGTTATTGTGCTGCTGAGAGCTGCCACTGGGAGGAAGGAAGTAAGAAAGGAAAAAAAATAGTAAGCTGCAAAGACAGCTAGGTGAGCCTGGTTAATGTTGTGAGACTGAAAGAATGGCCTGTGGAATTTGTAAGTCAATCTGTGCAGCTTGTTCAATGATCTGGTTACAGTTTTATCTGGCTGGGATGCTGTGGAAGTTTGTTTCTCTGTGTAAAATGACCTTTAAAAATCAGGATGTCTCATTTTCATTTTTTATGTGCTTCTGCGTCCACCATTCAGATAAGGAAGCATAAGAGGTAAGAGAGAAATTCTGCAGAATGTGGAAAAAAGGTGCCTTTGCAGAACTTTGTGTACTCCTGGATGTCTGCAGTGGAGGGTTCTTTACATGGAGTAATCCAGGTCTCCAGACGTGTGTACGTTCTGTCTGTGTACAGCTCAGCTCAGCTCTGTTTCCAAAAATGTCTTTACTCCCCACAAATTTGCAGATTATCTTTTTTTTAAACATGCCATAAGGTACTGGTTCAGTAATTAACTGGTTCTTTAATAGAGCTACAATTACTTTGTTTCATGATAAGGGAAAAAAAAAAAGAACACATTCCAAGACAGAGTTACTTTCGACATCTGGGAACCTCCTAACAGCTGGCTATCTAATGAATATGCATCTGCTTAAGAGGCTGTAGGCCATTAATAAACCAATAGATATAAAACAGAAACAATCTTTGTCAGCTTCAAATGAGATTGGATGCAATGTGCTGTGAAGTGTCACTGTCACATTGAATCGAGCGGGGAGGTTAACAGTCGCTCCTCAGTACCAGTGGCTCCGTGGCAGAGAAGGCTGCAGCCTCCCGGCGAGGGGTGGAGGGAGAGGGCTGGACGCACAGAGCTTTGCGGGTGGTTTCTCCTCTATTTTTGCCTCCTTATTTCTCTGGGTACCAGCTGTGTTTGGGGCACTGGTCACCTTTTCTCTTGCAACTCCAGCTAGGCTGTCGTTTTTTCCTACACAAATGATTTGAGTGACAGGGGAATCAATCACGTGGATAAATGACTGGGGAGGAGTTACAGGGATGTGATCAAAATGCACCTATTTGAGACCTGGGGCTTTGTAAGGCAACTAAGAACACCCCCTGAGCCATGTTGTACAACAGGACTGTCGTAGGGTGAAATAAACACTCATAGAAAGAGCGACGACCTCATTTGACTGTATAAATATCTGACCCTTAAGAATTGTATCTGCATTTGCCCCAAGGTCTGTAACATCGTATGTTGTCCCAACCTGTAGCAACATTTGGCATCTTATATTTGTACTGTTCTGCACCTTTATTTCCTGTAGCAGCTCCCAGAAGATACGAAGTGGATTTAGCATCATTTTAGGCATCCTTATCCCTTCTGCACAGCTCTCTAATCCAGCCCAGGTTAGTCTAGTATGTTTTTCCTCTGACGCTTAACAGTAGCCTCTTGAAGCAGTGACAATCATTTTGATGAGAAATATTAACTCAGTAGAAGGTTCCTAAGAGAAAAACTGATTTCATCTTAAGCCACAGTAATGGTACAAGTTACTGTCAATTGTTGACTTACCAGTCAGCAGGTTCTGCTGTGACCGAGGTAGGGGTAGCTTCTATTTGTGGTTCTGGGGAACTGGAGTAGCAATCAGGTACCTCACCTAGACCCTGCTTTAGAGACAGGCCACGTATGGTTTAGTTCCCAGGGAACTGTAAATTGAGATTTGAAATAGTTTTCTTTGAAACTCCATTGTAAAGGGCAGTCTCACGTTTAGCAGAAAGATCACCGTAGTATTAAGCTTTTTGCCCGCTGATTTACAGGTTTTAGTTACAAGAAAATGGAAGCAAGAAAAGTTAGAATGCGAAGATGAGTGCTCTATAATTACTGCAGATCTTTTCTAGCAGCTTCTCAAAACAGAAAACTATTGTACTTTGTATCATCACACTGATGTAATTTAAGCCAAAATCCATTTAAAAAGTTGACTTAATTCCTAGTATAGTATTTGTCTTACACTTAATTACTGAATTTTAAAACAGAAGATTATTCAAAGTCTGTTTCAGAGTTGCAGCCACACTGGTGGCAAATTTAACTCCACAAACTTCAGGTTTTACATCATGGGTTGGTATAAACTGGAGGTGTCAACCTCTGCACTACAGACGAGCATCTCTGTGGTTTTTTACAGGGAGGGGTACAATTTTCTATTCTTGCTTTGGATGCGGGTGCTGCTGCACCGCCACTTTGAGTGCCATTTTGAGTAGAGCAGGTAGGCCACTGATTAGCAACCCACCTTCCCTCCCGAAAGAGCTCTGCCTTTCATCCCAGCATTAGCAGGACTAAGATGTTACAGTTTTATCTTTTTTGAGACAGACAAAAGAGCAATCTGTAAAGGAGGGCTGTCCTTTTAAATACTTTAACTTTTCAAGGTCATTTGTGGAGCTTTTATCAATCAGAAAGCTAAATTCATACAAAAAGCATCTATAATGAACCAGGCATATCTCGAACCTTATCCCTTCAGCTGAATATGAATTATCTCGGAAGGTGCTTCAGTGGCCACGTTCACCAAGTTCAGCATCCCTGTGAACATCCATAAAGTAAGCAGAGAAGCCACTACTATTGTAGTTTGGCATCTATCAATTTCTTGTCTTTTTTTTCTATAATTGATTTATTAATTATAGTGTCTTAATGATCTATTTAAAATAAATAAACCATTTACACTATTTCAAAGGTATTTTGTGATGTTCAGCTGATATTAAAATAGCACCAGCCTTATGTGCTTTTTCAGCAAGTGACCTAATTAGTTAATAAAGTAATTGAATATTAAAAAGGATGTTGCAAGTGATTAAAATTTAAGAGCCTTCAGAACATTATTAAAGCTATAAATCATACATCACTGTTTTAATTTGCATAGCTACAGAATTACTAATGGTCCCACATGCATAAGCTACTTGGCAATTAGTCTTTTAACAAACTGTTGGTGATACTCTGAGGTTACCAAAATCTTTCCCCATTTTTTGATTTGCAAACAAAATCCAGGATGAGATAACACTAAGGGTTAAATTCCTAAAAGCCAGGAAATTCGGTTCTTTCCTGTGTCTCCCTACCCTCGCCTCTATTTGCCCCTTGTCCCTCGCCCTTCTGGCCAGGGGACCACATCCTCCCACGTCCCACCAAGGTGTAAAAAGGAGAGGAGGAAGCGTCTTCCTCCACCTTGGGCTTCCTAAACTGGCCTCCAGGTGGTTTTCCAGCCCAGTTTGATAAGCATGAATCTCCCTACCCAGTGCTGGGATATTCTCCATTTTTGTCTTATAAGTACAACTGTCACAGTGCCCCCTTCCTTCCCCTTCAGCTGGACTCCAGGCCCATGACAGCACTGGGGGCACTGAGCAAAGCGAGCTGCTGACAGCAGGCACTTGTACTTGATCTCTGTCCCATGGATGTTTTCTTTGGGCTGCGGTAAAGAGCCAAAACAGGTGCTCATCACCTTCTGCTTGGGGCTTGCAGCTCATGGGAAATTTTAAGTATCTGCAAACAAAAAAGGTTTGGAAAAATGTTACTGAGTGAGGGAGCTACTGGCTCTGCCTGCACCCCTGGCTACAGCCCATTCCCCGGGGTCAGCTGCCCACAGCCCATGTTTGAGGCCTTGGGCTGGCTGCAAGCAGGAGGTGAGGCAGGATGACAGTTCTCAACTTAATTAGAGACAAACTGCTTTGGCCAGATGAGCTGCCCCAGCTCTCTGCAGGGATGGCTCCCAGCCCCTGGCTGCCGGCTGGCGGGTACGGTCCAGCGCACAGGCACAGAGCGTGTCTGTCGCTGGCTTTAGGACTTGCAGCCTGACAAGAGAAACGAGGCTGCTGGGAGCAAAGCGAATGACCCTGTGTGTGATGGAGCACAGCCCTGACACCGGGCAGCCAAACGGCGGGAGCTGCCGAAAGCTGGCGAGAGGGAAAAGGGCCAAAGCTACGGCCAAGGCACCCGGCACAAGCGCTGCGTGAGCTCAGCACCCTCAGGGCATTGCGCTGCTGCCTCCTCCCTGCCCTGCACTGCCCCGGCCTCCTCGCCCCCCCCCAGGCCTGTTTGACCCCCGCTCCAGGGACAGACGGCATTGCAGTGAAGGAGGGTGCCCGAGCAGCCGCTGATTTCCCACCTTTCTCTTTGAGAGCTGGGTCCTCCCTCTCTGCGGGCGCAGGGACTGCAGCACTCCCGCCCGTCGCAGGTGCTGCCCAGCTCCTCAGTCACTCACACGCTGCCCGGTGCGGTCGCTGCAGGTGGGCTGCTTGTGGAAACTCCTACCTTCATCTTGTAAGTCTCAAGTCCTTTTTTTTTTTTCCCCTTTTTTTAATGGAGCAAAAAAAGACATTACAGAACAGCATTTACATGCAAAACTACGTTGTCCTTTCCACCCAGTCAGCAGAAGCCTTGACGTAGTTTTAGCTATTGAAGTGTGCTGGCTGCTACATTACCAGGAGAATTTCTTTTTTGTGCTGCAAAAAACTTTTCAGGGGCTTCCTTTGAAGCCTTTATTGAGGTCAGGGGCTGCAGCCTCTTGCAATCTTTCCATGTCAGCCTGCAGCACTTTCTGAAAGCCCTTATACTGGATATTGTGACAAACACCAGTTCTTTGTTCATTAGTTTACACTTGGTAATAGATGTGAGGCCAGGGTAGAGGATGGCTCTCGGCAAGTGGATCACACTCTGCTGCACTAACATTTGCCATGTCTGGAATAGTTGAAGACAGTACAATCCTCTTTTAAGGGTCTGTGTTTTTAATTAAAAAAGCAAGCTGAGTAATGGGTGACTTCTAAGCATTTTGACCCAACGAGGAATGGCAAGCACATGGCTGCTTTTAAAATAAATTAATTAATATCCACAATCTTACCGGTATAAAACTGTCAGCACGTAAGGAGGGTGGGCAAACCCAGATGCAAAGTGGTTTTGTAAGTTTGGCTATGTACATGCAAACGTTACTGCAATACAAGCGACACCCTGAGTGCCAAAGGTGAGCTGGAAGAGGCTGGAGTTGATGCCATTTCACACGACTGGACTAATTTTAGAGCAAATTACAGTGATGACCTGTTTCAGTGCACCCTGACTCCACCACCCAGTTTCACTTCAACATTGCAACATCACCCACCAGTGCTCACAACGTCAAGGTGAGAAGGGGGCCAGGAGACCACACGGGTGACACCTACACGGATGTGCCTGCAGGTACGTGTTTGGGTAAGCATATTTGGCACAATTACAGCTATTTAATTTTTAAACATCTGGTTTACAATACACTGCAAACACATGCAATTGGAGAAGAAAACCTTCAGGAGCCCCTGGGCTGACAGGGCTGCCTGCCTGGCCTTCAGATGTGCCTGTGCAACTTTGGCTGGTGGTTTTTAGCCATGAAACCCTGCCATGAACCCTGACCAAGATCTAACTGTAGGCCAGAAAGCCTGAAAGCACCGTCATCTCACATACAAACTGTTCTTCAAGCATGTCAAAATACTGATTCACTCCAAAGACGACTCCAAGTGACACTGGAAGAGTTACTGCTGGAATACCTTCCCATCACATGACCTGCTCTAGCATCTGCACAAAAGCTTTAACTTCCAAAAAACAATAGGACAGGCACGTTCCCCCTCCTGACCATGTTCACAAGGTGTTGGAGCAGCTAACAGGAGAGGCATAAACCTATTCCCTTGAGCCTTGTTTTGAATCTGTTTATCTCTGGGTTTGGAACTGCCTCCCATCAAACCCCTGAATGCAAGCAGGTCCTGCTGAGAGAGCCCGGCTTTTTTTAGCTTCCCACTGATCTCATTGTGGAGCCTTCAAGCAACTAATATAAAAGCTCTTCTCCAGCTGGTCCTTCCACCATTTTGACAACTTCGGGATGTTGCCTAACATTTGCTTGCTTTTCCCCAAAAGAATCAGCAAAACCCCTTCTTCCCAGCAGAGAAGTGTAAGATCAGTAATGTTCTGCTTCCTGGTCCAGCTTTTCCCATGCTCACAACACAGACCACGGCTGACTCCAGCCTCTGCCTCTTCTGCAGCCACAGCATCATTCCATGTTCTTTCCGCCGAGCCGGGTGCAGTATCCTGTTTGCCATCCTTCCTGCTGCTCTATGCCATTAGCACAACGGTATCAGTTTTTCCACTCAAACTCCCACATCCTTTTCCTGGTCAACACATCATATGATTGTTCCATTGACCACACTCTGATGGAAAAAACTTACTGTGCTTGAGCCTCATCCCCCAGAAGGGCAGGACAGAAAGGGGCTGGTTTCCTTTTCAGGCCTGTGCTGGTGTATTCACAGATGGCTCTATCACAGCATCCATATTCTCAAAGCATATTACTTTATAGGATTTACTCCACTGCATCAGTGGGTATAAATAACACACAATTTCTGTCTGTAAATATAAGACAAGATACAGATACTCATGGAGAACTGTTTGTTTTACAGCTCAGGCAGCATCTGCTAGTGGTCGCTGTTTCCAGCCATGTTCTAATACCCCCACCACCAAGCAGCACCAACTCCTGCTTTCCTCCTACAGCCAACGTTTCCTCCAGCCAGGGTCATTCATCATCCACACTGGAGGGCTACAGGAGTCCTGCTGCTCTCGTACCCACACACAGCCGTTACCTGCTGGTCCCTCTGCTCAGGGCCGCCTCCCAGCCAGGCCTTCAGATTTGTGTCTGCATGTTCCCTGTGACAAATCCAGCGATGTTCTGCCTACCCCGGTGTTGCCTTTGCAGCCTTTGACACAAGACCCAGAGATCATTTTACAGAGAATGCCCTTAAACCAACACCCGGTGACAAATTTTTGGCCAGCCCCTGGCCTGGAGCTGAGGGTTCTTTCCCAGTGACTTCAGCCATGCGATTGCTCCAGGACAACTGATTTTACGGAGAAACTTGACTGAGCCTACTGAGGTGGGAAGTGATGTTCTGCGGAGATCTAACACGTAACTACTCCCGCCAGGGCTGGGGCACTGGGGCCTGCCCAGGCACAGCCACGCGGAGGATGCAGCATCTGAAGAGCATTCAGGCTCCCGCGCTTGAGCCTGGCTCAACGGCAGCATCTTTCCTTAACGACCCTGGCGCAGCGTTAGGTAACGCACCCCACGGCCCCACTCGGGATTTCTGGCCGCCTTTCCACCTGTTCCCAGGGACACCCCACACCACCCGCACGGGCCGCTCCCAGAGCGGCATTTCCAGGGAACCCCGCTGCCCCCCCGCCCGCTGCCGCCGCGGGGTTTCCCTTCCAGCTGCTGCCACCTCGTGGGGAGCGGGAGCAGCGATGGTTCCCAGCTGGGGACAGGGAAGGGGCGAACAGCCACGGCTTTGGGAATTGCAGTCGAGTCCAAAGTGAAGTGAAGTCACTCCGGTTCATTCTAATGACTCCTTTTCAGGGAGGGAGCAGATTTTCTGCTCGTTAGAGACTTGGCAGACCCGGCCCGGCCTTTCCATCACTGCCCCCGCCTGAGGGATCTGACCGAGGCTCCAGGTGCAGAAAGAGCGACCTGAAGGGCTGTAACGCGCAGGGGATTCTTTGAACAATCTTTTTGGAACATTTAGTGACCAGGGACAAGAGAAATCCAGATCCCTGAAAATTTCCCTCGTCCTTTCCCAGAGAACAGGAGCCCTTTACGGAAGAGGAGCACACCCTGCCCGTCCGCCCCGTGGTGCCCAGCCACCCCCCGGGACAGGTTTCCTGGAGGGAACTGGGGTTGGGTCCTCCCTCCGTTTTGGCCCATTCAGATTGGCAGCTGCAGGAACAGGGTCTGTGGGGTTGGGAGCAATGTCCCACAGAAGCCCAGACCATCAAAATTAACCCATAAAAGCCTCTGGGCAATCGGCACCGACCATTTTTTTACATATTCACTCTCCCCAACTACCCTTTAAAAAGGCTCTGCATAAATAGCGGTACCCCGGAGCGATTTCCTTACAGCTCCACCTGTGCACTTCTTGTGCGGTGCAAGACGGGGCCGTCAGAGGACACGCAGCCAGGCCCAGCCTTACTCTGCATCACCACTTCCCAAGACAAGACAGCAACCCCACAGCACCGGGCAGGCGGGCAATCTTGCCTCACAAAACACCCCAGTTTGGAGGGGAAGCAACGGCAGATCTGGGTAACTGCAAAAACAAGATGAGAGAATTAGAAGCAATCCCAAACTCAAACACTTCCGCTGGCTGGACACTAGGCTAGATGACCAGCACACAGAAGAGATTTGAGGGATGCAGTGGCTGTAAAAAACACCCGTTTTAAAATTTGTCAAATACGACAAAATGTGAAAGGAGAGGTGAGGGAGGTGAGGAAGAGAAGTGCCAAAACTCTGGCAGGGGCAGGTGGAGCAAGATCTGCTCAAAGCAGCCATCAGGATCCAATTACCTTCTCCTGATGAAAGCTGCACCCACGGCCCGGGGTTGTGAAGAAAACCAATCTCGTGAGATGCAATTATCTTGCCAGAGCTTCACAAAAACTACACCTCCATTCAGCAGAACCGAGCCAGACTGGTGTTAACCAAATATCCAACCCGATCGGTGCAGTTAGGTGCTCTTCAGTCCATATCCACTGCCCACTGACTCAGAAACCAAATGATATCTATTTTAAATATTCAAATAGTCACTCAGATTTCAAGCAGGCTGTGAGCATCTCCCAGACTGACCCATAAGCTGAACACGTGAATCAGCAACCTACTTCCCTGTATTATTAAAACTTCATCTTTTACATAACTCTTCATCACTCAGATCATTTAAGGAGTTGAGGACTGCAAGGCTGTGGAAAACTAATAATCAAATCTAAGAAATTGTCCGTGTTATGAAAGATGACTGGACAGACTCATAAATGCCAAGATGAGAGAGATCTCCAAGGCTTGTAAGAAACTGTGGGGAATAAGCTCATTGTCTGGGATAATAAATCATTCACAGCAAGAAGATACAGCGTGAACTTGAGAAGAACTGTTAGAGAATTCAGGTAGCATTTGATCAGGAAAAAAAGGTGCCTCAGCATCATTAGAAAAGGCATAACTTCTCCTATCTAGGAGGGATGTCTCCTCCCCCTAGTTTTTCTTTTTAAAGAGTTCAATTCTCTTCTCAAAACAGGGACAAAGCAACATCAGAAGGGGTAAGTGAAAGCTTCTGAGAACTCCAGGAGAGCAGCTGAGATCAGAACTGGAATTTGTAGCTCTTCCTTCCAGCTCCAGCTATTCTTTTTTCTTAATTTGAGCAACTCTCCTTGGGTACAAGAATACATCTGAGAGCATTTAAGCAGACATGTCACCTGCATGCAAAAAACCCCTCACACCACAAATGGCACGAAGCCAACTGCCAGAGCTGGGCATTGGCAGCTGGAGCAGCATAAGAAGCTCCCGAGTGGGCTGGGTGAGCCCTTTGCACCCTCGCCAGGGGCCACCCCGGCCAGCGACCTCACCTGGCAGCACAGCAAGGGCGCAGATGCCTGATCTGCCACCTCTGCACAGGGGATCCAAGTTTCTACTTCAGGTGGCACTGTGTTTTAAAAGGCCTTTCCACACTAGAAATGTCGTGGAGTTAATTTTTTAATTTTTATGAGCAGTAAAAATACAGTGAGAAAAGCTGAGGTAAGGGCGTTTTATGTGGCAGTACAGAACTTGTCTCCCCAACAGCTTGGGAGTACAACTGTTGCAGTTTAATCAACAGTTTTGACTCCAATTTAGGAAGGTATTGGAGCACAGCTTACCCTTAAGTACCTGTGTGAATATCAAAGAAAAAATCAGGTCCTTTGCACTTGTAAATTAAACGGACAGAACAGCAGTCTAAAAGAGCAAGTCTACTGCCACATTGACTGTAAATCACCTGGTAAGACATCAGGAGAACACATGAAAGACAGGGCAGACTCCCAGTGTAAAACAGCACTTTAACACACAAATTATAAAGTCAATGGGTTGCAGACCTTTTCTGTGAATTCCTTGTCTGGTCCTTCCCATTACATGCACCCTCACATTGCCACTCCCAGCTTTAAACTCCAGATTTTGTTCTCTTTAAACAGTTCCCAGGTTGCAATGGGAATTCTTGCTTTCAGCAAACATCTGAATGCCAGAGCACAAGTGTGTTACCATCTCCAGCAAGCTGCACTCACACAGTTATCATCTCTGATCCAAATACATTAGTGTCATTTACCATGGGAGCAAAAAGGCTCCTGGAAGTCAGGTTCCCCACAGGTATGCACACACTGGACCAGACGCTTGGATGCTGGCTCTGGACTGCCCTGATTCCTGGAAAACTGTCTCCTGATGGCAGGGTGGAAGATGACACAGACCTTTGAGTGATCGAGCCAATAGTTCTTACTTTCTTCAACATGAAGTTCACTTCCCTTCTGCACCTCGAAAAGACAAATACAATATAATGATATTCTTATTTTGTAGACTAACACACTTTTGAACACACAGATGACTGGTTTGGCCCCAAATCATGTCACTAGGTAGCAGGGCTGGTAGCCAGGTGCTCTCCACATCCAGGCATCTGTCCTAACCACTGCAGCAGCAGCTTCATCACTGACACAAGCATAATGACAGAGCACAAAACACCCCATGCTTTGAAGCAAATTGTTACACAGATATATTTATTGCATTGCAGTCCCAGCAATTTTAAATATAAACATTTATATTTGGAAAGCAGAATATTGCAAATTCAGTATTATCCAGTATGTTCATAGCAGCATCAGCTTCCTAAGAAACAAAATATTTAGGAAGACAGAGAAGGAATTACAAACGGATTACTCTCTCATTTATCACCATTTGACCAAAATCTGGTATTGCAGCTGTGAAACAGATATTGAAGTCACCAAATCTGACCTTGCAGACATAAGTAATTTCAAGACTGAAGTGCGTCATTGTACCTGATATCTTGTACATTTTTAGTGTGCCAAGACATAAGGCTAACAGTCAAGTGCCTGAAGAGGGCAGATGATCTATGTATCTGCGTTACCTGACATAGTTTTAATAACAATACTTAGCACTTGTATAGCACTCACCACTTCCCCAAATCCTTGTGAGACAGGCAAGGATTGCTCTCAGATGGATCATGGCTGTGGAGCCTAAGGGAGAGGGAGGGAAGCGGCTTGCCAAGGCCATTCAGTGAGCAAGTGGCAGTAGAGGGATCAGAATTTGTCAGCACCTGACTTCCAATCCCATGTCAGTCTGGTAGGTCATGCTGCTCCTCTGTGGTTCATTAAGGAAGTTTTGTAGATGATAATTGGTTAACAAGTCCCAATCCGTGCAACTACAGTGGATGCATGCACCATTTGAAAAGGTCAACACAACTGCTCCCCTCGTCATGCCCATTTTAGTTTTAAAGGAACTGAACACTTCTCTGGTTTTCTCATCTCAGAATGATCTGTCATGCTGAAGATACAATGACACAGCTGCACTTTGCTTTGAAGCAGTGAAAATCAGAAGCAATCGCTATAGGAGCGGGAACAGCTTTCATTTCTTTCCTGAGGGAGAGCACTGATCTTTTGAGAGGAAAAAAGGATGGATATGTTTTTACACAAACTGATCAAACTACTTTTCATTCTAAACGAATACAAGACTGACTGAAAGTCTCAGGTGTACTAATTTTCTTCAGCTAAGTCATCCAAGTGTACACTATGAAGCTAGCAGCTAATAAAATAGTTATCCAGGAACATCAGAAGGCATTTTCCTTCCCTGACAGGCCTTCACTTCTACCAGCTAAGAGCAAGAGCACTTACAGTGACACTCTAAAAGGACTTGTAAACATCACGAGACAAGCCATCTCTGATATTCCTCCACTTCTCCTGCACCCCCAGGAAGCTAACAAGGATAACCAAGCCTCCTACCATCCCTGCCTCAAAAGGGGAAATTTGCTTACTTGTTTTTTCTCCCACTGGGTTTCTTCTGCAAAACTGTAGCAGGGATTAGGGACGGAGTCGCAGAGACTCCTGGGGCACAGCTCACAGCTCACACGCTGTCAAACGCTCACAGCGTAATGGGGGCTGCGCTCGAGGACTGTCCCTGCACACCCCCCTTCACCTAGAGAGCACAACTGCCCAGTGCTGGCCAAGGTGTGCAGAGCGCTCAGGCTAGAAAGCAACCTCCCATTTCAGGAAGCTAACAAGTAATTCCTCTCTCCACCTTTTTTTTTTTTTTTTTTTCTCCTGCTTTCACACTTTCAGCATGCCATGAAAGCCTGTAGTTGGGAAAATGTACAGAGGGGTACATGTTATACTTACAGTAGCTTACACACTTCTTTTTTCCATCAAGAAAAGTCTTCACCAAGTGCACTGATCCTGCAGTGCCCACCTGGAGGACGATGGTCAGATTGCCTTACCTATCTCCTCCCAAGTGGCCTCATTTTTTTTTCTGTCCAGGCTGCTAATGGGTAAAAAAAGATGGCAGCAAAGGATGCTCTTAAATAGTAAGGTTTTTCTCCACAACAATTCTTCCACGTAAGAACCGATGCTTTTTCCTACTGATACACTGTCAACATCTGACACAAAAAGCTGTGATTTTTAAAAAATTGTTTTTCATTTCAAGCAAATTTTAACTGCTTTACTTACATCCAGCTGTTCCCAGTCATTTTAGATTAAGTCAGAACAGAAGTCATAGGACCTCCTGAAAATCAATGTTTCCTTCTCATGACAGTGGCTCTTAACAGCACCTTTTAGATATGAAAAGAATACTACTGGCTACATCAACTACACAGTACTTTTTTTTTAAAGTTGTAATGATGTTTATCTGGAGGCGAGGCACTGCTAGAAAAAAGACTGACCAAGCTGAAGTTTCTAAATGAAAACCCTACCAGGGTACCAGGGTATTAATATTTCTTGTAAACCAAAAAAATGAAGCTCAGCTTAGACTCCATCCTCCTTTGCCAGACTTTTAGCTTGTTATCTAGAAGGATATTACTAAGATTTTACGTCTCCCCCCTTGAGTTCCTACTGCCACTGGCTGCCCCTGTCTTCCTCTGTTCACCTACTCAGATCTCACCACTATGTACACTGCAGGGTTTTGAAAAAGGTAATACGGGACAGCACATCATGAATCCTTGTATTTGTCATCTTCTTACGGGCAAGGATAATAATGCCAAGAAAACTTGAAAACTTTGCATGGAGCTAACTCTGTAGATGTTAGGACGGTAAATTGGAGTTGCTTCTTTAGAAACTCTCATTGTACAGTTAGACTCTTAATACTTGTCTGCAAACTAAGCCACCCCTCTTTTAGCTGTTTTTTACAGGTGCTTAATTCACTTTAAATTTTGGCATGTTTAGGCCCACCTACCACCAAGCCTGCAAACTGGGAGAATTAGCTTTGAAATTACTATTTCACTCTAGGAAGATCATCTCTTCCTTCACTAGAAGGGAAGTATTTCTTTATCATCTCTTCTCCCAGTTGTGGCTTCATACATTTCCATTTTTTCATCTTGATAATATCCTTAGGAATAGGTATTTTTGGTTTACAATACCTTAATTACAATAAGAATTCCACTAATTCTGTAATACCTTAGTTTTTCAACATAATTTCTAGTAAGTATTAGCCTTTCATAACATTATAGCAAAGACTGCCTTAGGATTGCTATAGTACAAACTTTGAATTTTTAAGCCAATATCAAGAAGAAAAAGCATGAACTGAAATATTTCTGGGCTACAGAAGATGCATGTTTTAGCATTTATATTTTACAATTTGCAATGCAGGCAGGAGAGAAAACATCCTCATACTGATTCACAGTATTTTGCAGTTATGCTTTGAGGCAGACACTAACAAATAACTCAACAGCTTCTCAGAGTTTGCCTGGCTGAAGGAACCACTGCATCACGGCTACTGTGGCTGCATTGCTTCCGAACGGGTGTGGTGCTGTGCCTTCCAATTTTACTCAGTTGCAGAGCTTGCAGTTTAAGATGGTGGTTATAATTCTAATCTGTTTAATCAAAGACAGAAAGTTTACCACATCCTCAGAAACTCAGTGTTTTCACAGTTTGCTGTCCCTGCCACCTTTCAATTTTCCTTCAAGATTCTGGATGAAATAATTGTTTCCACCAGTCTCATTTAGTTCAGTGCCAGTAAGCCATAGAAAGGGTACGTGTGGGCAGCATGTTGGACAGAATGTCAAATTCAACAAAAATGAGACATTTCTTCTCTGCTGTTTTTTTTCTGGACACTTTCACCCATGGTGATTCACAGATGCAAGTGGGTGACTGCAACAGCAAACCAGGAAAACCTAGCACGGTAGGAAGGAAAATAAGAAAAAAAAAGTTAAAAAATCGGTTTACTCCAATCGATCCAAGATGAGTAATTCTTCTGACCAAATAATTCCAAAAGTCTGGAGAGAATATTGTGAAAACCAATAGCCAAAGGCTATCTGGATGCAAAACTAGATGAGGTAACATTCCTTAGGGAGGGGTGAAAAAAAAAAACAGTAGGCAGTCAAGCCTACTCCTGCTGAGAGACCTTGTCCTGCTTCCAAATGATACAGAACCGAAAGCTGCATCAGAAACAACAAATCCAGAAACTGAAGAACAAGACTACTTCAGTAACCACCTGGTGAGGACATGCTAAATACCTGTCTCCAGATCAGAAAAAACCCTTCTACCAATTAACAAGCTGGACAAGCCAGTTGAGAGAAGGAACTAAATCCACACTTTTTACAAGCTCTTTTTTCCCCTTTGACCTTATCTATTCTACTACTACAGTCCTGTTTAAGAATTGTTTGATAAAAATGAAGCAGCTGTGCAAAAGTTTCCCAATAAATAATCCCAGCCATGATATCCATAACTTCAGGGTAACACTGCAGCTCTCAGCGTGATCCTCCCTACCAGTTTCCCTCACCCTGGCAGCATAGCAGTTTTATGCTGTGGCTCCATGAAAACCCCATCCAGACTACCTGCAAAGCTCCCTAGAACTGTATCACTGTACAAATAAAATCACCACTCTTAAAGTAACCATGAGACTTGGCTCCCTACTGAACTGTGAGGGCAATGAAAAATATATGATGACACTGTGAGATACATCTAACATCACATCCCAAGACTACTTACTGCACTACACTGTTTCTGCACCGGGCATCGTGGCATTACAAAATTTCATATTCGTCTGCTATTTCAGAAATTATTGTAAAAAATTCTCAAATTATCACACCACTTCTTCAAAGGTAGTTCAGAAAACTGCTTCTTGCAGTAATTTGGTACCTCACCACAAACACACTTTAGGAATCACTACTGAGCACCGGGCTGTACAATGTCCTAGAAATACTGGACAGGTTGCAATCAGTATGTGGATCCTTTCCAGAGAGTTCTTTATATTTGGGCCAGAGCTTTTTCACTCTCTCACAGCTCTCTGTTTCTTAAGACTGCCTCCTGCTTCTACTCTTCATTCTTTAGCATAATGACTTTGGGTGTTTGCTCACACCACCTTTGTGACACTGCAGCAATAGAGGAACAGCTAGAGGCAGACAGCTTTTCCAACAAAGAACCTGGATTTCATTCTGAGTTTGGAAAAAGAAAAACATGGAAAGAAATAACCAGAAACAATGAACCAATAATAATTTTAAAAGCTCATTGGTTTCCAAGGGTTGTTTTCCTTTTTTTTTTTTTTTTTTTTAAAAAAGATTTACATGAATACTTAAGTGAGGTAGAAGACTCCATTTCTGAACATCACATTCCATTTTATTATAGAGCAACTTTTTCTGAAGTATTAAACATGCAAGTGACAACACACATAGGATCACTTGCTTAATCACAATCATGACGCTTGAAAGAGACAAAAAAAAAATCACAAATGCTACGCTTGAAAGAGACAAAATTAATAAAATAGCATTTTGATAATGGGCTTTAAAAAGATACAATGTCAGAAAAAGTAGGGAAAAGGAAGACATTCTGGAAGATCTGAAGTTGTAGAAGAGGCTGTATTTAGGAAGCAGCTTGGAAATAACTGGAGAGGTACACAGGGAAGTAGGAAACAAAACCACCAAATAAGCCATTAAATCGAAACTGAAAAAGAGAATTTTACCCAACTCCACAGATGAGACAACAATGAGAACAGAGAAGGAACAGTTTAATAATGAGGTAGAGCAAAAAAAGTAGACAAACTGCAGAGTTCTTAACAGGTTTGTTGACTGAGGTGATGATTTTGGAAGAATAGGTCTGTGATGATATAAAAATCAAGGCACAAACACAAGTCTAAGCACCAGCATTTTTCATAAAATGTATAAAAAGGAACTTGTAGATGTGAAGCAACAAACACCTGAAAGGTTTCAGAGAAGAACTTCTGATGAAACACTGAGACTTCTAGTAGCAACTGAGAACTTGGTGAAATGTCAACTGCCAAGAGGGGAGTACAGCCACAAGAACATTCATGGTAGCTGTACCTTATCTAATGCAGCAGGCAGTATAAACTAGGTAGACAAAGAGAATTAAGAATATGAGGTAAAGAAAAGCAAGAATTCAATTAGATGTCATAGTACACATGCCTGACACCCTTTGGTCAAGTATCAAGGGAAGAGAAGAGGTCAAAACCAGTAGCCTTTGGCATGAGTGGGAAAGGCAGAGACAAGTCATCCCAAGCAATTGAAATAAAAACAAAACAGTCAGAAGAAGGAGGGGGGAAATCAACCCACAATCAAAAACATAATGAAGAAAAATACTTGCAATAAAAGCTGCAGAGAAGTCAGGAGCAGAAACAAGCCCCTTGTTTCTAGCTTCATATGTTTCTATAGTTTGTGAGGGTTCTGGATAGTTGGCAACCACATAGAAAACCAGCCAGGAAAGGTTCTGAAAGCCAGGACAACTAGGGGTGAATACAAAAAAAAATCTTCCTAAACTAGTTTAGAACATCCTGAGAAGACAATGTACTGACAGGAGAAGGGGAAAAATAAAAGTTAAAAAAAATGGGAAGAACTGCAGACCACATGAATACAAACAAGAACAGGACAAAAGGTGAGGAAACAAGAACCTCCAAGAGAAGAATCTTTTCAGTGCCTAGTCTTGGTTCATAGTAGGAAGGGATTACAGCAATAAAGCTATGTATAATGAGAAACTGTAGATTTTCTTTCCCTTTCCCCCCCCGCCCCCCACTCTTGATGAAACTGTTTTGCCTCAACAGTACTTTTTATTCTGAGGCAGTTCTGTCCCAGGCTGAACTTGGGTTTGCGGCTCAGTGGCTGAGCTGATCAGCCATCCAAGCCCCATGTCATCTGAAATGCTGACATAAAAGTTTCAGGGTCCCCCAGAGGCATACAGCTGCTTTGTGTGTCCTGCTAAACGATTTCTGTATTTCACGCAAACACCAGACATCCCCCTACCAACAAGCAAGTGGTATGCTGCACAGAGTACAGTCACTCAGTCTAAGGATTTACAACCTCTATATGCAATACAAGACCTGCAATAAAGCAATTTCTCAGCTTTATCTTAAACACACATGGAGCTGCTGCAAAGCTTAAGGTAGTTAAGATAAATACAGTAATAGCAGTGGGAAATCTAGTGTCCTTTGCCAACTAAAGGGAACAGACTAGAGAATATTACAGCTTTATTTACCCTCAAACTTCTGCACGTAGCTCTCTTGGAAAGCAGTTTATACCTGCAGAAGTCTGGCCTGGTAGCTTAACAACCTTGCTAAAAATAAAACCACTGATAAGTTGAGTTTGACTTTTATACTTCAAAACATTTTTAGGTACACCTCCAAGGTTCAGTTCAACTGGAATCAGATGACACATCATCCATACGGATACGAAAGACCCATGAAGGTTTCTGCTCCATGAGAACTGCTGGAGACACAGCACCTCTAGTTTCAAGAGAGGGAACTTGAAGGCGCTTAGATACAGTACAGTTGTGCTCAGCACAGACACTTAAATCTGAGAAGAAAAACTACATCTTTGCAAACTTCACTGTTACACTAAACAGCAACTGGATTAGATATAAAAGTACAATTTTCCATCTGCACCCACGACATTCACAGATAAACTCCAAATATGGAGGTCCCTGGATCAGCTACATTAGCTGCTTGCTGGTGACACAGGGCTAAAGCATAGCATTATAAATAGAAGCCTAAGCTCTGATACTGAAAACAAATTAAAGTCCTGCCATCATTCACAGAAAAAGAGCAGTTTTCAATTAAGATTTCTCTTACTGAAATTGAATTGAAATGAAAATTCAATTCAATTTTCTATCACACAGGGCATTTCAGAGCTAACTATGAAGAGGCTAATAGCCATCAGTAGTATGTCACGCCACCCTTTTATAGACTATTTCAAATGACTGTCAGAATTATGTCTGAAAAAGAAGACATCCATGTAACAAACGCATATAAACCATTGGTTTCATTAGCAATCTTGAGATTACTCAGCATTTGTGATTCATTTTAGGTGGAGATCTAATCTTAAACTCCTTACATGCCTGCCACAATTAGCTCCTATGATTGAGTACACCAAAATTGTCTTCCAACCCTCTCCATTTAGCTTTGTAAGCAGTGGGATCTGTGCTTGCTTCCCTCACCTCACAGAAACAAATGCATTGCTGATCTTGTCCTGAGACCCCCAACAGAGATCTAAGTAGGCTGCTCTGGCATCAAGCTCAGGATGCTCTGGTTTGAATTATTTCTCCTACCTTGTTATGGTAATGGAAAACCAGTCACAGTACCATCATACTTCATGAGAATGCTAAATAGCAATGAGAGCTGCAGCAGCAATTCATGCTATCACATAAATACACTTTGTCTCAGTCAAGTCAATGTGCTAAATGGACAAGCAAGACATTCTCTCCTCGAATAAAAATCTGGTTTATGTGACGTGTGAACACTTGCTGATAATCCACTTTGGGCCGCCTTTTTCTCCGTGACTGGCTTCTTGCACGGGTACCACCAGCACTGGCACCCTCTGTGTGGGCAGTCCCGCTACCCACATCACCTTCACCTCTGGCAGACGGATGCAAACTGTCACCTGGCATCTTCTTTTCTCCAGCTCTGCCCAAGCGTTTCTGCCTCCCACGCTCATCTTCTGCTTTCCCTCGTCCTGACCCAACTTTCAATCCCAACGTCTGAGTGTCATTTGTCAGGGCTAGTTCCTCCGAGACAGTCTTTGAGTCGGCTCCCTTCTTTACTGAGGACTCCTGCAGCTTGAGTCTGTCAAACAGCTGTAAAAGAGTATTTGTGTATATGACCATATTCATAAAACAAGAGAGACTGCTTGTTCAGCATTTCTACCTGGTTATCTGCACATACAATCCCACATCAGAGCTTACAATACACAATTAGTGAAGAATCTCTACCAGCATTAAAGACTGTGTTTTCCTGCCAAAGTCAAACAGTGACATCAGGTGAATGGCTCTCTTGCATGTGCATGAGTCTTTATGAGAGCACCAAGGAATGTAATTTGGGGAACAATACTGATGTGCAGTAGTTGGTCAGAAACAACAGAAAGTTACAAGTTCCTCCATTAGCTCACTTTCCCCAACACTCTTGTAATGTTGTCAGATAGTATTAGAGATTTCCATTCTTGTGTCCTCAGGCCAGACGTGAATCCCCAAGATAAGGGGCCTCAATCAGCAGAGTGTATACTGAAAAAATGATGGACCTTCTGTGTTCCCCAAAACAAACTAAAAGATGCCGTGGGGGTATTCTGGGAGGTGAGCAGACCACAAACAATAGAAAAATAGTAAGAGCTACAGCAGCAGATCCAAAGCACTGTATGAACTCATTAATCTAAGAATACATGGTGCTGAAACTGGAAAAGGAACTTCTTTTACTCTAGCAGCAGGCAAACTTTTATGAAATACTGACAAATGAAAAGGATTCTTGGTTAGTCTGGCTCTTCCCAGCAATAGGATGGAAAGCCAACTCCTGTGAGAGTGGCCTAAAGGAACAATTGATTATATTTAACTAGTCTTTTAAAAAGGAAGGGTGGGATCTATCAGAAAACAGATTTAAATGGCAGGAATTTGAAAGCAAATTCCTCACAATGGAACTGTTTAAAAGTTTTTGTGATGCTTCTCTGGTGTTCACAAGGCCCAGAGCTATGCCATTCAACAGGCATAGCCCTGTCACATTTATTTTCCCTTCATTGTTCAGAAGTTCATCTATCATCTCTTCAACTTTTTTTTGCAGCTGGATCCTAGAGAGTGTCTTGCTTTGGAGCAACATGCAGAATCTTGGGCATCACAGTACCTAGACTAGAAGTTTCAAGTCACCAAACATACTGTTTCATTGCCTGGAGACAAAGACTGTCACTCCATGAACACTACTACCAGAGTTATGCACTGCCAAATCACCTGGCGGGACAAATGTGGACCAGATCAGACACAGGTGCAAAAAATGCATAGAACAAATATATGAAAAACCACAGAGTGAGCTTACAGAAGGTCATCATATTGCACAAAGAAGTGGCAGCAACTGTGATCTGATATTAGCAGCTCTAAAGCAGAACTTCTGTAACTATGGCCAAAGTACTTCCAAAAAGGTGAGAAAACTCTTTTTTTCCCCCTAGATCAAGTCATTTTATATTAATCTGTAATAAAAAATATTTCAAATATAAACATAGTTTTCCAATTAATGCTCCTCTTTTACCACTTTGAAAAAGGAGATACTAAAAAAATATGAAAACTGGAAATGGATACCTACCCGGGTTAGCGTGAGCTGAGGTTCTGCATAGAAAGCTTTGCCCATTACTGGTTTCCTGTATGTCTCATCCACGTCTGTCAGGGCCTAGAAGATAAAAAAAATGGAAAGGTCAAAATTAAAAGAAAACATGGAGGAGCTTTGGACCAGCTTTGTGTCACACCATTATGAAATTGTGTTCTATCTGAGAGAAAATCCATCCTAGGAACAAGCTGTTCTTTGGAGCCAGTTTCTCTATCATCTAAGTCGTACTGAGGTATAAAAGCAATAGCAAAGCCTTGCATCTATTCTGCATTACTTGCAAAATCTTTGTGAGGCTTGCCTGCAAAATCCTTCCCCCCTGCTCCCCATTTGCAAACTTGTCAAAGCTCTAGGCTCACAAATACTTAATAGCAGCTTTTTCATCCACTGTCTTTAAGATTTTCATGAAGTAGAACACAGGGAAAAGCTTTTGTCACTGACATCCCAGTAATGTGTTAGTGAAAAAAAAAAACAGAGAAGTGGCTACCACTCTAAGTAGATCGGGTTTTGCAGAGAAAGCTTTCGAAGCTTCTGATACTCCTCATATTCCACCCTCCTGGGTTCTTATACAAAACCTTTGAAGATGCTGGGAAATCTTCAAAGCTTCTCTCTCACCTAAAACTTCTCTAAGAGGGCTAGGCATCTCTCCAACATACCAATCCAACACCAAGCACCACTTAACGCCTGAAACCCAGCACTAGTGGCAAGGCAAATTATCTTTATGAACCACAATACCACATCAATCTTCTCAAAACACAGTTTGCTTAAATCTGTTGCAAATTTCAAGTTTTCAATATAGCAGTTATAAATCAAGGCCTAGAACAATAATTACCATATTCCAGAACTTGTCAAATGCAACCAAAAACCCTGTGCAGACTCCACGAAGCCCTTTGAAAGTGCGGATATGGACATTGATTTTTACACCATCTCGGACACAGCGATGAAGTTCCCCCAGTGGGCTGCCTTCATGGACTAAAACAGAAAGAGAACATCACCAGTCTTCAACAAAATACATATATATAAAATATGTAAAAATCTACTCTATGTGGAAGTACAACACTTGTCTTCCCAGCAAAATAAATGAGAAGCCCCAGAGCACTGTAACATGCTGTGGTTGTAATTACTAGACCACCAAAACTCTTCCTACAGTGGGAACAGCAGAGACTTTAGAAAACATGAAAGTTTTGCTTTACACAACCCACAGCCAAATCAGCCTTGGCAGAAAGGTCTTTTGCTACATTTCAAAAATATACTAAGTAATGCTAATCTTAAATAACAATGGTTCAGAGGGAACAGAAAGCCCACGGAGGCACAGAGAATTTCTCGGAAAAGGCAATGCCTAGCTAAGGCTAGTTACAATCTGTTAGTAAAGTATTGTATCAGATCCTTTTTCTTCACAAGGAGATTTCTGAAACAATGAATGACTCAAAAGTTCTTCATCTAACTAAACTGGATCAGTTTAAATTGATGCAAATGTATTGTTTCAGCTAAAATTTCAGCAGCCAGCTGAACATCCTTCAAAGATGTACAAGTCTTTGGCAAAGAAATAAAGTGACTATAAGCAGCAGTGGCCAATGAAACCACGCTAAACCACAGAAAAATAGTGCTTTTAGTCAGGGCAAAACCAACGGAATTCAGTAAAACATACAGCTTACTTGGTACACATAAGCCTTATCTGCACACTAGAAATCTTTGCAAGTGTGAATTTTCTAGAGCAGTAGATATTATTTACTTCACAACCTCCATCCATGCCATGGTGAAGCGATTCATTCCAGTGTTAAATTACAGCTAATGCTGTACAATTCCTACTGAGAGTCAGGGGAAAGTATTGGTCTAAATTCTCACACAGTTATTCATATTAATAAAATATCTGAGTCAGAGATGTTCTCTCACCTTGTGCTTTAGGGACTATATATTTAAGGTTTGATTTGAACACTAAAAAATGCATCCCGTGAGTGCAAAAATGTTACCCTGTGACAGCTGATCTGCAGTATTTGGCTGCATAGTAATTCTTAGCCACAGCAGGGAAATCTAAAGCAGTTTCCTCTGAATTAACCTGATCACATTTATTTTCTGAGATCCACTGCCTTCTTGCCAGCTGAAAATTGCTTTCACACAGAGCATAAGCTGTCTCAGTACCTCCCAGCTCTGTTTATGGGGGTCTTTTCATGAGTCTCTGTGCTTCTTTCAGCTGAACTGATGACAAATTATGTTCTGAATTTACAAGTCCATCATGGCAACTACAGATGACACCACCGCTACATCAGATTGATGCTTTTAATTAGGTAATAGTATTTTTTCTAACCAACCCTGAGAATTTACAGGACCATTTTAGATTTAGATTTTTTTTTAGATTTTAGATTCCAACATTCCCTTCACATAGGAACTTTATCTACAACTTCTTACAAAAATCCAA
The DNA here is from genome assembly GCF_003259725.1 of Athene cunicularia. Classification (NCBI taxonomy): domain Eukaryota; kingdom Metazoa; phylum Chordata; class Aves; order Strigiformes; family Strigidae; genus Athene; species Athene cunicularia. The sequence continues at coordinate 8,745,460 of NW_020799117.1, read as the reverse complement.
GTACAATCTTTATTTCCAACTATGCCTGTGCTTGTCAGCATGCCATGAGGCCTGGCGGGAAACACTACAGCTCTACCAAATCCAGACAATACATGCTCTTGCCCATTTTCCTTGCTGCGTAAGATTCTGACTTCAGGACAAACCTCCAACTTCACCTGTTCAAAAGGGGAGAAGGAGAACACATCATCCTAAAACCTTTCAATAATCAGTTTTGGTGTCTAAGCAAGAAAAAAGTTCTGCTTTGGGCATGCAGAATTGAACATTCTAGGCTTTGCCTTTTTATAAAAAGAATATTAAGAGGAAGCTGGTGATTAGAAGAGATACTTTGATTTCAAACACCACTCAGATTTTTAATTAAGTCGACTAAAGTTACATCTCGTTTGATAGCAATGCCATTTGATGCTTGGTGTAGGTGCACAAGTTGCACCCCTTCATGTTTAGGGGCTACTACCATGACTACACTCTTAAGTTTATACAAGAAACTTTTATCATCATCACAACTGATGAACTTAGCAACATCACAGCTGCGCTCACCTCCATCCACTGTTCTACCATCATATTACTAGAAACGCTAGTGCTGTATTTATGCCTGCAGGATGCACAGTTAGTAACCAAGATAGAGCAGCATTAGACTCCTGCTGTGGTTGATTTAACTTTTAGCTGCATGAACACAAGTCTGATTCCTGGTTAAATAGTACTTTTGAAATCACAGCAGTTTCTCATCCTTTTTTCCTTAAAATCAAGAGGATGAACGTAATTAAACAAATAACATCACCGTAACAACATCAGCATCATCTCCGAGTAAGCAGTTCTGTGAAATGCACCGTTCCTCATTTCTGCACACAACCTTCCCGGCCTTTTACCTAGCACGCAAGTACCATTTTCCACTCAAACTCCATCATTTCCCACCTCCGACCCACCCCGACCACTTCCTTCGGCCGCCGCCCTCTTCAAACCTCCAAACTTCCCCAGACTCCGTCCCGAATCCACGCTGCCGGGAACAGCCGGGCCCAGCCCGCAAGCCTCGACCCCACCTCAAGAGCCCCCACGGCCCGCACTCCGCTCCACCCCGCGCCCAGCGCAGGCCCGCTCCACGCCCTCACACCTTCCGCCGCCCTCCCGCCCCAGGCTGCTCCT
>NW_020799117.1:8738136-8744273 GCF_003259725.1 Athene cunicularia | reverse complement strand
TATATATATATATATATATATATACATACTGATGGTTTTAGTTGTTAAGAAATCAAGGACTTTTCAGCTTCCCCTGTCCTGCTAGTCTGCAGGTGCACAAGAAGCTGGGAGGGGGCACAGGCAGAGCAATGGACCCAAACTGGCTGATGCATTATTCCATATCATACAACATCACACTCAGTATATAGGTGAGGGTTGATTGGGAAGCTCGCTCTCACTTCCAGGACTGTGATTTCAGGATTCTCTCTTCTCTAGGATCGCTAGCTGGGAACAGGCTGGGTAACTGTATTGTGCATCATTTGTTTGTAATTTCTATTATTACTATTATTATTATTTTAATTACTTCAATTACTAAATTGTTTTTATCCCAACCTACAAGGCTCCTTACCTTTACCCCCTGCAATTCCCTCCCCCATTCCCTGGGAGCAGGGAGCGTGGTGTTTGGCTGCTGGCTGGGTTTAAACCATGACAGACCAGGCAACACACTCCCCTCCTTCCCTTGAACATGTGTTGTCAGGACTGCTAAGTCTGTGTCATCCCCAGCAATCAGAGAACAGCAACACAAGTTCTTGTTAGCACCCTCTTTGCCTTTCACTCTACTACACAGTGGGACAGATCACAATGTCCACCTGTCCTAACAGGATTCAAGTCTGTACAGTATCTTTATTAACTTCTACTACTAATTGGTGAAACTTCCAAACATTGAAGTCCCAGGAATGAGAAAGGCGAAGTAATAAACACAGCAGAGGTTGTTGGGTTTTTTTTTAACTTTTAAAAAGTATAAAAATCCTGTACATTTGACAAAAGTTTTTTTTAAAAAATCAGTCATGGAATCTGCTGGGCTACTCCAGTTTTTTTCTGTGAAAATCAGAGTCTAATCACAGTGGCCTTGAAATTTAATAATAAGTGCCAACTGAAGTATTCTGGTCCATCTCAATTGAAACAAAAATCTAAACAATTATTTTCTCCTCTGCTTTTAACTGTTCAAATATGCAAGCTTTTATATAGTTCAGCCATTCAGTAAAATACCTCATGGTTTAAACGATACAGAAATGCATGAAATTTCTAGACACTTTTCCTACAAATATGCATGTACAAGGAAGGAAGAGTTAATTTATGAGAAGTTCTTAACATTCAAAATAAAATATGATTTTAGGTTTTCCATATGGGTATATCCTTGTATGTCAGACAACATACCAGTGACTGTTTTTCAGGCAACAACAGTGCTAAAACCGATGTAGCTGTTGAAGAAGGTCAGAGGTTAAATTCTGCTAGCCACCATTCATGGTCCTCACTTGCCAACAACCCAAGCAGAATGTGAACTACCAGTTATACTCATCAGAGGTATCAACTATCCTCAGCCAGAATCTCAGGATACTCCTCCCAGAACTGGTCACCAATAATGTCACAGTGCAGGGGAACAACTTTAGTCCTAGTCCGAGTCACTTCTACTTCCTTTTCTTCTGTTTCCTCTGGCAGTTTTATTTTCTTAGTCATGACTTCATTAATCTGAAAACACAGTTGACACATTACCAGACATATGAGACCCCAGAGGGGATTCACAGATAAATAAGAAACAAATCTACAATAAAAGCAACTATCAACCCTATAGCATACTACAGAATTTGAACACTGTATCTTTTGAAAATGTAATCTATTCTCAACTAACACATGAGCAGTTGGAACTGCATGTCATCACTGTGTCTTTAAGAATGACCTGTAAATTCACATAACTGATTGCAAGTATTCTTGAATGAAGCACAATATTTAATTTGGAACTATGTAAAGCAAATGGGAAACCCTGCAAATGTCTACAATTACCAATAAAAAAATATGCATAAGGAACAAGTGGAATATATTTCCAGGTGGAAGCCTCTATCTGTTCTAGTTAGTTCAAATGAATAATAGAAATTGTTGGACAAAATTTAAATAAAATATAAAATAAAGGCTTACAATTTTTTATGTATAGAAGACGAAAGGCTGAAGAAGTTATGGAGAAGTCTTAACATAGACAGATGGGGTTCTGATCACACGAAACACACGTATTTCTAGTTAAGATCTCCTGGTACAGAAGGATGCTAAGGCCATAAAACATGTATGATTTTCTGGGGTCTCATCTCATACAAAACACAGGACAGGAATTTCTTCCACTAATTCTGGATCAATGATGTAATCCTAGAATGATGAACATTTCCAAGTTACCGTTAAAAGAAATTCCCTGTTAACAGCTGCACTCCTTACCACGCTCCTTTACAGAAGTAGAAAAGGATGTAGCTGAGCTCCCTTACTGAACTAAAGTTCATAATTCTTTTGCAGTGGAAATACTTGAGATCTAATGCTGTGAAGGGCCTGGCACAGGCCCCAGTGATCACCATATCAAACTGACAACAGTCATTAAAATGTCATTTTTCACGAAGTAGAATACTTCCTCAGTTTTCAAAGCTGGTAACACTAAGAAACCAACTGTATGATTCATTAAACAAGGGAGATTTATCTAGCAAATACATCTCTCTTGTGAAATTCTACATATACATAGTCATCTGTTGATACACATTTTATCTCAACAGTCATAACCAGTATGTAAGCCAGACTTCAGACTAGTTTTTGTATGATGCTCATAGATAAAAATATCTCAAAAAATCTCCACAGCAGTCACCTTACACATCATTATATAACCCATATGGTTAGTTTTAAGATAGATTTATACACAGCCATACATACGGGATACATCTGGTGATCTTACAGTGTAGCTTGTCTGACATAGTGTACCTATTGAAAACATGAGCATGAAGCAAGTGGTAAAGAGTTTTTTACCTTCTGCCATATTAAGACAGTTCCTTTTCTATACATCAAAGGTTCATTGTTGTAGTTGATGTTGAATTCAGAAAACAAGATCTCATTCTTATCTCCAGCCAAAGTTCCCTGAGAGTAAATGGAAAGAAAAAGTACTCTTAAAAAAAAGCGGACAAACAAACAGAATCTCTAGGGTAGAAGACGGGTGAACACTGAAAGAAAGACTGACATTTATACAGGTTTTTTTACCTTTAGATTACAAGGTTTAATTACCTCTCCCAACGGAGGAATTATTTCCAACTGTCAAATGAGGATGTTAAAACAGAAGGGGTTTTATTACATTTTCAAGAGAAATATAAGAAAGTCATACTCCAGAAGAAAAAGTAAATAATCTGCTGAAGTCTACACAATGGATTCTGCCATTGTACTTTGTGTGTACGGATACTGGGTTTTTATATGACATTTCTAAGATTTCTGAACTTGCTAATTAAGAAATTAAAATCCTGCTAATATTTGACCAGAAATACATTATTTTCTAATCATATTAACATCTGTACACTTCAAGAAGTTGTTGAATCACAAAATTGTTACAGTAAGAACAGACAAGCCAGCCAGGGCTGCTGGGTAGGCAAGACACAGCTTTGCAAACCTTATGATTTTCTTTGTTGCTGGAAAAAACCACAACCTCAAAAGCCTCTTACCTGAAGTCTATCCTGTGCTTGCACTGGTGTCAAACCACTTCGCTGTACAAGCATCCAAAACACTGTATTATAAAGGTTATTAATATGGCCTATAGAAAAAAAGAGAATTTACTAAATCTGACTAAATAAAATCAGCTTTATTTCCAGACTCATATCCAAGAACCAGACAAGAATAAATGGGAATTAATATCAGTTACTAGAGACAATACAATCTTTCTGATCCTTTTTTAAGGTACTACATATCATAAGAATGGCTAGAAGATACATTTCATTGTAATTCTGAAAAAGGACAGCAGAGGGTGAAGGGTGTTTACATGTAACCTAAATTATCTTGAGCAACAGAGACTAGGTACTAACAAACGCCTAGAAAGTAAATCCAACGGTCTGTTCTAGCATGGAGTACACAGCACTTCTGATTGCTACATGGTGTGAATTTGAACACTGACATCTCTTCATTAAAGAAGATTAATTACCTTGGCTAAACAAACCCAGAACATAAAAAATAATAAATCAATTCTACTAATAATTCTAATATTTTCTGAGCTGAACTCACTTCCAGGATGCAACAAATACAGTTGTAGCCTGAAGACTCAGAATTTCAGCCAGTTATTGCTGTATCCATACAAAGCCCAAAACAATTCTAATACTGTTTATGTAAAACTACCACCCTACCTGCTGTTCTTTCACTGATACCTATACATACAAAATCACTGGCAATAAAAGCATTTATATTCAGAGAGGAAGAGAATTCAAACTGCACAATCTGCCATTTCTAGAAACACTTACAATCTGCTTGTCTCCAGCTGAGGTAGTCCTTTAAATTTTGGTTGCTGGGGTACAACACAATTCGTCCATCAAATCCTGGTGGGTACAGAAGTTGCTGGTCCTTAAAGTAATCCTTCCAATAGAAAACGTAACTTGACGCAAACTGGGAGACCACATGAGTCATGAACTTACTTGCAAACACAAAGGAAAAGGAAAAAGAAAGAAATACATCAATATGATTATATATCTGTGATTATCTGAGGTATCAGTAGCAATAATTCTGGTGGATAGCAGCATTTCTTAAATAATGGCCAAGCAGACTAGCAACAGCATAGTCTTTTGAAGAACAGGAAGTACTGAGAATCAAGTGAGAAAGTTTGGAAAAGATAACATTTTATTAAAAGAATGTTTGTTCTAACAATGTTTCCAATACTTGTTTCAGCAAAGCTTTTTTAAAAAACTGTTTCACTGAACACATGCAAAGAGTTCACACAAGAACCTGAACTAACTGTAGCATATGCACCCAAACACAGCCCTACTCCTAACCTCTGTGTGTACATAAAAGCAAATTCAAAGAAGAATTACAGGTTTAGAGAGAGATGTTAAAAACAAGTTTACTTTAGCATCAAAGCAGCTGTTACCTTGCTCTTCTTTTAAACCATCTACTCTTCTTTTTGAAAACAAAACTATATTCATCACTCTGTCCATAAGCAATAGCAATATCCTCCAACTCTTGCATCACTGTCTGGGCACACTTGGTCATCAGATGAAGAGCACGGTCATCATTTGGCTTTTTGAACTCATGCTGCTCAGAAAACCTTCAAAGCAAAAATGGTTGAATGAGAACTCTTTAAAAAGCTACTGAAAATATTAACGTGTTCATTTTCCTCATATCTGCTTCCACGAATATTGATTTCCAGTGTCCTGTCAATATTGACAGAGAATTCCCTCCAGGTATGAGAAGCAATAACAAAAACCTCCTTTTATATATGATACTCTGGATAACCCATTCTCTTTCACCTTAACCAGTCCTTCAAAATGACTGGTTTCTGTATTTTACCTGGAAAAGGATGTCAAATACTGCTTTCCAAAAACTCACTTTCTCCTAGGATGCCTTTTATAGTCACAAGAGCAACGTTATCAATAAACTTGTCAACACTTGAGAGCTCTACCAGAACCCCCCATGACCAAACTAGAGATCAAATACACAGCAAGAACATGTCACCTACCACTCAAGAGAACTGTGTCCTATTTATCCCAAAGAAAGGCAAATGCCACACAGACACTGACTTCAAAGACAACTAAATATCCCTGTACACCACTTGCTGTCCATCCCCCAGCACACCCAAGGCACCACTTCCCCACCGCCCTGTCAAAGGCACGTTCTGAAAGTGCTCATGGCCCTTGAAGACAAAACACCCGTAGTAACTCCGCGCCCTGGAGAGGCCGAGTGAAAGGTTCAGTGATTCGGGGGAAAGGAGGATTTGTAACCCTTGCAACTACAGAATTCACCCGGGTCGGCCAAGGCCAACTGTACGGCACCAGTCGGGGCCCCTCTTCTCGACACAACACTCAGAGACCGCACTCCCAGCGCCTTTAAGCCGAGGAAACTCCCTCCCACGCCCCGCCGTCTCCCAGCCCCCGTCCTCCCGCTCGCTGAGGCGTCGCCATAGCGACCACACCACTATAAACGCCCCGGCCATTGGCTGCCCGCCCGGCCTTCACCTGTGGAAGTTGCGGCCATCCAGCCGGACCACTATCCAGCAGTTGGGCAGACAGCTATCGTCCGTCTCGAAGTCCCGCACATACTCGAACTTGCTTTTCGCCATGGAGAGGCGGCGACGGCCGCACACACAGCCCGCCCACCGCCCGCTCCCC
>NW_020799117.1:8675074-8738086 GCF_003259725.1 Athene cunicularia | reverse complement strand
GTCGCCCTCCCCCCCGCGGTGGGAGCTCTTGGGCCCCTTCAGCGTGCTGCAAGTCAAAGTCGAGGAGCCCGAGCCGGAGGGGGGAAACTCCCTGGGCAGCCACACGGACGGCGGGGGGTCGGTGGGCGAGACCAGGAGCTCCCCATCTCCGCGGAGGGGTAAAGGGGGGGCCCGCGGCGCCATCAAGAGGGAAAGGGACGATGAAAGGGTCAGCGGAGCAAGCCAGGAGGAGGTGAAGGCGCTGAAGAAGAGGTGGAATAGGAAGGAGCCCCGGAGAGGCGGTGATGTCAAAGGGGAGCCGCCTAACACGGCCTTCGAGGCTTGCAGGGTGAAGAGGGAAAAGGACTATGGCCCGGCTGGAGCTCAGGCCAGCACTGATGACCGCACGGTGCAGCAGCGCGGGGGCTTTGGGGTCTCCCCCGGATTGCTGCAGAACCCAGTTGTGTTGCAGCCCTTACCGCCTGGGACCCGCATACAGATCCAAAGCCCTCTGCCGCCAGAGATGATCCACGCAGCTAAAGTGCCGGTGGGACAAGTGCCGCTTAAAAGGAAGGCTTTACTGGAGCATCCAGTAAAGATTGAAACTAAAAATGTTCCCTTCACAGTACTGCCCTCCGATTCAGGTATAATGTTACGAGACCTTGCAGAGGTTCAGTGACACACAGCTGACAAGTTAGCATGTAGGAGAACACAAGCTGAAAGGTCACGTTAGAGAGCGGTCCCTTTGGATAGACTGGAGTTTGTACCACTCCCTCCTTCAGCATAAGAAATAAGCATACGGGCGCACAGAGTTCTTAGTGGTTTGTTAAGAAACAATGCAGTTTGTCCACTTGTCCCCTGACTACGTTAAACCCCTTATGCCTGTTTAGAATTGCACTGAGTCGTGGTTGCAAATTTAAGGTCAGAAATCTGCTTGATTTTTTTTTTTTTTACAGCTATAAAGCTATTCATACACTTCTCAGAAAATGTGGGCATGTTAAATGAGGAACATTTTGAAATGTCTGGATTAGAAGCTTACTTTTTTTGAAAGCAATCTAGGCATTCAAAATTAATGACTTAAAGTGAGGTGTTAAAGCCTAGCAGCCTTTTGCCCTTTAATGATAAGGTGAAAGAGTTAATTTATAAATCTTTTTCAGAGAGGAAGTTGCTTGCTCAAGGATCAGTTGTGAGGGCTCTGAGGGTTCATCCTGTCACCAGCTCAATTTAAATGCAGTCAGTTTACAGAGAGGCAAAGCTTAACAGTCATATGGTAACATGGGTTCCTCCAGCAAAATTAGTGTCCAAATCTGAGAAAAAAGTGAGAAACGGAAAAAAAAAAAACCAAACAGAAACCCTAAACGGCAACAACCTCAGCTGAGAAGTCAGGGACTGCAGGTGTGGGACTAAACTGCCATCATTAGATCTGGTCCCTGCATCATTAGGGCTTTAGTTACATAGTTCTGGTGGTGATAAAAAATTGGCAGAGATATAGTCTATGCTATACAGTGTTTAGTTTCTAAATTCATAAGAAAACAATCTGGCCAAATGAAATCCAAACCAATGTGTTAGCAGTCTCACATGTCTGGTTGGTTGGTTTGTTTGGGTTTTTTTTAAATAAAATGCAACAAAAGCCAGGTAAATGATTCCTTATGCAGTGGTTCAGTGAAGGTTAGTGGAGGATACTCCCTTAGCCTTAGTTATTTTTCTAGGAACTGTTCTCCAAATGTGTATTGAGCTTCATGTGTTCCAAAGCTCTAGTGAATTTTTTGACTTTTGCCAAATACCCTCTTGCTGTATTATTGAATGTAGCCTGTATTGCACATACTGCTTGGAAGATGATCATCTTTCCTCATTTTCCTGCATAGGTATGGCAGATGCTCCATTTAGCAAGGACAGAAGTGGCCACGTAAAGCGTCCAATGAACGCATTTATGGTGTGGGCTAGGATTCATCGGCCTGCCCTAGCAAAAGCTAACCCAGCTGCCAGTAATACAGAAATCAGTATTCAGCTTGGACTGGAGTGGAGCAAACTGACTGAAGAGCAAAAGCAGCCCTATTATGATGAAGCACAGAAAATAAAACAAAAGCACACAGAGGAATTTCCTGGTAAACATGTATCTATTTACCCAAATGCTTTAGAAGTGGAAGATTTTTGGAAGAATTGATTGCTTTCATTAATGCAAGTAATAGAGTTAGAAAAAAATGACAAAAATTTAAAGCACACACTCCTTCTGTCAACTTTCTAGTACCTGAAAACATTAATTTTTTAAAACATGCAAAATGATGTTTCATCCTTCATAGCCTCTAATGTTTCTTACAGCCTTAGACCACCACAGCTACAGCAGCTCTTCTGAATGCTTTAGTAGTCTAATGGCCAGACAGTGAGTTTATTGTGAACATGGCCTGCTGCATCATTTTATGTGCTCCAGAAAGAGCTGTGCCCAGGTGGCCTGTGGTGACACATGCATCCATTCTTTAAAAGCAGGAAAGGGAAATGCCACAGGAAGCACAAATGGCGTTGTATTCTGTGGGATTCTTCAACATGTAGACTTGGGATTCCCAAATAACGGTGTGGAAGATGTTGTTCTCAGCCTTTTGTTAAAAGGCTTAAAAATTTGTAGCCTTAACAAATGTATTTCTCCATAACACTGTAGTTCAATAAAACAGAGCGTAAGTACTTTGAACATTCTTTTTAAAAGCTGTTGAGATACCAGGTGTTGTGATCCTTTCTCTCTCTGTTGTCATAATCCTGCTAGTTCATGATGATGGCTAATCCTGGGAGACAAGATCTGACTAATCTGTCATAAACAAGCAAAAGATAAGAGCAGCTCTTATCTCTCCCTCTCCCTTTACACTTTTCAATTATATATATATATATATAAAAAGTGCTTCTTGAAAGTTGTATTGAGTTAGCTTGTGTAAGAAACCTAGCTGCTCAGTGTAAATTCATAATATGTTTATACATCTGTTAGAGTTTGGTTAATGTTGAAAGTTAAAGGCAAACATACTCCCAAAATCTGTACAGGATTCCTAGTGGGTCATATTTTCCATTTCCATTCCATTTCCATATTTCCATTCCATTTCCATAACCTGCAAGTATATGTGAGATTTAAGGGGTTGAGGAGTCATTCAGGAAAGATCCGCATTTTGAATATAGTCATGGTTTTCTTCTGCACTGAAAGCCCGTGGTACAGTGTCATGTTCTGCTTAACATGCTTTCCTCAGCTGTGCCACATCAGTCCCCACTGTTCTGTATTTCTTTGTCTCACAGTTACTATTCCGTTACATAAAACCAGTGCTCAAATATGTCCATTTTATTACCACTTCCAATAAAATGCCCTATTTGCTAGCTCACTGAAACAAATGGAGTATTGCTATTGACTATGGGAGGTGATTTTGGAGTAATGTTTTTTACATACTTCAGAATTACAGATGTCATAGCTTTACATAAAGAATGAGACCATCCCAAAAACTGGGTGTCTGCATCTTTTCTCATCTCTGACAGATTGGGTTTATCAACCACGACCAAGCAAAAGGAAGCATTTTCCACTGCCTGTCTTTTCCAGCACTTCTCAGAGTATCACCGGTACAAATCCAGCTGGTGTTTATCCTTTCCCATCACCTGCTTACTCTGTTGTCATCCCCAGTGTTAAGAACAGTATTGGACATCCAGTCTGTGAGTTTTCAGTAGTAAATGATTTTAAAAAGTCAGAATTTACCTATGAATTTACTATATATAAAAGATATATAGATGGTAATGTAGATATAGTTAAAACAATTTCTCAGTCTTTCTTGACACCATTATTTCTATCAGTCCTCCTCTGCACTGCACCTCTGCCTCCTAGTCTTTACCTACTGTTTCCTCAGCCTCTTAAATTCTTCTGGCTTCTTCATTGCCCACAGATTCCTGCTACTGCCTTTGTAGCTCCTTGTTACCTTCTGCTACCTCTTGGTCTTCTTGAATCTCTATTACTCTCTATTACTTGCTTTCTGTTAAGCTACATCTTTTTCTTGTCTCCAACCCACATGTATTTTACCTCACCAGCTCTAACTGCATTAGTGCTCAACCCCATGCTACTAAGCCTGAAAAAGCTGGTTAGCTTAGTCTTGATGTTAGTGTTCCTTGGTAGTGAGGGCACCATTGCTCTAGAGCAAATGCTCAGCAACTTAGACTGCTTACAAGAGACAGCCAACAGAACTGTCAGCATGGGCATCAAAAAGGAAGTTAGTAGGGTGTTAGTAAGGTATGTGCTGTAATAATAAAGCAGTCACTAAAACTGAAAAAGAAATTTTTCATTGGCACATTTTCCATGAATGGTTACTTAGGTATCTGTGCACACCTGGAATAGTTCTATATGTAGCTGTTAGGAACTTCCACATGCCCACAGTTTGAGCATACATAGCTTTCATACAAACAAAAATAATAGTTACAGAAGGAATGCATTAAAAAGTTGCACCTAACCTGGAAGGATCCTCCTTTTTGTAAGAAGTCAGTACGGGCAGTGAAATAGAGTGAGTGTAGTGTGAGAGCTCACAGTCAAGTATAATAGCTGACCTGCATTGTTTGTAGTGAAAGAGCTCTGGCTCTGTTAGTGCATGCATAGCTGATTTCAACAACAAATAGTTTAGATCCAGGCAATGGCATTTTTCTCTTTAAGCATACTGACAAAGGCTGCTCTCCTTACAATGAGACAAGAAAATTAAATGCCTGTTTATGATGTGTGGTAATATTCGGAGATGTAAAAAGAACACTCAGCTTTGTTCTGGTGACGATTTGAGTTAGTGATGTGATCCTTTCTCAAATGCTTCTGTAAATTTGACTGAATAAAGTATTCTTTGCTTTCTTACCCTAGTAGATTTTATAATGTCATGCTGTCCTCAGATGCTACTAAATTTCATTCCAGAATTTACTATCCTACTGTGGTTGAAATTATTCTTAAATACACATTGTAAAAATCTAGATGCATTTAAGTCCTATTGACTTGAAATTTAGACTCTTAGACTAGGTAGTGGGGTTTGAAAATGCTTATACAATGTGTTTTGAAACTTTCTGTATAAAGGCAGCCCCGCTGACATGATGTGTGATTTGAAGGTGTACATTCAAGTATATGTTCTGCAAAACATTTCAAGGAGAAATTGGCTAGTGGGTGCCTTCATTGGTGAAACAAATAAGAAAACTTATCAGAGAGTAGGTTGTTTTAACCGTTAATTCTGCTCCTCACTGCTGCTTTGGTACCATAGATTTGTTAAGAATTTGGCTCACTCCAACTCAGCTAGTAGATTTGGGAAGTCTTCTGAGATTCAGGTGCTAAACCATTCTGTGTCCATATTAGGACAAGACAGCCCTCACCAGCCCCACAGCCTCAGTGCTCACTAGCCAATTCCTTCTTCTTTCACTCTTGGGATTTTGTAGAAGGAAGCTTGAATGTGTGGGCTCCAAACCCATCTGACAGAATCCATGTAGGAGAAGTGGTGCATGACTATGAATTGCAGGGAAGTGATGCTAGAAACTTTGGGGGAAATGGTTCCAGTTCTGGCTGTGGTTTGCTATGCTGCTGTTTATGAAACTTCTTCCTCTATTCATATAGTCTGATAAATAACTGTTCTGTTTCCTAAAGGTGAGTCTCCTGCTATCCGTCTGCCAGCTTCTTCCATTCAACATGCTGTTCCAGTTACTCTTCTCCAGACAGCTAGTGCAAGCACCACATCAGTGGCTGTCCCAGCTCCAACTCTGCCCCTGCACCCTGTGTTTTCACCACAGCACTTTGTTAAACCTGCTCAGACAGAAGCTCTTGATGTATCTAAGCTCAATTGCTCTCTGAAGAGACCTTCACCAGTTTTCATTGAGAGCTTCAGCAGAAACCCAAGTAACATAACCACCACTAATGGCAGATTTTCTGTCCCTAATAGTGAGCCCCCAAAGGAGTACCCAGGGGTTTCTGCTTTTCCTAGAGGTGTACCTCTTCCCCAGGCTACCCCTTTTCTTCACTCACATTTCTACAAGTCTCCTCCCATTGGTCAGCCAGCCAGTCTGTTTGGATTGCCTCCTCGGTGTTCATTCTACCACCCTTACTTTTTACCTGGACCTCATTATACCCCCTCAAGGTAATGAAACCCTTCATTTCAATACCACTAAGAACAAATGCTAAAAGGCAGAGAGTCTTTTGATTTACAGAAAGCAGGTGGAGCATTCAAAAGGAAAGGTGCTCTTACTTTACTGTAGCTCCTTTGTGGTGGGACCTGCTGGCCTGAGGCTGCTCATAATATATGCCCAGTTACTGAGTTCATACTATTGCAGTAATTGGCACTCCCAAACCCACAGTAAATAGAAGTATCTTCTCTCTCCACTTTATGCATCTAAGTGCTATTGATTTCTACAGAAAAACATTAGGTGGAGGTAGTGTAAATGTATTTTGAAAATGATCAGATAGAATTAAAGTAGGTCTGTGAGAGGTCTGCTGGGTATTGTTTGCAGCTGTCGTAACTACCTATATTTCTGAAATCTAGCCTCGTGGGAAATGTCTTCAGAGTTCTTATGTAGGTAGTAATTCCTAGTTTTTCCTTGCAGTCTCTGGGCAGTCAATTAGAGATCACCTAATCAAAGAATTTACAAGCTAACACATGTAATATCCCGTGGGTATTTCCTAAGCTAAGCGCGCACAGAAAGCACCAGTGCCCTCCCAGCAGCAGGTGTGCTGCTCAGACTCAGGAGGTCTGATGGCCTACTGATGACTATTCTTTGTAAGGCATCATTTTTCTTTCATGACTGTGCAGTATCAACCATAACAAATTATTATGACTATTAGCCTTAAAGTCTGCCTGTTTATACACTGCTCATTCCTACTAATAGCAACAACCGTATGTTCCTATGGTAATAATACTGCCTGGTCATAAATTAGGGCTGATCATGACCCATGAAACTCAAAAGAGCTGTATGAGCTGATAAGTGCAATGCAAGATATTTCTATTTTTGAGATTCTTTGAAGAAACACAGGACACATATTCCCAAAATTGCTAAAGATAAACTTTGCTTAGCCCTTGGTCTCTGAAATTAGATAGTTTTGTGAGGCCTCTCAGGGAGAGGAGTGTTCTTGCACCATAAAAGACTGTTCTGAGTTCAAACATTAATGACACCTGAAGGCTGCCAGCTTTGCTAATACCAGGATCTTTCTAATACAATGATTTATAGGATCACATTCCTATAAATTCATTTCTTGCATACAAGAATCATGATTTCTTAGTGCAAATGTATGTATGCAGATTTATGCACTAAAAATGTAAGTATTTGATTGGAAAGGTGGAGAGTCTCCTTAAAACCTCAGTAGACATTGTATCAATGTCTTGATAATGTCTAAACTGTGGAGATCTATTCTTCACATACACTTGTTTTCTTAACAATGTGGTGAATTTCTGTGACACTGTAAATTACAATACATGTGTCATTCCGCATCAGGATAAAAATGAAAATTTCTGACACTGGAGGAATGCACTACATTTGACATAGTAACTTCCTGCAATCTATGTGGGTGCTGTTTAAAAATTTATCACTGTACATTTTTTGAATAGTAACACTGACAATGAGATATTGGGCACAAGGACTCTCTGTCAGTCCTCCTGTTTAATAACAATGTAACATGCAAGAGTTCACTCAAAAGAATAAATAAGAGCATTTTACCCCAGGTCTGTCAGAAATTTTGGCACACAGAAATAACAGACTTCTAATGTTTTCTATTACTATTCTGTGTCTGTTAACATACTGCAGGCTTATCAGATACTGGTATATCCATGATATTATTTTATTGATAAATACTATGGGTTTTGTGTTAGTTTTCAAAGCAGTGTCATGCATGTGTTTAGCATGAAGAGGTGCATATGCACAGATATGGGATCTGTGCATGACTCTTGTTATGGCCTCAGTGTTTAAATTAGGCATGGTTTTGAAGCGCATGTGTTTTAAATATTTCAACAGGATAAACTGACATAGAACATTAGTGTCGTTCTGGTTTTCTCAGCTGAATGGAAGTCCAAGCAATCTCCATTTCTGAAAGCCAACTTTCAATCTCTTTCATTGCAGCACATGCCCGTTCAGCCGACCTCCACTTCTCCACCTCGGTAGGAATTTCTCCCGCTCAGCGCCTGGCTTTTATGAAGACAGGTACCAAAGACAGGAGGCGATGTTTTCAACTCTGAACAGAGACTATCCTTTCAAAGAATATCAAACAGAAAGTATACGTGAGAACCACCACAGCTTTGAGTGCCTTGACGTAGTGTCTTGCCACGACAAATGCAACGAGGAGCAGTATTTAAGCCCCCTATCACAGCCGGATGCTGGAGCATTGGAGGAGGTTTTGTCAGCTGCCTCATCTCCCTCCAGCACCCACATAATCAATGTAACTGACAGTGATGAGGAAGAAATAAAGCTGCAAGATTTGTAATTTTTAAAACAAGTTATAATACAGAGAAATATTATAGAATGGGAAGTAAATGTTTTCGTCAGCGTTGTGTTCAGTGGAAGCCCATGTATTTTGAGCGAGCTGTGCAGGCCATTTTGAAGAGCCTGATGATCTGTTTGCATTTTGAGAGATCACATACAGATCTAGGGAGGTCAGAAGCCTCTGGAGTTTCACCTGCTTCATCTGGGCATTGTTTGGGCTCTGGCTCAGGAAAGCACTTACACAGGAATTCAGCTCTAAGCATGTGATAATGCACTTTCCTGAGGAGAGATGTGTTTAAGTACATACTTTTAAGGTCAAAATAGGCATTTTGATAGTATTTGCTGTAATTTTGTAGGTATTACTTTAAGAGTTTTAGCTATAAAATTCTGGTGTATGACTGTAATGTAGTTCTTGCTGCAGGAAAATATTGTAAGACCTGGAGAGTAAAGCCAAGAATGATTCTGCACTGCTTTATGTTTTTCCTTCGATGAGACAGTTTTAAGTTTGGTTAATTTTTAACTGTAGTCTGTGGTACAACTGCTATATAATGCACTGAAAATTTAGATCTCTTTCAGTAATATTTTGGTCTGCAGCTCATTCCATTAATAAAAATGTGGTTGTCCAGAAGGCGTGGTGATGCATGGTAGCCCCCAGAGAGAGGAAAATGGATGGGATCTGGCTGTGACTTATGTTAGTGGGCTATGACTTGATCCCTGACCCTAGTCAGTACTGTGTTCTCCAGAGAATACCAAATTCTCTGAAGAATATCAAAGCATTTTAATAGAGTATTTGTCCTGAACTTGGAGAGTAATGAAATTCAAAATTTTTTGGCCAAAATTTGTAATTTATATTACTAAATTTTTTTTTTCCTCCCCTGTTTTGTGGACTAGAGGGTCATTTTCTTCTGGGAAACCTGTTATGTTGCTCTTGTTGTATTTGAATAAACTCACCTGAACAATGTATCTCTAGTGCTTCATTTTAAGCCATGGACATTGAACTGAGTGGGGACAGGTAAATCGTAATTCATGTAACTCACAGACTGACTGTGCAAAGATTCATGTTCCTAGAATGACAAGCTGAAGTCACTTTTCAGACAATTTGGGCTGTGTCTGTTTATTTGTATTTATAATTGTGTTGGTTTAAGCCCTGCTCGGACCGGAGACCACGTTGACGTTATCCCTCCCCCACCCTCGGACACAAGTAGGGCACAAACCCCGGGTTAAAATAAGAAGAAATTTAATACAACAGTGTAACAAACAATCTAAACAACAACAGTAGCAATGATAACAACAATAAACAGTAATAACGGTAAACAAGACAAAAGATATACAGAGAAATACCGCAGTGGTCCCACCACGTGCTCCCTGCCACCAAAAGCCACAAAGGAATAAACTTCCCATGCTGCTGCGCTGGACCTGACCTCAGCATGGTATGAATAACCCGGCTGGAGATCCCTTCCCCCTCTCTGCTGGGGAAACTTAACCCTATCCTAGCTGAACCAGGACAATAATAAATTCAGCTATCACAGAAATATGGGAAGAGCTTAAAGCCATGGATGGAGAAGTCCATCCATGCTGGGCTGCCAGAGGATGCTAAGGAATGATTCAGAGGAATCTAGGTTGACCATCTCATATAGGACTTCCTGTATTTCACGGGTTATCACACAGGATCTGTTGGATCCTGAGCATCCTGTCAAACCTGAGGTTTAGGACCCCTATATCCATCGAGACCACATTATTGATAAAGACAGGTATGAATGAAGTTTTTGTTTGCCCAAAAGCTAGTCCTAAGTCAGTGCAGAGTAGATATCCTTTGGGTTCTGTGCATTTTAATTTTTCAGTCTTATATCAACCTTTTTATGCTTTCTTCTTCTGTGGGCTCGTAACTCCATTTTCCAAGTCCATGATCAAAACCTCTCAAGAACTATTGCATTCTATAGTTAAAGATTACAAAAGCCTGAGTAAATCCTGTCTACCCTGCACATTGCAACTGTGTTGTAAACAGCCCCCTGCTCCCACTGCATCTGCAATGCAGATGAATCATTAAGAGGAAAGTCTTATAAATAGTAAAAAATGCCTGTTCATTTCCAAATTATCTTCTCACTGAAAGCTGATCTGGCCTGTAGGAATGCATGTGGGCAAATGTACTAATTCCTACACAAGTATGTTTCTGGGTATAAAACAGCTGTTAGTGGGATTATTCTCTAGATCTAACTTTCCTCTTCTCCCATTTTTCCTCTTATACACCATGGAGTATGCACCAGAATCTAGAATGGTTGCTTGCCATGGATAATAGAAATTTAATTCCTCCTTTACAGGAGTGTCCAGCACTATTCGAAGGGCGGTACCTCAGAGCTGCTGGGCTGTACCCTGTGCTTGGTGTGAACCCAGGTGAACCCGGGTGCTGGTAGCTCAGAGTGAGCTTCGGTGACTTGAGGGATTTGGCATTTGCTGTGCAGCATCTATCTGCTAATGGGACCTTTGCTGTTCAGGTAGGAAAACACAGTATTATTCCCTCAGTGGAAATCTGCCCCGTTTAATGCCACGAAGGCCAGAAGAAAAGACTGAAGGTTAACACATCCTGGATATATCAATGTGAAGCAAAACATAGGCCTCATCCCTGCTTCCCTTTCAGCTAGAGATGAAGTCCTGAATCAGTCATACATGATCTGTGCAGGTCTATGGCATTGAATCCAGCCCTCAGCTGAGCTTTCTTGAAGGTTATTGTGTCTTGTCTAAAACAGAACTGAAAATTAAATGAACAACCCATCCAAACCTGGCTTCCTCAGAATCATTCCTTAGCATCTTCTGGCAGCCCTGCATGGGGGAATTCTCTTGTGACAGAAGAGGTTTTTAGCTCCCATCTCTAGGTCATTTTCAGCCCACCTTCAAACTTAGCTCCTAAATGCAGATTTGTGAAATGCCAAGTATCTGTACTGTTATTTCTCCCCTTAAAACGTCTGAAGTGGGTTGTAGGCAAGGCCAGTCCCATGGCAGGGCAGAGGGTATTTGAGACAGGAAAGAAGATGTATTCTACTCTTACAAGATAATTCTTCTTTCTCTGCTGTTTACCGTCATCTAAACTAAAAATCACTTAGCATACTTCTCAGCTTGAAAAACAATCAGATGCAGATTTTCCAAACAAAGTTTGTTTTCCTCCTGCTACTGTAAAAGCCCAAAGATGTTCAGTAGTGCTTCCCTGTGTGTCACTGCCTGTGGCTATCCATTTGCAGAGTCAACCTTTTACTCCAAAGTTACTGCATTGTTTTATGGATTGGATGTTATTAAAAGCCCTTGTGCTGTTATACTTGTTGCCCTTCTCTTATGAGAATAAACTACTTCAGTATAATCACTGCTGTGTTAGAGAAGCATGGAGACAGCATGGAGAGGACTACAGTGCTTTACATACACAAATACAGTTAAAAAAATGCAACATGTCTGCATATACAATCTTCTGCCATTAAGTTCACTTGCCTGTAGGAATGAAGCAAAAGTAGCAGCAGTGACCCACCCTTTAAAAAAAAGCATGGAGTGCTTTGATATTATTTCACTAACAGCACATCGGGACAAGCCCTGGTCTAGTACCTGATCATCTTACAGCACTTCTCCCTCTTTGGCAGGACAGCTGCTCCGGGGCTCTTCCAAGTATTCCTGCTGTCCTACATGGGTGGTGGAAAACCAAAGCTAACCAGAATATTCTGGGTCAGCTGAAGCTGTTTTCAACTGTTAGGATTCAGAATAAAGAAGTTCACTGTTAAACCACCAGTTCCCTTCACGGATTCACAGCCTTCCTCCTTTGATCATTTCAAGTAATCCAAAGGAGAAAAATGTTCTGAAAAACGGAAGATTTCACATTCCACTCAAGTCAGCCAAAGACATAAAATTTCTTTTATTGGTGCAAGTGTCTGTAATGCAGAGGTTAGGCAGAAGAAAAAGTCTTCTACCTTCTCCTGCTAAGACTGATTCCTGTTAACATTTCTCCAGTGTCAGCAGGAGGCTTTTCAGAGCGGTTCGTTCAACAACCTTTTTTATTTCTGAAGATAGAGTTCCAATGAAATATTACTGAGCTTTTAGTCTGATACATGTCCAAGTCATTCTCTGCATAAGTCTGTTTTTTTAACAGACATTCTCCTCTGTAAGTCTTTTTATTTCCTTCTAGGTGGCTAACTCCTAATTTACTATGAACATAATGGGAGAATCATCACCTTTTGCTTTCCAGCTAACAACAGTAATGTTAAAACATCTTGCAAACTGTTGAGTAAGTGCAGAAACCTCACTGCAAAAGCATTCTCATCAGCTTTGCCCCAGGGAAACTGAAACACCTACTCTGAAGCCTACTGAAGGACCCCACGCACCCCCCCTTGCTCTGGGTACTGCATGGAGGCTGCTGCTAATAGGTATGTCTAGCCCTTGATCACAGGGGATGCAACAGATAAGGGAACAGAGCACAGGCTTCCAGATTCCCAGCTGATACTTTTAATCAGGCAGTTGGGATCCTGGAGGAAATGAGTCCAAGTCTGTGTAATTCCTAGATAAGTGAAAGCCTGACTTTGTTCTGTGAATCAGGCAAATGTCCCACTGACTTCGGTAAGAGCTTTTTGAAGAGATGGGTACAGGCAGGATCTGACTCACCGTGTGCCAGAGGCAGGTAGTGTTACAGCATCTGATTAATGTTAATAAGGCTGAAATATCCTGAATCTTTCAATGCAACAATGTCTCAGTAATGTAAGTAAATGATATATCATATATAGAGACATTAAACTATATATAACAACTGCACAGAGTGTGGTTATATTTTTGTAAAGGGAGTTCCTGGTGATTATAAATTAAGATAGCACTTCTCATATTACCAAGATCCAAAGATAAAAATATCACGATATAACAAATGCAAATATTGCATGTATTTTATTTTTATGATACTGAACGATGACAACAAGCACAAGCAGATATTGTTGGTCTAAGTATGTTAACAATCTTCAACTAAGAGTCCTTTTATTCCATTTCATGCTTTTTTGGAGCTGATCTTTTAGAGAAATTTATGGAGCAGTCCCTGTGAAAAATTTTTGTACTGGGAAGATTTCTGACAACCTTTCAGTCCTCATTAAAGGTTGGGTTTTTTTTTTCCTTTGGGTAGACAGAAATTTTATGCAGGGATGAAAGCAGAATAGCTAAATTTGTGTCTAAATTTGGCTTGCATTTTTACTTATTTATAATAAAAACATCAACAATAGTGCCATTGTTTTCTTCTATATAGGCAGCTATAAATAAATGGGAGAGTTCACAAAAAAAAAAAAAAAAAAAAAAAAAAAAAAAAAAAAAAAAAAAAAAAAAAAAAAAAATCGAGGTTTCTCTTCAATACTCCACATGATTAGAAAAGAGCTGAAATCTGGTCTCTGGATTTTTGATGTAGGAAATAACATGATTAGTTGTGTGAAGAAGATTTGTGACTGTGGGTCAGCTAAAATGTCATTTATAGCCCACTTACCCCCTAGGTGTCCCCAAGATGTCCTATCACAGCCTCTGCCAGTGATATCAGGAATAACTGACCTTCACAAGATCACAGAGGCTGAGCATGGGGAGAGAGGGGACATATATGAAAGTCATAAACCAAAATGGCATCTGCAAATGGAAACCGTCACATTTCCTTTGGGCACAGGGACAGGAATCAGCAAAGACCTTCAGTAAGAGAGAGCTCAGTGGTTTCAATAGCATAAATAAACCTCTGGACAAGAGACAAAATCATTATTATTATCTAGCAAACCTTTATTCTAAATGGAGTATTAATTTCCTATCGGTCTAATTTATGATACATTCTGAAACATTAGCCAGGTGCAAATTCTCCCCATTTCTTAAGCTGGTTCCCTGGTGGTTCACCTACACAGGCACTTTAAGTATAGGGATGAATGGAAAGGGTTGTACGGACAATGCGGATCAATGGCTGTCTGAAGAGTGTGACTGAGAGGTGATGCCTTTTCTCACCACTCTGAGCCAACCCCATGAAAATGCATGTCAGTCCAGCCGCGTAGCCTTGCTAGTGTGGCTGCAGTTGAGCTGGCCGGCAGTCACAGCAGAAATACTCTGACATAAGGGAAGGCAGTCGCTTTTCATGGGCTCGGCGTGTGCAAGGAGCATCTACAGCTCTGGTGTTTGCAGCTGGTAACCTTAGCACAGCCCCATGGCCTTGTGCTCTCCTGGTGTGACCCTGGGCCTACTGGATAACCCAGCAGCAAGGCACCAGACACGGTCCTCTGGGTGCTCATCCCCTTCAAGGGCAGAGCACTACCAAAGAGATGATGTGTGGACTACAATCTATGGGTTAGCCCTGAAGGATGCAGGAGAAGACAGGGATGCTCCTTGGGGAGCCTCATGGGAGTGAGTGGACATCCCTGAAGGGCAGTACAGGGACTAAGAGCTGTGGATGCTCCCAAGCCCTTCCTCAGCCTCTGCCTTAAGGGGAGAGGAGCAGTGAACATCTTTTCACTTCTACCCATGTATATGGGCACAATAAATTTCACTCTACATCCCTTCAGCTGTCCAGGGGCAATGCATTTCCCAAGAGCAAAGGGGTTTAGGGTGCCTCTGGATGGGTTCAGCTATTAATGGTTTGAGAGGATTACATACAACTATAATAAACAAACAAACAAAGCTGTAACACAGCTCCTACAGGAGCCTCTTGACAATGATTTAGCTGTTGCCCCCCAACAGGTCTGCTCACTTTGCTAGTTTTTGAGGATGGCTTTCCGTGCTGGAAAAAGCGGGGAGGGGGCGGCATGTTTTTCAGAGTGAGCCCCAGGGAGGCGCTCAAGCTCCCCCTGCCCGGGGGTGCTGGGGGGGGACAGCCCAGCCCAGCCCCACATCTCAGGGCAGAGCCGCTATTGCGCCCGGGGTGGGGTGGAGAAAGAAAAGAAGGAGACACCCCCACGGCCCCAGGCGGGGGGCTGCAGGAGTCCCGGGGGAAGGAGGATGGATGGATGGATGGGTGGGTGGTTTGGTGGGGGTATCCTGCGTCCCCTGCAACCAGCGTAGAGCTGTCTCCCCCCACGCCGGCTTCGTGTTCTTTCGCGGGCGGGGTGCGGGTGGGGTCGTGAGCGGCTCCTCTTGTCTCCGCAGCGGGAGGGGTCTCCGCCGGCGGGGAGCCGCAGCCCGAGGTGGTGGAGCCGCGCTGGGCAGCCCTGGGCAGCCTCAGCAGCGAGAAGGTAAGGTCGCGCCCAGCCCTTGATTTCTATTTTGTTTTCAAACCTCCGCATCGTTTCCAGGGAAAGGAACGATGTCGCGGTTAGCACAGCACCTCGCGATGTGCGTTTTGCTTTAGGCGGAGCTCTGTGACGAGCCGCGGGGATGAGCCGTGGAGCCCGTCGGCAGCACAAGGAGCCGCCGCGGCTCCCGGTGCCGGGGAAGGGCGGGCGAGGGCTGGCACATCGCGGGCAACGAGCCCGAGACGGCTCCTGGCGACTCGCATCCGCTCTGTGCGAGGGCTTCTTGTAGTCGTCTGTCCTCTTGCTATGCCTTAAACCTTAGATCAAGCCTACCTGGTCCATGTGCCTGTGAAAGGCGAGTGGGGCAGTACAACAGTGGCCTGTAGGGAACTGCTGCGTGGAGGTGTCTCCTTTAGGAGGAGATGAACCCCAGCTGCGAGGATGCTTCACTAAGAAAAGCCAACCAGCAGCTCAGGTGTGTCTTAATAACAGTGTTTTAGGCACCATATGAATCGATATAGGTCTCGCTCCCACTTCTCTTGTGTGGACGGATGCAGTGTGTCAGTTGCCCGCAGCCGTTCTGAGAACTGCTGGGATGTCAGAGTTAAACATCCACAGTAAACCGCAGGTCAACTTCCCAGCATTTGCATTGCCACAATCAAGAAGCTATCAGTTGCATAATCGAATGAAAGAGGAAAATCCAGACGGTGTATGTGTTGTGAACCAGAAAAAGGGAAGCTGCAGCATTATACTAAAGAAAAATCATGGCTGTAAGAAAAAAAATCTCCCTGTAAGAGGTGTTATTTGGGGGTTTATCTTCACTTTGTATGGTGTGACTTTCTAAAACTTGTGTCATATTGAAAGAAAAGCTACAAGGACTCTCTCATAATCTTAATTCCTTTAAAAATTTCCTTGCACTGCTGCCTGGAAGCTTTTGGTTCTATTATTAATAGTGATACAGATACATCTGGACAGCATTTCCACTCATACAAATTTGCTGGGTCTCGGGGGTCGTATGTAGTTTGCTTCAGGCAAGTTCCTGTTGGCTCTAAAACCAGTGTTAGCAAAGCTTATGTACAGCTGGAATGTTTCAGTTACACAGCAATTGATGGGCTCTGAAGTAGTGGGATTGTGAAGAAGAAGGAAGGGCGTTATTAGTAATAAGGATGTTTGCACAACCTTTTTGAAGAGACTTTTATGATGATGGAGACCCTCAGACACCACCACCCCCCAGTTACGGGCGAAGCAATCTCCATTGCTTACATGTTAGTGAGCAAAACAACAGACCTACTCTGAGATGTGCTGAGCACCTGTGATTCGGTAAACTAAACTCAGCCCCTTGGAATTAGCTGTTGTGTATATTAAATGTATTAAGCTGTTTTGCATCATCTGTGTGAGCTTAGTGAGATGTCCTGGAAACTGAAGATGAACAAAACCCAGAATATGAGCAGGGAGCTGCTGAAAGGAGAGCTTGGAATTGATGAAGTGGCAAGCAAGTGCATCTCTGGGCTGATCTTTCATCAGAACATCCTATTCAGTCAGCTTTGCTTTATTTTGCTTTCAGTTAATCTGTTCTGCAAAATCCCCTCCAACACTGAACTAGGAAGTACTATGGGTTAATCATCTCGCCAGTTTTTATGATTTTTTTTTTTTTCTTCTAACTGAATGGAGAAGTCTGTTCTTATCAAATGGGTTATTTCTCTTCTGGGGAGTTTATTCATCCATTCCCTTTATGTGAAAGCATTCAGACTCAGAAATCCTCAGCTGACCTTAGCTAGTGGTCCTGCTTTGAGGGAGGTAAAACTGAAGAACTCCAGAGGCCCTTCTAGTTGGTCCTCTAGAAAACATATTCTATACTTTCAGTCTGTTGATTTTTTTTAAATATTTAATTTTGGTTTTTTAAAAAATATCTAATTACATTTTAAAACCATATTTTTGTAAAAAATAGGTTTTAGTGTATGCATCTGTCATTGCACTAAGAAATTAGGGCCCTTTCTGTTAACACCAGTGAGCCTTGGGGAGCCAGCTCTCCTGTGTCCTCATTTGGAGCTGTAGGCAGATGGCAAACCAGGGCTGTGCCCGTGTACTTGAACACAGTAGGAAAGTTGCTGTCATGGTTTCTAGTCCCTTGGCAGCCTGGGACTAATATAAGAGCAGCAGTGAAATACTGTCTGAACAACAGCTAGAGCCTAAAGATGGGACCCTGTTGCATGCCTTTTATTGACATTTTCAGTAAGTAAAGAAACTATGTGAAAATCTCTGGAAAAGGCATGATTCCTCCTGTCCTGAAATAGTCTCCTAAAAATGGCTTTTTCTACTGTAACAACGAAGGAAGCTTTGGTTAACGAGCTCATGTATTTGACTTGGAAAGCTCTGGGGCAAGTTGGGATGTCCTGGATGTGGTCCTGAGCATAGTGTACAGGAGAAGGGGGTGCAGTGCACCCCTCCCACCCAACTGCACCCCCAAGCGCTCCAGCACCAGGACTTGTTACCTCATCTGAGCCTATTTATTATTCCTCCTGAGACACCAGGGCCACTAGCTCAGGTCCCGCATCCCACCGGTGTGCCTGTACAGCTGCCTGGCGCTGTGTGGCTGTGCTGAGGGGATGCAGCAGCGTGCCTGGGGCTGGGAGCCACCACAGCCTGGCCCTTCCCTTCCCCAGCACTCCAGGTCTGAAGGTAGGAGGAAGGCGAGGAGTGGTTTAAGGTCAGCTGCAATTTCCAGGAGAACAATTTGTGTTTCTGGATGTGTTCATAATTATGATGCTGTATGAGTAATGGGCACTGTCTCTTTTGCACACAGCATCCATTCAGAGCTGAAGTTAAGGTAAAGGTGGAAGGCCAGGAGCTCATCTTGGAACTGGAGAAAAATGGGTAAGTGTGCTTGTACCTTGCATTGTGGTCTCACTAAAATAATGAACAAGGATTACAGTGAAGTCAACAGGAAAACCTCCACTGACTTCAACAGGGTTTTGATAAAGACAGGATGAGGAAATCCTTTTTTGGATTTCAAGGTTATTCCAGGTCTGAGTCCCCACTGATGTTAATCAGCCGAACAGTACTGACTGTAGCAGAGCTTTGTCAGCAAAAAGCAGTCCATGACTTGGCCCTCAACGTGTAACTTATTTTTGCATCATATTTCTTACAACATTAACTAGAAACTGTTGCTGATATGAAGTGCACTATTTCCAAATGGCTCAGTGCTTTAGCATCAGTGTGACTCTAATGAGGATTTCATTTGCTGTGATCCAAAGACGTCCTGCTCCGTTTCCTAGGAGAAAAGATGTGATGGTTTCAATTCCATTAGTGCCCTTCATGCTAAAGTAGACTGAAAAAAATGCTTTTGCATTAACTGAAATGTAACCTGCTCTCAGGCATGATACCGCAATGCTGTGTGATATCATAGGGTGTGAAGAGTATTGAATTCAGCTGAAGCTGCAGGAGATTAAGGTAGGTAGAAGGATGTGATCTGGAGGCTGCTGCAGAGGCTCTCTGCCCTGTGAGCACATTAGTTTCCAGTGGTGGAACAGCAGCTGGAAATTTAGCCACAAGAAGCTTGTCTTTGCTAAGCAGTCCACTTGTGCTGTTGGTGTTTTATTTATTTTTAAATAAGCCTGAAGATTTATATATGGAAACACAACCAAATATTTGTCTGCTAGAATCAGTAGGAATAATAACCTTGTAATAATGACCCTCCTTATATTTTAAACATCCCAACCACAGAGCTTGGGGGCTTAGTTTTCCTCCTGGAAGAGTGAAGCGTCAGAAGATCGTATTAGTTTTGATGGCAGTGCATAAACCTAAATGATATTCAGGGTGTTTTGGAGGAAAACCAGATTTTTCTTGGCACTGTCTGCAGTAAAGACTGAAATCTGATGGCTGATGAAAGGTGAGAACATCCTACAAGGTATTTTCTGTAATAGGCCACATAAGCTACTGGGAGTTTCAGTGCTGCAAAAGCTGGACACATTTCCCAGTCATGCACCTGTGTAGAACTAAACAGAAACAGCTATAAATCCTGTGTGTTTTGGCATCTCTCAGCAGGAAAAAAGGAGAAATGGTAGAAGAGACCAGGCACCATAAACACTGCTAACTCAGGCCTGTCTAACGCAGGAAAAGCTGGCTGTGGCTGATGGCAGCAGTCAGCAATGCCAGTCTCTGCACTGAACCTGGAAGCAGCGCAACTGCTAGTGCTGCTGGGGGTCTCCTTCCTGGTGGAAGGACCCTCAGGTCTTGCGTATTCTGCAATCACTATGCAAAGGTGAATTGATTTCTGGCACAGTAGAAGCTGGCAAGAGCAAGGATCCTTGCTGAATTAATCCATTTGTGCTCCAAGCATGATGACATAGCCTCCAGGTGCCTTGCAGGAGCCATGCCATGCTATTTCCAGTTCAGACAAACTCATTGCTAGTGTTAGTAAACAGAATTATAATAATAGAAGGTTTCTATTGTGTTTATTTCCTGAAATGCATTTTCATTCGTTGAGATGTATACACACAAGCTTAAGTGTGCTCACAGACTTCCACTGCAGGATGAATTGTCTTACTAGGAACTGATGAAATACAACAAGCGGTTTGGAGTTCTTTATTTTTATTTTCTGTGGAAAATGTAAGCGATTCATAGATAGCTGTGCTTCACATGGGAGTCCTGCCAGGCCTCAAGTCCTTCTTCAGGAAAGGTGATTGTATAATCCCAAAATGCAAACCTGAACTTGATTAGATGAGAGGCTTTGGAGAGCCATCACTTTTCAGAGAATTGTGAAGGTGCAGAAGTAGTTTAGAAACACTCAAAAGAGAAATGATGAAACAAACAAAAACATGAAGTCTCTGGGGGCCCTGTGGGTGCTGTAATTATCAGCATCCATAGAGCACTCCTAAGTGGAGGCAAACTGCTTCTCCTTGTCAAAGCATGCAGCAAGGCAGAGTCCAGCCTGGGGTTGCTCCCCAGCACCCAGGATCTCACCACTGCTATTGCTTAGCTTATAGGGGAGCCTGACATTCTAGCTGAGGTTTGGAGTGCCGAGTAGCTGCAGCATCAGGGACAACTTCTCTGCAGGGCTTGTTGGGCGCCCAGACCACGGGAGAGAAGGTGAAATCCCCCAGGTGGGAAGTGTCCCTTCAAAGCTGCCTGCAACCTCTCTGCTCCTGGCTTCGAGTTCACATGAAAGCAGGTGTAACAGCACTGCAACTTTAAGGAATGTACCTGGGGGATTTTTAAATTAAAGTAAGTCCCAGAGTTCTGGGTTATTTATTTGACCCAGTTCAGAAGAGCCTCTGGAAACCAGCTGTGGTGCCAAGGTTGGTGGTCTGCTCCCTCTCTGGGACAGCACAGGGGTGCAAATACACACGCTTTACTCCCATTTTACTCTCATATCCACATCCCAGACTCCCACCACACAAAGCATGAAATGATTGGCATATTTTGGGTCTGTTTAGGATATGATTTACCCAGTGGTCCCCAAAGCTAGAAAGGAGATACGCCAAGCTAGTGAAACTGTTTTAAGTGATGTTCTTGGTGGATTAGGCAGCCTTGTTACACATTCACCACTCCCCTTAGGGAGAGAGAAAGCTGATGAGAATATGAGCTTGCTATGAAAGGGTAAGGGGGAGGGAAAAAGAGCCATAATCTGTATGCCTTTGGTAGGGATGCATTCGCTTTGAAAGAAACATGCTGTTTTCAATATGCAGAAGAAATGTTCATGCCAAGTCTGTGATTTCATATTCCGTGTGAAAAGGACATTGTGTGCATCCACAGAGGTGAAACACAGCAATTCTTGCATATCTTTCTTCAGAACTGTGCACATCTCTGTATTTTGTAATAAGCACACATCTGAGTTTGGGCTTTGTATATCTATGAATACAATTATTGCATTAGCAGTTAACATAATATTGCATTATTTCCTGTTCAGGAGTTTGATAAGAAGGCGGAACCACACTGTAGTTCCAAGCTGAGTTCACAACACTATTTAACATTTCTGAATAACGATAAAAGTATATCCCCCAAACGACTCAGGCTTGTTTTAAATGACTCAAAACCATGTCCTGCAGCTGCAGGATTGGAAAGCTCAAGGCTGCACAAACAATCAATATATGGAGAGAAGCCTGTAAAGCAGCTTTAAATTTGGCTGGGGCTTCAGAATGGAAGAATCTGAGTTGCAAACCTTGGATGAAAAGTGACCTTTTTTTAAAGAGCATTTGTGTTTGTTAATAAAAAGCAGCTTTGAGCCAAGTAGGGAGAGGATGCTGAGATGTTCTGAATGTGTGTGGCAACACTGCCTGGTGTGAGCCTTTTCTTTCCATTGAAGAGGAGAGCTCATACTGGCCCAGCAGAAACCTGCAGGGAGTTTGTCTTCTCACCTGAGTGCAGGAAAAGTATCAACAAGACTTTCTTCACTCTTCTCCTCTTCCTCTTTGTGTCTTTCATGAGGAGAGCAGACTTGGGAAGATCCACTCAGATGCAAGGAGCAGTGGAGGCTTCTTCATAAGTCACCTTCTCCAGGGGACGTCCCTGCCTGTGGTGAATCCCGTGGGCAATGCAGGGCACAGCTGCCTGTTTCAGCTGCATATTTTTGGCTGCCACCCTGCAGCAGCCGTGATGGCATGGGATACTTGGTGGCAGAGCCCCAGCGGAGATGTGCAGCAATTCGCTGAGGACACTGCAAAGAAAATCTGAAGCCCATCTGGTCTGACCTCGGGAGCAATCCAGATAGTTATTTTGAGGCAGGTTGATCTGATAGGGAGCATTATAATTTCCAAGCTCTTCTGGCCCCACCTGGGTGGGTGACGAGCACTCCAGCCCCACTCAGTGCTCTCAGCGGTGCTATAAGGAATCTGTATCTCACTTGTATTTATTATACCATTTCCTGCTTTTGCTCATTTCCAGGGCCTCTTCTGCCAGTTGAGTGAGGAAGAGGGCAGGTTGCTGCCCACCTCTGAGCAGGAAGGATATATGAGATTATTCCACTGATGGGCTACACATCATCAGTGTCTAATGGGCTTCCTGTATGGGGAGGGGGGTAAGGGTTATGTAAAGGAGGGAAATTGAGTTTATCCTGCTCTACTGTCTCTTGGAGTCATCAGGAAAACAAGGTTGGGACCTAGAAAGCCATATCTGCTTTTCAGCCTTTTGATTCCTTTGGGATATACAGTGATTTCTCTGTGTGGGGCAGGGAGGAAGAGATGAGGAAATGGAGACCTTTAAATCTTTTGCTCCCTTACTCATTATCAACAAGTTTTCCATTTGTTTTATTTCCTTTTTCCTCTCCAGGCAACTTTTATGGTTCCCATTAGTAAGGCAAGGGGTTATGTGACAAATTTTGCTTGGGTCCTGTAATCTGATTTACACAGTGAATGTCACAGATGGTGTAGATGGCAAAAAGGGATGGAAAGTCTTTAAGCTGTGGTATTTTTCCAGATGTTATAAATAGGTAGTTTGGTTCCACCTCAGTAGGTGGGAAGCTACTTTTTCCTTCCAAACTGCTGCTCTACACACAATAAATGTGTCTTTGAATATATCAGAAAAGGCTCTTGAGGAAGGGAGCTTAAGAGCTCCAGGCTTTGTCTGGATAAAATTCACCAATTAAAAAAAATAAATCTGGATTTCACTGATTTTATGAAGTGCCAGATTTTGGCTGGAGGATTCCAGAGAGGTGAAATCTCCAATTTCCCACTAGTGGTGGATACAGGAAGCAGGCCTGCCTGCTCGTGCTGTCGTGGGTCAGGT
Organism: Athene cunicularia; assembly: GCF_003259725.1. NCBI lineage: Eukaryota > Metazoa > Chordata > Aves > Strigiformes > Strigidae > Athene > Athene cunicularia. Next base: position 8,714,756 of record NW_020799117.1, on the reverse strand, counting down.
GTTGGTGGTGGTCAAGATAGGATCACCTCAGGCGTGGATAATAAATTCTGACTTTAGGGAGCATTTAAGTGTCTGGGAGGTAAGGGGTCAAATTCCCTTTCTATCCCACTTGGATCTTGTTGAGAGGCAATGGAGTGGGACCACAAATTGTAGATGGAAATCTGACATCTAAGCTTTCTTGGGAGAGTCAATTCCCTCCACCCCCAGATGCTGGAAGCCTGACTGGACAGATTTATTGTGATTTGAGGAAAGGGACAGGGGAATAGATGTAAGAGATTGCACTATTTGCTTCTCTTGGTCCCACAACTGAAAAACTAAGAATCAGTGTTTCTCACGAGAGCTTCATGGACCATTTAGCTTTTGGGTTTTGGGAGGAAATAAAAAATGTCTGTCTCTTAGATACTCAGGGCTGTTTAGATATTGGCAGCTGTTCATGCAGACTAGCCCCTCTGTAAAATGAACCCAAACAAAGTTGCTCATGGGACCAAATTATAAAAAGTCCTTCTTGCTCCAATTAGCAAAAGCACCAGTGTGTCACTGGGGCCCTCCCGGTGCCCACAGGTGATCTGTGGCTGGTGGAGACAAGCATATTGGCAGTGGTCACCTGGGATGGAGGGCTCTGAGCCCCTCTGAAACTTGTGTTAACAAGTGAGAGAAGACTACTCCCATTTATCAGGAAAATAAGGGTGAGGCTCTCCAGAGCAGCTGGGAAATGTGTGCTCCCTCAAATGAATGTGGTCATGCGGGAAAGGTCCTAGCTTTCCTCCTGCTGTTTTGGGGAGCATCTGGGTGTGCCGTGCAGCCCCTCTCCCCCATGCTGCTTCTCTGTGGTTGCTGGATGAGCTGAACATCATGTTCTTGCACCATCTTCAAGTGCCACAGGGGCAGTTGCTGGGTTTTGCCCCATGCCCTCAGCCTCCCTCTCCCATCGAATACAATTGGCTCATGTGTGAAGTACATAACCTCCCTGGCACAGCATCTCGATGTGGCAAAACAGAGCCATGCTGCCCTATAATGTCAGCTCTGCACGGCAGGGCCCTTCCAGGGAGCAGCACAGTGGCCTGGGGATGAGGATTGTGTTTCAAACAATGATATCATTGACAGGCTGGAGCAGGACCAAAATCACTCCACGTCGGTCATCAGCAGAAACAGTCTCAAGCCATCTGTACATTATGGCACCAAGCCACTCTTCCTTCATTTGGCTTCCTCACTTGTATTTAACCCGGCTCCCAAGGCTTTCTGGGGAACAAATCCTGCCAAGAGCAGGCTATTCCATCCTCAGCTGGATGCTGAGCTGGATCTTGGGAAACAACTGATCTTGCCGAAAGCTGGTGACTGTTCGAAAGGTGTGAGGGCTTCTCTAGGACATCCTGAGTGCTTGTGTGTAGCTTACTCTGGCCTCAAACAGCCCCACGTGTCTGCAGCTGTGATCAAGGTTTAGCAAAGGAGTGGGTTCCATCCAAAACCAGCTTTTCCTCTGACTTCATCAATTCTTCATGCTGATAACTCCTCTAATGAGGGACTCCATGCTGCCTTTTAGGAAGATGATGTGTGCTAGCAATCTGCCAGCTGTCTGACTGGATCTCAGAAGCTTTTAAATGATGTTATTTTGCATCCAGACTTTTGCGGCTTCATCTCAAGCTGCTGGAGAGGTAGTCACTGAGACATAAAATGTGTCAGAGAAGAAAGGATCAAATTGTGTTGTTTTTCCAGCAAGGAGGTAAACTCTGTTCTCTTCTGGAAACAGTGAAGCAGGACCATTAGTGCTTTTGCAGGACTGATCTGCCCTGGAATCAGCCATTCAGCCTGGCAGTGATGCAGTCCTGAAATGGTGGTGGATAAAGTTTTGGGGTACTGGTGTCTCACAAATCTCTCCTGTTTATCCGACAACTGATACACATGGAGAAGAGGGACAAGACTGGCTGATAACTCTGCACTCTGAGATGGAAAGAAGGCTTCTTTTCTATTTATTTACAGTTTGGTGGAAAGCTCAATGCTAGCTGAGGAAGTGAGTTGGGCTGGGAATGAACTTCCACAGGCTCTAAGTGAGATAACACCCCAAGGGTGTTGCAAGATGTCCTGTTGTCTTTCCTCTTTCCTCACTGCCCTCCCCACCACATACCATGCAATGCACTGTGATAGCCCTTCTCAGCAGTGCTGCAAGAGCCCCAAGGCTCCCCTGCATTAAGGCAGGGGAGGGTCTTCAAAACAGGACTGTTTCAACCTCAGAATAAGAAGCTGGACTTCTCACAGGGAGCCTGCAATGTAGGATAGGAGTCAAGTGGTGGAGAGAGACTTGAAAGTCATGACACGGCACTGCTCAGCCAGATGATGCGTGCTTGCAGCTCAGCAGCTGCTTAAATATGCCTAAAAATTTGGGCAGACTTTTCAGCTCCTTAATCTGTCTACAAGATGCTAGAGCCTGAGTCTGCAGGTAGGAAGAGATGTGCACACACTGTGTGCTGTGTGGCATCATCCTGTCCCTGGTTCTCAGCGTGGCCCTGCTCGGCACTGGGGCTGGGCAGGAGTCAAAGCACTGAGGAGTTTTATGGTCAGTGCTGGAGGAGAGAGAAAATAGCTATTCATAGTGAATGCTTTCCAAGAATAAAGGAGCAGGAAGAAAACATAAGGGTGCTTGTTTGGGAATGAAACAAGTAGACTGTGCAAGCCTCAGCTACTGGAAATCCATGGGCTGGTGTCTCATTCCGGCTTTAGCAGCACTGAGCAGATACACACTGGTTTACTGTCTGCTCTTGAGATGACAGCCTTACATAGACCAGATACCTGCCAGAGCACATTGCTCAAGGCAATTTCCTTCTAGTTAATGCAATCTGTTGATTAAACATTTGTTTCTTGCAGCCTCATGCTGAGCAAGCTATTGCAGTCAGGGAGATGAAGCGAGTTATTTTCTGTGGGATGGTGCTTGTGTGCTTATCTTCAGTTTACAGACCAGAGATAGCTGAATGCAGCAATCTTGCCTTCTGATCACTGACAGGATCTAGTGATGAGAACTAACACATCAGAAAGAAACAAAATGAGCTTTCCTGTGCTACAGTGAACTTTGAAAGTGGAGATAAAAGCTGTTGTATTCCCGACATCAAATGCTATTAAATACAACAGTGGAAGACAGTTTTGTCTGACACTAAGCCATCGGTACTTGTTCAGGTGTCTGAGCCTTTGCATGCCAGATGGGGGAAGCACTTTCAAAGACTTTTATCAAAGACTGCTCTCCTGTTGCTCTGGCCTAATTTAATTAGATATTACAAGCGCTAAATCCCTTATTTAAACAGAGAGGCTTTCAAGGTAGATTAGACCTGACTGACACGTACCAAAACTAAGACAGATGGAAAAATCTTTGGTTCTTCTTCTAATACAGCTTTCTTTATTCTGCCTAAAGAAATCAAGCAAAGAAAAGAAGAAATTTTTTTCTTTCTTGCAGAGCATAGTTCAAAAATCTGGTGCATGAAACGCATTAAGCAGGGATGCAGGACTGCAGCTGCAGCGTTGCTGGCATCGCACTGCCCAGGATGCACGTGGCATCCTCGTGGCGTGGCAAGTGTGGCACTTCAGTGGTCTGATGGCACCACAGGGTTGCTGCAGAAGTGTGTTTCATAGATGGGGCATATTCTGTGATCCTTCTCCAAATTTTTGGAAGTGAGGCCATTGTTTTAAAAAACTGTTTTAAACCTACATTTTACTGCTGCTGAGAGGGACACAGGATATGACCTTCTTGGTTTGGCCCAGATTTTGACTTACTGTACTTTTTTACATCACTGTTTAGCAAATGCAGATGTTTAAAAAGAAGGGGAAGGCTGTTTCCCCTGGAACCAAATCAAACCGCTTACTATTCAGTGCACAGGAGCGCCTTTTATAGACTTTTAGTCTGATCCAGGGCTGGAGACAGGGAGAATATTGTCTATATGAGGATGACACAAACAAATTCAAATTGGGGAATCAGCATTTTCCTAGGACAAAAATGGGAATTGGATTCTGGGCAGAAGTTGAAATGCAGTGCAGACTGGTTTATAATTGTGCTCCGATTGGGGACTGGAGAGAGCCCGGATTTGAGCTGAGAACTCACACCATGCCCAGATGTGTCCTGAACTGGCCTATGGTGTGCTTGGTACACTGGACTTGGTGCACTGAACCTAATCCCAGTATATCTGGGGCATGACTTTGCAGTAGTAAAGGAAACTCTATTCAGAGACTTGCATCTATTAAGGGAGGATGATGATGTTGAGTTTACAGGGTTTTTTTTAAAGTCCTCACATAAAAATTGAATTCTTCAATTGCAGCTGTTGGATGTGTATCTCAGTGCCTGATCAAACTCAAGGACAGGCTTTCCTTTATTATTTTAGAATCATAGAATTGTTTGCATTGGAAGGGACATTAAAGATAATGAACTTCCAACCCCACCCGACACGAGGAGGAATGCCTTCTATTAGACTGGATTGCCCAAAGCCCCGTCCAACCTGGCCTTGAACCCTTCCAGGGAGGGGGCAGCCACAGCTTCTCTGGGCAACCTGTGCCAGGGCCTCACCACCCTCACAGGGAAGAATTTCTTCCTTATAGCTAATGTAAATCTACTCTCTTTCAGTTTAAAACTGTTACCCCTCACCTATCCCTATACCCCCTGATCAAGAGTCCCTCCCCACCTTTCCTGTAGCCCCATTAAGTACTGGAAGGCCTCTCTAAGGTCTCCCCAGACCCTTCTCTTCTCTGGGCTGAACACCCCCAACTCTCTCAGCCTGTCCTCACAGGGGGTGTTCCAGCCCCCTGATCATCTTTGTGGTCTCCTCTGGACCCACTTGAGCAGCTCCTTGTCCTTCTGATGTTGGTGCCCCCAGAGCTGGACACAGCACTGCAGGGGGGGTCTCACAAGTGTAAAGTAGAGGGGAAGAATCCCCTCCCTCAGCTTGATGGCCACATTTGTTTTGATGCAGCCCAGGACACAGTTGGCTTTCTGGGCTGTGAGTGCACATTGCTGGCTCATTGTCAGTTTTCCATCCACTAATACCCCCAAGTCCGAGCTGCTCTCCATCCACTCATCCCCCAGCCCATATTTGTGCTGGGGATTGCCCCGACCCATGCACAGGACCTTGCACTTGGCCTTGTTGAACTTCATGAGGTTTGCACAGACCCACCCCTCCAGCCTGTCCAGGTCCCTCTGGATGACATCCCTTCCCTCCAGCGTGTCAACTGCACCACACAGTTTGGTGTTGCTGGCAAACTTGCTGTGGGTGCACTCAATCCCACTGTCCATGTTGCTGACAAAGGTGTTAAATAGTGCTGGTCCCAGTAACAACCCCTGAGGAACGTCACATGGTACTGCTCTTCACTTGAACATCAAGCCATTAATTGAAATTCTTTGAGTGTGACCATCCTTATCCGCCAAGTTGTCCATCTGTCAAATCTATGTTTCTCCAATTTAGAGAAAGAATGTGGTGCAGGTCAGTGTCAAATGCTTTGCACAAGTCCAGGTAGTTTCTCCTCCCTTATCTACCAGCACTGTAACCCTGTTGTAGAAGGTCATCAAAATTTTCAGGCACAATTTGCCCTTAGTGAAGCCATGTTGGCTGTCACCAATCACCTCCCTATTTCCCATGTGCCCTAGCAGAGTTTCCAGGAGGATCTGCTCCATGATCTTGCTGGGCACAGAGATGAGACTGACTGGCCTGTATTTCCCCAGGTCTTTTGTTTGTTTTTAAAAGTGGGGGTCATGTTTCTGCTTTTCCAGTCAACAGGAACTTCACTGGACTGCCATGACCTCTCAAATATCATGAATAGTGACTTAGCCACTTCATCTGCCAGATCCCTCAGGACCTGGGGGTGCATCTCATCAGGTCCTATAGACTTGCACTCCTTCAGGTTCCTTAGATAGTCTCAGACCTGATCTTCTCCTACAGTGGGCAGGTCTTCATTCTCCCAGTCCTCACTTTTGCCTTCTGTGTTTTGGATGGTGTGGCTGGAGCACTTGCCAGTGAAGATTGAGGCAAAAAAGTCATTGAGTACCTCAGCCTTCTCTATATCCCAGGTAACCAGGTCTCCTGTTTCCTTCTGCAGAGGGCCTGCATTTTCCCCAGGCTTCCTTTTATCACTGACGTACCTATAGATGTTTTTCTTGTTGCTCTTGACGTTCCTGGCCAGATTTCATTCTATCAGGGCTTTGGCCTTCCTAACCTGATCCCTGGCAGCTCAGACAGTTTCTCTCTGTTCCTCCCAGGCTACCCGTCCTTGCTTCCACTCTCTGTAGGCTTCCTTTTTGTGTTTGAGCTTGTCCAGGAGCTCCTTGTTCATCCATGCAAACCTCCTGGTGTTCTTATGTGACTTCCTCTTTTTTGGGATGCATCACTCCTCAGCTTGGAGGAAATGATCTTGAATATTAACCAGTTTTCTTGGGCTCCTCTTCCCTCCAGGGCTTTATCCTATGCTATTCTGCCAAGCAGATCCCTGAAGAGGCCAAGTCTGCTCTCCTGAAGTCCAGTGTAACGAGCTTGCTGCACCCTGCTTGCTGCCCTAAGGATCTTGAACTCTACTATTTCATGGTCACTGCAGGCAAGGCTGCCCTTGAGCTTCATGCTCCTCACCAGCCCCTCCTTGTTGGTGAGAACAAGGTCCAGCATAGCACCTTTCCTCTTTGGCTCTTCTATCACTTGGAGAAGGAAATGATCATCAGTGAATTCCAGGAACCTCCTGGATTGCTTATGCCCTGCTGTATTGTCCCTCCAACAGATATTGGGTGGTTGAAGTCCCCCATGAGAACCAAGGCTGCTCTTATCTGTCTATAGAGAACCTCATGCACTTGGTCTTCCTTGTTGGGTGGCCTGTAGCAGACCCCCACTATAACGTCTCCTGTTGCTGTTCTCCCTTTAATCCTGACCCATAAGCTCTTAGTCAGCTCCTCATCCATCCCCAGGCAGAGCTCCACTCCAGCTGGTTATGGATATAGAGGGTGGCCCCCTCTCCTCATCTCCCTGACTGTCCTTCCTAAAGAGCCTGTATCCTTCCATTCCAACACCCCAGTCACAGGAGCCATCCCACCACATCTTCGTGATGCCACTGAGGAAGGTGGCTCACTGTGCCCGTTCAGAAGCTCCATGAGAAGTGCTCCGCTCCTGACAGGGAAGCAGGTAGATGGATGTGGCAAAGTCAACTACATTTTCACCTTCTGACCCTCTGCCAACACAGCGTGCTTTGCACAGGGAAGCGCAACCTGCAGCACTGGTTCTGCAGTGGCTTGATGGCTCCTGGGCCACCAGGAAGCCATTAGCCACTGCCTCCCTGTTAACAGGTGCCTTGCAGGCAAAAAGTGATGACCCAAAGCAGAGTGCAGAGATACAGAATAGCTTGTGGGTAGCGTCCCCCAAATATCTCTTCTCCTGCCTGCCCTCTCTGTGCATGGCAATTGGTTTCACGCTGCAAGTAGCAAACAGCGACCAGCCCACGTCCACAACAGTGGTTCACCACAACAGGAATATTTACACAGACTTCAAAAACAGCTGCATCTAGCTGATTTTCTAACACACCTAGGAAACAGAAATCCAGGTCTAAAGAAAGATCTTACTGTCTTTTTTTGTCTTTTTTTTTTTTCCCTTTTCTTTTCCCCTCCCTGTATTTGCAGAAACCTCTTTGCACCAAGCTACACTGAGACTCATTACAGCCAGACTGGACAACCCCAGACCACCTCTCTGACCCAGACGGTGAGTGCAGAGAGCGCTTTCCCTCCCATGACATGCAGGGGAGACCAGGCAGGGAGCTTGGAGGAGCAGATGAGCTTTTTTCCCAGAGCCTTTCTTTGAGCCCATGGGTCTGCCTTAAGCCGTCTGACTTTCTGACCTGGGGGGTTCCAGCAAGAAAGTGTCTCCATCCCCCAGCAATGGTAAAAACATCTTACTGTTTTGTCCAAGCTCTGATATGAGAGCCCAGGCCAGCCTCCAGTATCGCTCCCCTCTCTCTGGGTGCTGGGGAATTGTTTGTTCCTCCTGCTGCTCATCCTCTTGCTTTCAGTTTTGCCACTGAGTACTCCATGCTGGGGATGTTCCCAGCTTTTGGGAAAACCAGTCTGTGTAAGCTGGCTCCTGTTCAGTAAAAATCCCATAAATTACTGATCTCACACAGGCCTTGGCTGATTCTCCACTGCAGTGGCACAAAGATGTGCATTGGTTGAGATGCAAAAATAAGAGATAAAAACCCCATGAGATCATATTTACTAATGCTGCCCTGGGGCGAGGGGAAGGGATGTGATGAATATGTTGGCGTTTCTGCCCCAAAGCCTCCTTGTCCCTGCCAGAGGCTGCCTTTGTCTTGCCCAGAACCCCAGACTGGGACTTCCCCATGGCATCACCCTCTCTGGGGCTGAAGGCGCATCCTCTGGGGCCTGACCCCGGGCCAGCTGCCATCGATAGGCAGCTCCTGTTACAAGCAGAAAGCTTTGGATCAGCCTTAATGCTGCAGCCATCTAAGTTGCTGCCCTGGGGATTCAAAGCTCTTAATTTTTACTGGCAACAAGGAGCTGTTTGATGTACTCACACAAGGCACGCATGGCAGCTGAAAGGCCGGATTTCGGTGCAGACTCACAGAGATTTAGCTGTGATAGTCGACTGCTAAATGCAGTGGAAAGACGACAATTACTGGAGTATTGGCTGTACTTGCACGGGACTAAGTGATGCCTAAATGTAGCACGTGTCCATCCCTGAAACTGCATTGCCAGCCCTGCTCCCCTCTGCCTTTCAGGACCACTGTTTTTACCACGGGGTGGTGCGGGGCCGGGAGCACTCCAGCGTCACGCTCAGCACATGTCGAGGACTGCGGTAAGTGCCTGGTGATGCCGGTGCTGTGGGAACGGCTCTGCTCAGCTCCTCAGCACCTGCCACGTGAGCTCTGCTCCCCAGCGGCCCGGCTGCCATCTTTCTTTCTGGGCAGATAGACGTGTTCTCAAATGCCACCCAGCCAAGGTTCCTGGCCATAAAAGGGAGTGTGTTGGGGGAAATGCAGAAATTGGGTATCATTAGTAACTATGGCCTGCTAGCCAGCTCCTAGACTTCTTCCTCCTTTGTGCTGGCAACATGGACTTGTACAATGAGTGAGTTTAACCCAGGAGTCCACCGTAGCCAAAGACCCTTATTAGTGACTCAGGGCTACATCCCTTACAGAGACAGGGACGGGACCCGCCACATCCCAGCCCAGTACTCCACACTGATGCACAAACCAGCTCCTCCTCCCCGTCTCTCACAACTGGCAGGTTTTTGAGTGAATTTTGGGGAAAAGTCTTCGAGTCTGAGCTTCCTCCTGGGTTGTCAGCCCTGCTCTCTGCTTTCTCCCTGGGTGGTGCTGGGGTTGTGCATGTTATGCATTTAAAACCTTCGCTTTGGTAGTAATGGCTCATTGTGACTAAGGATCTGCATTCATTTACACCAGCTCAGAGTTTGTTTCCAGAACACCACATGGGCTTTATTGATATTAGTGGTCATCTCTCGAGCGCTGATTGGAAGCTGTGCTGATGGGACCAGCTCCAGCCAGGAAACAGCCCGTGCCAAAGCAAACCTGAGACATCTTAAGTGAATGTAGCAGAGGCCAAAGAGCCCAGCGAGATAAACAGGACAGTGCAGCCACCTGTGGCTTGCAAGAAATACTCCAAAATCAGAAGTAGTCACAGGAGTGCCTTGCTTCTGTCAGCCTGCATTTTTCTAGGGTCTGCCTTCCAGCTGCAGAGGAGATAGAGCTGTCGGTGTGCACATGCAGTAGGGTTCTTGCACCCCTGAGCTGTCGGCATGTGCTGTCAGCTCCTCAACATTGTTTTCTAATTGCCAGGAAGGCACAGGAGTTGAGCACACATGGCTGTTTTCACTCTGAGCCTTCACAGAGTGGCTTGCCGCCTGTCGAGCCACACACCTAGTGGGCATCACAGGTTTCCAGCGCTCCTGGCTGTAACGTGCTCATTGAGAAAACCAGAACGATATGGCTGTGTGCAGACCCAGAGATAACTGTGGTTTTTTTCTATTGACAAAGTCTTCAAATTTTTTAGGTCAGTTCTGTTAAAGTCAAGTTTCTTCAGTTGGTTGAAAAGCTTCCACTGTCCCTGAAGAAAAAGCTGTACTTTAAAAAAAAATCAGGAGTTCTCAGGTTAGAACTGTTGCAGCAAATGCTCCAATAGCCCCTTAACTGAATGTCTGAGGCCTACTGAATAGATGTTAGTATATGATAGCTTGGGGATTCTCCCTTCTGGACTCAAAATATTCCCATCCTTTTTATTAATGAACTGAGTGGCCTGCTAAGTGCCTTGCCAGGGTCAGAGAGAAACTCAGCAGCAGAAGAAGGATTTGTCTCCGGTTGCTGTGATAGTAATTAACTTCTCTTATTGCTTCCTGTTTCAACAGAGGACTTATCATATTAAGCAGCAATTCCAGCTATATCTTAGAGCCTGTTCCTGACAGCCCAAACCAGCACTTGATCTACAGGTTGGACAACCTGAAGTTACAGAGAGGAGCCTGTGGGTACCAGGGCACTGGGGATGCAGCCGAAGACTGGCTCAGGGACTTCACAACTGGGATGAAACCACCCAGCCAGAGGGTGAGCAGGGCTCAAACCGGGTCCGTACGTGATGCTCTAAAGCAAGCCTGAGGAGCCTGCTGTTCTCAAGGAGCATAGCTCAGAAAGTGAAATGAAGGAGAATATTTTAAAGGATTTGTAGCAAGCTGGTTGCCAAATAGTGGCTCCAGCAGGGAAATAAATGAGCATTTGGGACCACTGTGTAGCACGAGGAATCTGGGCTGTAGCTGTTCCTGCACAGACATGTGCATCCAATACATGAACAAATGGGTGGCTTGAGGATGGGCACATGGGCACTTGCTGTAGTTCAACTGACTTGTGAAATTTGATTGCTGTAAGTCAGTCACACCTGGAGGTCCCTGAGTGTGGGGTGGGGTGAACGGCCAGTGAAAAACAAACTGGGAAAAATGACCTGTACGTATGATTTGTCAAGAGTTTTTTGGGAGCTGCTGGGGAAATAACCTGTGTTGCTGCTGCCACAGGTGAAACGGGAGACTCTGCAGACTACAAAGTATGTGGAGCTTCTGCTTGTGGCTGACTACGCAGAGGTAAGAAACGGGATCATGTTTATGCCAACTGAGCACAGGACCAAGAGTAAGCATCCCACCCGCAGCATCTCCTGGGGAGGGGAGGACAGCTGGCGTTCAACAGGTTCCTTCTTGCCATCTCAATGGTCCAACCCCCACCAGCAGACAGGGAAGCTGTGTCTTTGTTGCTTTTGTCCTAGCAGCCATGTCCCCTCTGCCACCACCATCAGCCACTGTTGGCCAGGGGAGAGATGCAGGACTGGGGTTGGAGGTCAGTTCTGGCCTCCTGAGATACCAGTGGTCAGCCCTAGTTATTGATGGGAGAGACTGCCTTCAGCCTAGGGTGACTTGTGGGTTCCCAGGAATGACATGCTTCTGACTCTGCAGTACACTTAATCTCTAGAGAAGATAACCATGATCATCCCCTGCTCTGAGCTGGTAGCAGATGTATAAATAGACATTTTTAAGGCTCCAGATCATAGAATCGGGCTGGAAGAGACCCAGTGAAGAGAGCAATCCCTCCCCCATCCCCAGCCTGGATGGCACGCCAGATGTACTTACTGACAGTGCAAACCACGCAGTGTTTTGCCGATGGGTTAATCTCCAGCACAGACAGGAGTCAGGCTGGTCCTATTCATAATTCACAACTTGAAACTCCAGTAGAGAAAGCCATGTAGTGCTCTAGGCTGTAATTTATTCTGAACAAAACTAAAGAGGCAGAACCTATTTTGGTTTCTCTATTAGGCAGCAGAATACCAGGAAAGCTATGAGGAAACACATTATACCCAGAAACTGCCATATGTTGTTCTCCAGTTCATTAGCCACGCTGGGGTAAACGCCCTCGCAGTGTCGTTGTTAACTGCTCTTACTTTACTGTCTCCCTCACTAGAAGTTGTCCCAGGTTTTGTTGTCTGTTAAACAACAGTCTAAACATTTTGCAACTTTAATTCCTTGAATCAAACAGTTTGCTAAAATTAACTCTTTAATTGCCCGTCGGCTTAAGTAGGCAAATTCGTTGGCTGAGTGAGATGCACCCCCCATTCATTGGATGAGTGAGAAGTGATGAGCACTGCAGTAGCCTTGACCTCCAACATGAAGTCATGTTACCATGTATTTCACCTGACAAATTTGTCAGTTCTTTGTCAGCCCCTGGGTTTAGGAGCTCGGATAAATTTGGGTTGCTCCACTGCGTTGCTACCACTGCTTGAGTAACATCCCTGCCACAGGACACCAGGGATTAAATCTGAATATACATGTACGGATGGGCTTACAGGCAGCTGTACAGTAAAAGGAGGCTTTTGGGGTTCACCTGAAAGTTACTTTCTTATTCCCAGAGTAATGTGACTTGTTTTAACACAGTTCTTTCCAGTTGCCTTTGCGCTGTCTAACATCCATTTTGTTCAGTTTCAGAAGCATCACTTCAGCATTGAAGCAACAAGGCTTAAATTAGTGGAGGCTGCTAATTACGTAGATAAGGTGAGATCAGGTGTGCCAAATCATGAATTATTAGAATTAATTGTGACCAAGGAAGACTGCCTTCTCAGGAGGAAGAATAATGTTTCAGCAGTTCTCCCCAGTGACTTGGGGAGTGGAGAGCATCTGAGAAACAATTCTGTTGCTGGACATCAGGGACGGAGTGGGGGAATCTCCATTCCTTACCTTGGAGCCAGCATGAGCATCTCTGTATTTTAATACATCTCTGTAGTAACAGTGCTACCTAAATGCTGTTTTTTTTTGACAGAGGACTAAAGTTTTCCCTTCAGATTGTAGAAATCTTACAAGTAGAGCTGGAAGGAACCTTCAGACATGTCATCCTTGCACATGGTACCCAGTGCTGCTGAAGGAAATGTCACAGCTTTTCAGATCTACTCCCTTCATGTTCCCCTTGCCCCCTTAAACTTCCACCACTCCACGCTGCTGCCCATGAAGACTTGTCCTGTTTGTACCTGACATGAGCAGCAGATTATTTCCTTCCTCTTTTCAGGAATTTTGGCATATCTAAAGAGAAACATGATCTCAGTCTCCAGTTCTTGTTTCTCTAGATTATCTATTTGTTATTAATTTAAAAATTAAAGTTCAGCATCTCTAGTTAATCAAGGTTAGGTTTGTGGGTGGTGCACATTTCTCTCTGCAGGACTGTGGCACTAAGTTGCAATGCGTTTCCATTTTCTCTGGACATGTGTACTTGTAGTAGCACTTAGCAGGGTTTATATTCAAGATTTAAAAAACAGTTTGTGTTTTGTCATGTTTTTCCCTTCCTCTATCTTAGTTTTACAGATCCCTGAATATCCGGATTGCCTTAGTGGGGCTGGAGATCTGGAGTAATTGGAATAAATGCGATGTCACTGAGAATCCCTACTCCACCCTGAAGTCCTTTCTGGCCTGGAGTAGCAAGGAGCGGGTGCGCAGAAAACATGATAATGCCCAACTAATCACGTAAGTTTATTACTCCTGAAATAACCTGTTTCTGACAAATGGCTTGGGTGGGTGGGAAATCAGTATGTAAGATTATATCATTCTAAGATTCAGAGTAGCAGATTTATGTAGCAGCCACTCAGCCAGCATTAAGCTCTGGCAGCCAGAGCACAACACTCTAGGGAAAGTGAAGGTCCCAGGCTGTGCAGCAGTCTCAATACATGTGCATCGGCTAAAGTGTGTGCCTATCACAAGCAGCTGCACATGATCTGTCACAGCTATATGTACAATTTCAAGAAAATCTGAACCGTAAGCAAGACCTGTAAAGGGGAGCTAAGCCCTTTGCAGAAGGCATTCATTCCTAACTCATCCTGCTGAGACACAGGGGACACGGTGCTGGGAGCTATCTGATTGTCTCTGACTCATCTACTGATCTCATTAGGGCCAGGAGCTATGGCCAGCAATGCAGATGTCACTGGAAGAAAAATTTGCAGCAACTCTTAGACCTCCTTATCTCTCCCATGGTAATTCATTCACCAGTAACTAGTGGTGAGTCAGAGGAGAAACCTGTAGGACTGAAATGTGGAGATGCAATGACTTTTCCCTTGTTTTGTTTGTTTGATTTTTCCCTTTTTTCACCTTCACCTAGTTCTGTCCTGAGCACCATTTCCAAGGCTCCCATTTCAGATACGCTGAGAGGGCCGTTGCAGAATTCCAGCTCACCCGGCAGGAGCTGAGCATGGCTGCACCTCAAAGGTGTTATCTAGTACTCTGTCAAAGTCCCTGAATCCCAAGTTGACAAATAGCAGGCTTAGGGCAAATTAAGTATTCAAACCAGTACATAATTAAAGATCCAGAAATAGTCTTTTCTCTTGTTATAATTGCAGAGTCAGAACCATAAAATGACTTTTATAAATATATTTGAAATAAGAACAAGTAAAACAAAAAGGTTCAGCAGGCTTCCACTGGGCACCGATGGCCCGATAAGGACGACGATGATGATGGTGACCATCATGACTCGCATAAACAAACCCCTCACCCTTTATAGTGTTTTCTGTTACATATTCATAAGATGTGTGTGTTTTAGTCCACGTAATGGAATCTCTCGAATTTTCTCTACTTTTCTGGTGTTGTTGAGGGGGGGTTGTCTGGTGTTTTCTTCTTTCCTGCAATCCGGTGTTGCTAGGGGCTTCTGACAGGGTTTTTTCCAGTACTTTTCCACATTCACAATAACAGTCCATCTGAGTCTGTGTTTACTTGAGGAAGAAAAATCTGCAAACCATTTTAACAATAAACTGCGATAAATCTCTTTCAATTTATATACATAGCAAAACACCAGCAGCACCCATGCTCCTCATATTCAAGTCATTACATTTTTAATGTGAATCACCTCCATATTCTTTACACTGTGCTTGTTGCAAAGCTCCGGGGGAGCCTTTTTTGGCACCAGACCGTTATAAAAAATAGGTTTGACCGATTGGCCCTTAAAATAAAATAGTCAAAAAAAAAAAAAAGTCTTTAGGCTTTGTAGCTCTGCTAAATGTCCTGTACTTGAAGATACTACTAAAGAAAATGTATTCACCTGACACTGTGTAGATGTATAAAGCTGTGGGCTGTAGGATGCATTTCTCTGTCTTGCCTTCTCAAGTGCCTCAGTGCCATTTCATGGTCTTTCTGGGTTGATTTTTAGGGGCATGCCCTTCCAGGGTACTACAGTAGGCTTGGCTCCTGTGATGGCCATGTGCTCTGATTACCAGTCAGGAGGAGTGAACATGGTAAGTAATTGCTAAAGCCTAATAAGACGTTTCTTGACACCACTGAATGCATAGGATAGATGCCTCCTAAAGCCCAGAAAGAAAATATGTCCTGTGAAGGCCTCTAATTCACCTGCTCATAGGCAGGAAGGTGTTTTCTTCAGTAGATGTTTTCTACATGTAGTAATGAGAAGTGCTGCTTACCCCATTGACTCTGAGGTGCACAGGACAGGTAAAATGCTGATGTGCCTCTTTGACCTTGCACAGGATCACTCTGATAATGCCATTGGTGTTGCTGCTACTATTGCCCATGAGATGGGACACAATTTTGGCATGAATCATGATTCAGCTGGCTGCTGTACGACTCCTGCAGAAGATGGAGGCTGCATCATGGCTTCTGCAACAGGGTGAGTTCGTCTTACAGGATCTTATGGAGAAATGCAAAGGGTTTTGTTACAAGAGCCTTGGTGGAGTAAGAGCTAGAAATGCAGACTGAAGGTGTGTCTGTTGCTGCCTGTTGAAGTCAGTGTGTTTATAGAGAAAATACTGCTGGGAAAACTCTGACTTGTGTATCAGTAGCAATTTGCTAAATTCCCATTAACAATTTGCTAAATTGTTAATTTAGCAATTTGCTAAATTCCTGCATGGGATTGGCTTTAGGTAATGGAGGGACCTGGCAGCATTTAGAAGTGGAGCTCTAAACTGTGGTAAAAAGGAAAATTTTCTTATCTTCTGTCCTAAGAGACTGTCACAGGACCCCTCTAACCCCTCATTTCCGAGTTTGTGCTTCCCACTGTGTCCTACCACATGATCCATCACCCCATATCAAGTTCACTGCATACACACACACATCGTTCTGCAGAACCTGGATTGTCTACTGCCAGCAAGTACAGAGAAAAAAAGGGGTCACCAGAACATGTGTGACCTTGGCATGTAGAGATTTAGGTGGTTTTCACTTCACGTGAGATGCGTAGATAGATAATTGATAGGGTTTCTAAAGCGTCTCGTGCAAAAGCTAATGTGCATTATAATGTGGTAATGAGAGGAAAAAAGGATTGCCTCAGGAAAGAACTGATTTTTATTAAAAGGCATAGCAATAGGGCTATATTTCTAAGTCACAAGACATGAAAACAGATTGACTGCATGTTGTCTTAAGAATACTGCTTAGTTTCAGTGAACCACAGAAAGCCTGTGTTTAAAAGGGAAAAAATAGCTGGCTTTGAGAGAGAGGGGAAGCGAGAGTGACTCTGGAAACCCACAGGGATTCCAGAGCTTATTTTGGATGAGGAACCACAACAGCTTCTATATTTCAGTCACGTAAAACTGTCAGACAAACCCATTCATTTAAAGCCACATTCCCTGTTTCCTCAAGCCTTCCCTCTTGGGATTTAGCAGGTTTTAACAGAATTTTCCCCATAGATATCTTCTTTTTACGTGCATGATTTCCTCCAAATAAGGAAAAACATTTAGGTGAGAAGTGGAAACATAATGGCATGCAAGTAGAACATGCGACATGAACACACACATGCAGGGTCATATATAGAGTGTATCTGGCATTGTAGCAACAGAAATTCATAATTCATGTTACAAAATGTATGCACATCATTCACAGTGAGGCAGTGGATAGGAAAAAGGAAATACTATTTTTAGCAGTTAGATTTACCAGCAGTTATTCACAGTCTGAGTGCTGGATTGTCAGGCTTGTTCAGGCAGTTAGGAATAAGCCACTGCTTCAGTACTGAGCAGGTAAGAACGGCCGTACTTGTCGTCTGTCAAGGTTGAGTCTAACTCAACATGTTTTGTTTCAATAAAGTTTATTTTTCAAGGCCATTATATTATATAGACAGTCTTGCAGTGCAGTTTCACCTTAGCTTCAAATGTAATCCAGATGGGTCCGATTTTGAACAGGCACACAAAATCACAATCTTCTTTAGCACAGTTTCATAGACTTCAGAGGGACTTGTGTCCTCTGGAACTTGTCAGGATTTGCATGTGCTCATTTTTGATTTTCTAAACCATTTCCCAGATCTGTCATGATGTTTTTCTACACTGTCCATATTCAGGCACCCATTCCCCAAGGTGTTCAACCAGTGCAATAGAAAAGAGCTGGAGAAGTATCTGCAGTCTGGTGGAGGGATGTGTCTCTCCAATATGCCGGATACCAAAAAAATGTATGGTGGGAAGAAATGTGGAAATGGCTACTTGGAAGAGGGGGAGGAGTGTGACTGTGGAGAGGTGGAGGTAACAATTGTTCGGATCCAACCATTTGGGATTTAGTGGGACACAATGATTTTATTATGTATTTTGCAAACACAGTTATGCGATATGTAAACAGCTTTTTTTTTTGTGCAGGAGATATGCACACCTTCCCTCTACGTAAATTAGACACAATGCAAATCAAGGCTGTAAAGTATCATGGCTGACTAAACTCACAGTGCGTAGTACAGTGCATCCCAGCATTTATGGCTGAACAGATCTGATGAAAACTTCATTTAAAAAAGAAAAGAAAAAGTTATCTTAGATGTTGCAGTTTCATATGTAAGTTCACCTTTCCCATGGCTCTGTTCCTGATAAGGATGGGGCTTCTCTTAGCATCGCATCTCACTTCTCCAAATCCATGCTTTGACTAATAAGACAAAAGGGAGCTGGAGCCAGCAGCTCAGGCTCATCAGATGTATTGTATCCACTCAGTGCAACAGAGGAGACAACTAGGCAGCACTGTAATTTAGCACATGCTGGGTATCGCGAACATATTGTGGAGGGAAGGCTGTTACTTTGCTTGTAATTCATCATGTACAAGAACAGATCAGCGTCAGCTTTGCACTCTGATGCTCTGGCACATTCTTGTCTTGAACATCTGCCTTGTAAACTCTGCTGCATCTCACTGTTTTCCAGGAATGCAATAACCCCTGCTGTGACGCCAGCACCTGCTCCCTGAAGTTGGGTGCTGAATGTGCCCATGGCAGCTGCTGTCATCAGTGCAAGGTGGGATCCCTGAGTTTTCCTAAGAGAGGAGAGGGAATAATGGTGGTGGAGATGTGAGGCTGAAAAATAGAGGGGAAATGGGAGCAAACACAGCCAGACAATGGAGTTCAGCTCCTCCCCTGCAAGCAGCATGGTCTGATTTTTAAGTACAACAGCTACAAGCACAATCAAACTAGTGAGGTCCTTTCTTCTAGCTAATTTGAATGACTCCTATGATAAATTAAGATGAGCTGTGAATGCTGCTGCAATGAAGTCACACTGCCTCTCTTAAAACACTTAGGGATAGGATGAATCAGAATGAATATTTATCTCCTTTGGCTCTGCAAGACACCTAGACAGAGCTCTTAGAGCCAACTCACCCCCAGCACTGGGGATTAGGTTGGATGCTATCTTTGCTCTAAATCCTCTTCTCTGGGATGCAGTTGAATTCCTTTAGCCCAGGTGCTTGATGAAGAAACGCTAGCAAAGAGGATTGTATGCATGTGATCACTACAATTTTAAAACTCAGCTTTCCTTCTAGAGGCTAGTTAAAATGTGTTTCTGATTTTTGAGCTGAAGAGCTCAAGATTTGACAACAAACTATCTCAAAAAGCAAACATTTCTCTTAAGCTCATTTTTATGTTTGCACATTGACTGTGTGTTCTTACTGACCTATCCTGAGCGTGAGGAAAATAATTTTGCAGAAATCCACCTGAACTCACTCTTTTCACAAGAGATTTGGAAAACCCTTCTAGATGTAACTGTATATGCCCTTCTGTTCTCCATGTCCATGGTGAGCAGGGCAAGAATGAACTGGGTAAACTCATAAGCATGGGAGACAGAAGTTACGCATTAGGAAAATGATCCCAACAGAAATGACAGGCCAACACTGAAACAAACTTGCCAGACAGGGAGGGTTTTGAGAATAGATTACACAACGATCTGTCAGAAATGGTTTAGGTAAATCTGATCCTACCCTAGGGTAGAGGGAGATGGATTGGTGTCCCCTTGAGATCTGGCAGCCTTCTTTTCTGTGCATGATCTCATTGCTACCGAGGGAAGTGACCCAGTCATTGATTTGATTCTACACAGCTCGGCCATTTAAATGAAGTTACAGAGTCATTTGGATCACTTCTCACCTCAGAAAAACCCAAGACAAGGTGGATGAAGAGACGCATGCAAGATTTTTTCTTATCTACAGGGAGAGTTTGTGCAGACATGAAACTACAAAGGATCCAAGCAATAATTCAGTTCTTTTCCCTTTGTATCTTTTTAGCTGATGTCTCCAGGAACTCTCTGCAGGGAAAGCTCAGGACTCTGTGACCTCCCAGAATACTGCACTGGCGAGACACCGTTTTGCCCCCCCAACTCTTACCAAATCGATGGGGCTTCCTGCGACGGAGGGAAGGCCTATTGCTACAGCGGCATGTGTCTCACATATAAAGATCAGTGCTTGCAGCTGTGGGGGCCTGGTAAGGACACTACTTGCAGTGAAATACATTGTCCTTTGAACAGGCAATATTATATGGCATCCTACTATTATTCACCCTGTGTAAGGCAGTAGTACCTTCCATACCCTTTATCAGTGGCAAAGTCTGAGGAGCCTTTTCTCTTGCCTTGCTCACTTGGAGGAGGCAGCAAAAATTTCCCATGCTCAAACTATCCTGGAAAAAGAAAATTGAGTGTTTGGCATGGGGTGAGATGGGCTGCCAGGCTCCACAGGAGTCAGCCACATAAGTCTTTTTCATGCAGGAGCAAGGCCAGCACCAGACTCCTGCTTCGAGAAGGTTAATGCCGCTGGAGACATCTACGGGAACTGTGGGAAGGATATCTACGGCAACTACAGGAAGTGTGAGATGAGGTAGAAAGCAGAATGGCAGCCAAGAGTTGCTTGTTGGAGAAGATGTTTTTATATATTACAGAATTATGGGCCAGTAGATAAAACTGATCTATGCTTTGGTTTCACTCCCTTCCTCTGTCTCCTGGGAAACCAGCTGCATCCTCATCAGACTTAGAGCTCTTATGACTGCAGCTTTAAATTTACCATTTTCCCTGCCTTTTGCATTTTAAAACATACAGTTGCTATTTTTTCAAAGCAATAGAAGGGAGGATTTTCTAATCTGTAAGTTAAATGTAGCTTTTTAACTGAGACAAAAACTTCTTAGTCTTATCTGTGAATTTGCTGAGGCTGGCCTACCCATGGGGACAGTGAAATGGTCCCATCAGTACCCATCAGACACTGTTGCCTGGGTTAGCTCTTGGGAGGTGCTTGCTCTTTTGCCATTGAACAATGGCTCAACACTCCTGCTTTAATTTACATGTAGAACTGATGCCTGCAAAACATTCAGCAAGCCAGAAATAATCACTTTAGCCTTTCCTTTGAAATCAGAGATGCTAAATGTGGGAAGATCCAGTGCCAGAGCTCTGCTTCTAAACCCCTGCAGTCCAATGCAGTGGCCATAGACACAACTATCCACATGCAGAGGACACAGCTGAGGTGCCGAGGGACCCATGTGTACCGATCGGAGAGCGAAGAAAAGGAGATGCTGGATCCTGGCTTGGTGTTGACAGGAACAAAATGTGGGAGTCATCATGTAGGTACAGTCCTGCCTGTAATGGCTTGGGGGAGGTTCAGGCTATCACTTTTCCATCTGGAAAGTGCTTTGTGATTGTCAAGGCATTCATTTCTTATGTCTGACGCCTTTCTAGGAGACTTTGATAGAAAAATTATTTCTTAGAGGCTTCTGAGAAGCAATGGAAGAATACACACCAAAGGCCATACCTTAAGTCTTTGCCAGATAAACTTCAGGGACAGTGCTAAATCTGGGATTCACTGGTTCGTTGAAGTTGTCTGGCTTAGAGGTGAGACACACAATTGGAAATCGAGATACCTGAGAGCTCCTTCAGAGACTTGCCACATGGGCATGACCAAGCTATCAGCTTCTGAGCTCCCACTCCTCTCTCTGTGATACACGTTAGCTGGGATTTAGGGTAATGATTAAATATTTACTTGGGAACCAGGTTAACTTCATGGCCTGGCCCAGGTTGTTACTTGTATTGCCAAGGTGTCTGGAACCCTGCAGGTCACAGATTAGCACAAAGCAGTGATATGGTACATAACCCAATGAGCTAACACAGAGGTTTTGGATGCTTTCGCTGCAGGTTTGCTTTGAGGGACGCTGCCAGAACACATCCATCATCTTCGAGTCTGAAGGCTGTAGCAAAAAGTGCCATGGGCATGGAGTAGGTGTCTTCCTTTTCATCTCCATTTCATACTGAAGCAGGATGGGCTGCCGTTCATCTGTGGACGGTTGTTCAGATCAGTTCCGATACCATGCTTATGTTCACTCCAGACTTCTGCTTCTTGATTATTAATCTGCACATTCCTTTCATGCTTGATGCATTTTCTGGTCTGTGAGTGTCCCTTTGACATAGGATTTAAGGGGGTCCACAGGAGTGATATGAATTGCAATGAACAGAAAACAAGAAGGGATAATGTTATAGAAATATCTTCTGGGCCCAGTTTAGATTGAATAAAAAAAAAAAACCCAAACAACAGACTTACTGAAGGAAGAGCATAGTAAAAAGTCATGTTTAGAATAGTTGATCCCAAACTGTGCTCTGCTCTACCCTCAGGGAATGGAAAGAAAAGGCTGGTGAGTATTTTTTATACCTTTTGCTGACGTTTCTGGCACAGAACATCAATATCTCTCAATCCTTATGGTCCAGTTAGGCAATGGAGAGTAGGAATTCGACACAGCAGCGTGCGGCAGTGTGCGCCTCCCTGAGCAGCCTGGGGATCCCCATGATGTACCTGACAGGGAGAGGGACTCACCCCATTCTTTCATTCCCAGTCTGCTTCATTTCTTACGATCCGTGAAGCTGTAGGAAGTGATTGTCAGCTACTCCACAGAATCAAATTAAATGCTACAATTAGCACAGGACATCCCTAATCAGTGGCTGCCTAGATGAGAAAACAAATAGCAGTGGGCCATGCAATAAACCTAAACAATAAGGAATCTTGGTCGGATGGAAGGGAAGACTCCTGTCCTCCAGTTTAGAGACAAGAACAAGAGAAATGTATTTCTAAATGCTGCTTTTCTCCTGATTCCAGGTTAGTGGTACTTCAGCTGAAAAACCTTTGTCTTTTGGAGAAAGGGAGAATTTCTGAGGACATAAAAGACATTTTCATTCTCTGAAAATAAAATGTTTCCAGGCACTTAACTCTTATAGGCCTGGAGTGTTTTATCCATCAAGGGCTTAATTGTTTTTAGCTTGCAGATTCTTTAGGAGTTGTCATTAAAGTCTCTGAGTCTTCCTGCTCCAGGTCTGCAATAACAACAAGAACTGCCACTGTGACCAGGGGTGGGCACCCCCATTTTGCAACAAGCAGGGAAGTGGAGGAAGCTTGGACAGTGGTCCCCCTATGCCCGAAGGTGAGTGGGACCAACTCTACTATGGTGGCACTGCAGAAGGACTTGAATTAGATGGGGAGCAGAGAGTTTTCCATTTAACTAACTCTACTTTCTTGTTCTCAGGCCCTTCAGCAGTCGTGATGACTCTTGCAATCCTGGCTCCCATTCTCCTTCTCATTGGAGTCCTGTTCTTATTCTATTATCTGAAATGCTGGAATAAATTTGCCATCTGTTCTCTAAAGAAGACCCCACAGTTCAGGTAAATTTTCAGTGCTGTGCCTTGTCTGCTCATATCCACCCCATTCCAGTGTCAGAACAGAAGAGAAATTGCAAAGGCTGTGAGGAATTTAACTAGATGGGTTTGTTGGTATAACCAGTATTTGCTTCTCATTTTTTTACTTCAGTTAAAATATAACGGAAAATACAACAACAACAACAACAACAAAACCCAAAAAAAACCAAAAAAAGGAGACAACTTATCAAGGAAATAACAGTTACTCTTTTCTTCCTCTCAGTGTCAGTGACACCTCTGGAAACGGGCATGCAAACCCTGCCTTCAAGTTGAAAACCCCTCAGGAGCAGAGGAAGGTAGGGGCAAGGTCACCTTCCACCTCCGTGAGGAGAGATGCTGCTGCCCTAAGATGTGGGATGTGGTTCCCTCTCAGTGCAGTTAGGGAGCGATTTTGTCAAAGGGTGGGAAAAACAGACATCACCCTGAAAGTCAGCGGGAGCTGAATGTAGTATCTATTTGTAGTGATTTCCTTAGAAGGCAGGAGCTGGGATTTGATCAGACGTGTGTGGCCTCTTGTCTCTCCTGATAGATCATCTTCTGTCACATCCCCCTCTCAAAACTGTAGAAATTGCAAGCCCTGGGTTTATTTGCAAGCGTCACTTAAAATCCTAATGCCTGAGTTACTCTGTTCTCTCGATTCCCATTTCTGCCTCATGATTCCAAGTTGTACCAGTTTATCTAATCAAAGCCTACTGGACATATACAACACATACTGGTGTTGCAGGCAATATTTTCTACTATGTGGCTCATAGACCTCATGTGGATCCTCAAAAGTGTAGCAGAGAGAAAAAAAGGTGGTTTCAAGTGGAAATATGTAACTCAGGGGATTTCTGGGTCTTCTGCACAGGTGATTGGCTTCCCTGGAATCCCACCAAAACCTCCTCCCCAGCAAGCTCCAGGACTCCAGATAACCACACAGCAGCCATCCACCTCCTCCACGGGGTACAGTGCGGGGCAGCCCGCTGGGCCAGCGCAGCCGCTGCCGGCAAAGGACGTTGCCCGACGGACACCCCCGAGCAGGCCAGCACCTCCTGCTCCCAAACCCCCCGTCTCTCAGGTACGGAGTTGTGCCGCTGTCCTGCAGAGGCAGTTTGATGAGAGGTTTGTTTTGAGTGAGGCTGATGAAGCCTCTCTGACTGTGGTGGGGGTGTAAGAGTTACCATGCTCGGTGGTGCACACTCCATCTCACAGGACGATTACCGTTGGTGCTCCTTGCCTTGTATTGTAGCTGGTAATGACCGCGCTGGGCACTACCATGCACAATTACTGTTAATTGTCCCCTGATACCTCTGACCTGAACCTGAAGTCAGGTATCTTCGCTCACAAAGCAGCATTCATTTTACCAACATTTTTTTAGCTGAAAATCAAATAGATAATTTGCCAGAATGAAAGGGCTGTACAGATTTTTCCCTAAGCAAGCCTAGCATAGCTCCTTTTACCATTTGCACTTATCTCCCAGAAACAAGTCCTTGTCAGATTACCAGTCAGTGATAAGTCTGAGGGTCAGTACTGAGTACAGGATCCCCATTCCTTGGGATGATCCCCCAGGTATCTTGCTCTTGGCCATTCCTGGACTACAGCCTTGGGAGTCTCAGACAAATTTTAATGTGAAGCAGAAATGGGACCTTTAGTATGTTGCATAGGAAATGTTAGACCTAACCCAGACTGACCCCATCTTATGTGAGCATCTTAGCCATGAGGTTATTTTGAGGGTTTATAAGGAAAGGGTATTGATTTACTTTTTTTCTGGCAATTTTATTCTAAGCTTAGTACAGACCCTACACTTATGGAAAAGATGGCAAATCAATCAGACTGACTTAAGCCCATTTCACCAAAATATTTCCCTGCTAGCTTTATTAGGTTAGGGCCAGCAGAGAAGCAAAGAGCTCAGTTACAGAGAATAGCAGGCAGCTGGCTCCCAGGCAATCTCTCTCTCTCTGAAGGATATAGACAAAAACAAACCTGAAATATTTTAGTGAATGGGATCTGTTTCTAACTCCATTGTTCCTGTGAACAGCCGGCACTTCAGCAGGAAAGAAAACTAAAACAAAAGAAGGAAGCTGACTGCAGTCAATAAGGAATAGGTATCCTTCCCAGCTGGTTGTTGACAAGTTCCCCACAATCTCCACTGTGTTCCGTCCCCAATGCATCCAGTCTCTTTATCTCACTCAGACTTACTAGATGGAACACTTTTCCTAGGTTTTCCAAAAGAAACCTTGCCATTTCTGGGTTGGAGAACAGCCACAAGATGTAGAAGGTATAGGGGAAAGAATTAATTTACTGTTTGCTAGTGTCAGTGTCCTTCCTAGACTTTTGCAGTATCTGCCATATTTTCTTTCTTGGTATTCCTAAAAGAGCTCTTTGGACCTGGCGATCGATGGGATTTAGTCTGGCTTGTTCTTCCTGCAGTCACAGGGCAAGGTCCCAGGAGTGCAATAGATCCCCAAGCATCAGCTGATGCGGCCACCAAGCATTGTATTTATGCATAGTCTAAGGAGACTGCAGGGGTTTTGGGTGCCCTCCAAGTTGTGACTGCAGCTGTGTTTATTAAATCAACACCTGTAGGCCAGTGACTTAGCACAGAGGCTAAGCAGCAGCCGGCAGTTAGTTTTTGTGTGGGTAACTTCTCCCTAGGGGCATGCTTTACAGTGAAATTAATTAAACAAATGGAAAATATAACGCTCTGAGTATCCTATTAGGGACAGCTGAGCGCACAAACAAAGTAATAGCTGATGGTAGGTGGGTGCAGAGCTGCGTGTGCTTGTATGAGCACATATATACATGTATATAGGGCTCACAGATACTGTATAGGCAATCATACAGTGAGCGTGTGTGAAACTTGCT
This sequence comes from Athene cunicularia, assembly GCF_003259725.1. Lineage (NCBI taxonomy): Eukaryota > Metazoa > Chordata > Aves > Strigiformes > Strigidae > Athene > Athene cunicularia. The sequence continues at coordinate 8,688,997 of NW_020799117.1, read as the reverse complement.
TCCAACCTTAAGTGCATCAATAATGTGGCTAATTAAAAGGCTCTGGAACTTAGCTTCCCTGTTACTTGCAAAAGTCAAGGCTTAAAACTTCTGAGTCCTCTAGTACCCAGAATATGTCATGATTTCAGCCTGCAGCTCCACTGAGGAGGCAGAGAAAAGTAACAGTTACCCTGTTTAGTCATCTTCAGTTTGAAGCCAGCTGCCCAGCAGCCCAAAGCCATCCGGTCTTCATGAATCTTGATAGGTGAAAAACTTGTACATGTTGAAACCCACTAATCACCTGCATCATACAATAAGCCATTGTGGCAGCCACCTGCGTTCCCTCCTTGCTTCAGAGAGGGAGAGGTCTTTGCAAGCATGGTTTTACCTGTGTCCCTTCAGTCCTTTGTCTCAAGTGGGGGTGCTACAGGAGGCTGAGTTGTGATGGGAACTCCTGCCCAGTCTGTACGTTTTCTCCTGTTTTTCTTCATGCAGCTATTAGATTGTAATATCCCTGGGGTTAACTCCAAAGCAGAGACCTCAAGGTGGGCAGCTGCCTACCCAGTCTGCTGTCTCAGACCTACAAAAAAGAAAAAACCCAAGAGGTCTGAAGGACCTGTGGCCATACCCAGAAGTTCAGGCCATGTAAAGTGAATGCAAATATTATCTCTGTTTTCAGGCTGGGCATATGTCCAGGCTGAGAGTTCAAAATTTATTTTTTTTTTTGCATAGGATATTTCTAGGCCCCGGCCACCGCAAAGAGCTTTGCCAGCTAATCCCATCCCAGCCAGACCCAGAGCCTGGCCAGGGAACAGCCCGGCCATCTCACTGCCTCCTGCACACACCAGAACCCCAGGACGGCTCCAGCCGGCGGCAGAGGTAGGCACTGAGTGCCGTGGTGGGAAGCACAGCAACGTCCCCTCACCACTGGAGAATAAAAGCACTCTGAAGGGAGTAACCTTGCTGTCATACTGCTAAACACTTTCATGCACAGCCCTGGTGGGTGGAGACAGAGAGGCTGTTGGGTTGGTTGCCTTTGTTGCAGGGGTCTCTGTTTTTACCTGCTCCTTATTAAGCATAACTGGGTTAGGCAAAACAGTTAGTTCAGTCCTCCGCACCCCTGAGCACTTCCCCAGACAAGACATTTGTGTGAGGGGCCGAGCAATGGGAGGCCAAGTGGTGTCTAACCCAGAATGGTTAGTGAAGAGCAGCAAAGCAGGAAGGTCCATGCACGACTTGAGGACCCTAGTAAGGAACGGAAATTCTCTCCATTCTCTAACCATAGCTAAGGAGATGCTTTCCCTGCAGGGGGTGTTTCCCAAAATTGTCCTTAATAAGGAGAGTTAATAAGGGACTTTTAGTTGCTGAGTTCAGCTCCCTGCAAACCAGACCCCTTAACACAAAACACCTCCACTCCACACAGCACAGGTGCTGCCCTCAGCCTGCAATGTACTTGAGGCCAGCTGTGAAAAATTGAGAGAACTGAAGGAGCTTCATTGTGCTCCTGGTGGGAGAGTTTCCTAAATGATGTGTTAGGGTGTGAATGCATGTGAACAGAGACAGGCTTCCCCTGGTCCCCTGTAACATCATCTGAAGGAAAAGGCAGCATTTGCTCTTTCACCAGCGCTCACTCTCTCTCTTTCCCGTTTTCTATCTCACCCAGACTGCTGGCGTCAGGACAGCTGGAGCAGTGAACGTCTATAAAGTGGGACAGCTGGGCTCCTGTGGGCACTCATGAAACAGTCTGTTTCTGGCTGGCTCTGACCTTCACCAGGGACTGGATGGCCTTCATCATGCAAAAAAACGTCCACGGCCACAGACAGTGTCTTGGTTTCTCTCCTCTAGCCTCCCTGGTTTCTTATGTGACTCAACAAGCTGCAGTCAGGCTTGTCAGGAGTGCCCCCAGGAACATGTGCCGGTACATGCCAAGCTGAACTCGACCCTCTCTGATAGCCTTTTCCATATAGGGATGTCTTGTTTATACGGTATTTAAATATTATTGTGCAATATCCAATGCAGGGATGGGGTGATGGGGTTTTCATGTGGTTTTAATCAGTTATTTAAGTGTTACCAGAGAGAACAAGCTGTGAGTGCAGGTGCTAGCCCTGATGGGCTTTCATGTTAGACCCAGCCCTGTTGGCTTCCTCAGCTGCATACGTTGGTGCTATACAGAAACCTCTGCCTCCTAAGAGGAGAGCAGGCGGCAACCGTTGATAACTTTCTTCAGCTTATTCTCAGTTTACAGTGGGGGACAAGCAGGGCCACAACAGGGAGAAAACCATGGAAATATTCCTGGTTAAAATAATTTGTGGGTCACAGTGGACTTTGATTAGCTTTAATAGAGCAGATTAGTTATATTCCGCATATAACCATCATCAGCAAGAGCACCGCAACCTGTCTGTCCTCCAGCACTCACTTGGCTTGCCTCAGTGCTGTAAGACCTGACAGTATCCTCAGCGTGGCTCGTGCACTCTCATCCGTGTCCTTGGGACACAGGCAAGGTACGACAGGGAAACTCTCTGGCCAAGATACAGAGCAAACGGCCAGAAGGAAGCTCAGCAAAAGCCAGTGCTGAAATCTCTTCTCCAGCATGCGGTACCATGGGTCAGTGGACACTTTTGCACGTCTCCTCAGGCTTCGGTCTGTGCTGAGCAGTAATTCAGCACGGGCTGTCTGCTCCCCTTACCAGTGAGAAACCTACCTTAAAATTGCCCAGGTGGTAAAACAGCAGAAATATTAATGCAACACATGGTGCTTTTGTAGGGCAGCTCATTTACTCCAGGTTTTTTTCTCCAGGACATGGATGGAAAGAGTTGTCTGTGCGCACTTTAAGCAGCTGATGGTTCTGACCCTGAGGACCCTCCCTTATGAATTTGTTGTTGTGTTTTGTTTTTTTTTTCTCCTAATAGTTTGGACTTTTGTATGTTTTTTCCTCAGGATTTTAAATTAAGACCTTTTGTTATACCATTTTTTTTTTCCTTGAAATTATTTCCTAGAACACAGGGAATTCTGGATCTATGGCTACAACATTTCTGTTGTGTCTGATTTATTATACACAAATCCTCAAAACAGTGTGATTGCTGCTGCACATGTGAGAAACTGTTTTACTGGCATAAAGAAAAAAAGTCTTGTCTGATGGTTTTCTTTCCCTAAGCTCTACTGATTGAAAAAAAACCCAAAACAAACAGATAAACCCTCAGCCTTCATTAAATTTGTAGTTATATGTAGCAATGTATCTGTAGGATGACAACCACAATAGTTTTCACAACTTTACTACCTCTTTCTCCACAAGGAAACAGTACACAGGGTGTGTCTTGAATTTCTGGTTGATGATTCATTATCTTAATAATTTTGGACCTTTTCTTAACTTCTGTATGCCTGGAAAACAAACCAACCTAAAAGACTTCTCTGAAATAAGGGATGGCAAGTGAAGGACATCAGCTTTCTAAATTTTCTGTGTCTTTTTCTGTAATTGAATTATTACATATAAACAACCTATATTCAGACAACCCCCAATTTGTTTCTTGAGGTGCAGGTAATATGGCTGTGTAATGGCACATTTTACTGCTCACAGGTGGAACAGTAAGTTGGGCACATACTGTACCTATACTGTGGTACAGATTCAACCACAAGAACTTGATCTTGTATCTGAGCCCTTGCTGAAGCCAACAGCATACTTCTGCTGCGGCCTCTGATCTTTATCAGATGGCCATCAAAAATCACTAAGAATATTTTCAGTGCATTTCATCTGAACATGGGATCAAGCTTTAAAAAAATTCCCCCAGACACACAAAGCTCAGAGAACAACTGGATGTGACCAAATCCTAATGGAAAACTTTATTGCTGGAATATCATAAAGTCTCCAAAAGGTAGTTTTAAATAAGTCCTTTTAATTCTTTGTATGTGTGCAAATTGAGTGAATAAGAATAGGGTAACTGTAGGAGGAGTAAAAGATGGTAAAACGTGAGGGTTTTTTTTAAAAGATAACATTGCTTGGAGGAACATATACCAAAATACATCTCACTTTCTCCTGTGTCCACATGGTTTACAATAATGCTCTTTGTGCATCTATGCAAATACTTGAAGAATGCAATTCATTGTGCCTTTTGCCTAGTTTTAATAAATTTATCAGTTGTCATTAACAAATATTTTGTCACTGTGTACTATTTTGGTTCAAAACTTCATTTTATATAAAGCATTTGTCCAGAGATGGCAGGATATCTGGAGGAATGGCTTTTATGAAATGCAGTTCTAGGCAGTGAGAAGAATGAATTCTGTTTATAATCTACTTCTAAATTAAAGTGCATAAAGCATTATACCGATTTGGATGCCAAAAACAAAGCTAGAGTGAATTACTTGGATTATTTTCTGATACCAAAGGAGGGCGCTGCTGTTTTATTCTCTGCCGCAGATGCTCTTCTGTACTCGGCGGTCCTTCAGCCTGTTTATCCTTTAGGGCTACGCCGACCAGAGAAATTATTAAAAACTGTCAGATCCATCTGCAAGGTTGGTTGGTTTTTAGTTTGTTTGGTTTTTGGTTGTTTGGTTGTTGTTTTTTTTTTTTTTAGAAAAAGCCTTTATTTCCCTTTCCACATTAAAAAAAAAAAAGTACTGAAATGTTATTAAAATAAGAGATTGCATATTCCTCTCCCCTCCAACCCCAAGTTGCATTTGCTCGGCGATGCCCAGACCCAGGTATAAGCAGGGCAGCATCTCAGACAGCATCAGTGTGCGCTGTGGTCCAGGGCTAACCCAGGCAGAGCTGTCTCCCGCCCAAGGAGGCCTAGCAAAGCCAACTCAGGCTTTGTGGCTCCTGGTTTGGGATTTGCTGTGAGCAAAGGGCTCTAAGCCTCTCCATGCTGTAAGACCTAGCAGCAAGATGGGAGAAACTTTGAACTCCCTTTTTCACCTTCTAACTCAAAATGTTATTTCCCCCATCCCTTCATCCTCACCCTTGATATATATCCAAGGGGGTTTTGAAGGTGAGCTGTGAGCAAGAGTCCAGGTAACATCCACTGAGAAAGATGGAGAGGCATGGATGGGACAACTCTGGGTTAAACTGCATCCCTACAGCTCTGAAGAGCATCATCCACTTATATCTGTTTGGATTTTAATATGCAGCTCAGACATCCCTCTAAAAAAAATTAAAACCAAAAGAAAAACAAAAAACAAACCCCAAAACTTTTGGACTTAAATGGTAGCAGGACAGGTCATGAGGCTCAAACAATTGGGGCACTCTCCAGGGTCAAGACATATCCTAAGAAATGAAATACTTAATTTTAAGAGCCACTTGATCTTTCAGGCTGAAAAGACTTTCACAGACCATAAAAAGTCTTGAAGGTGGTGGCAGTGTTTCTCCCGATTATAGATTTCCTCTGCCAGAGCTCCCCAGCCTGAGCAGAGGCTGCCCCTCGCTCAGATGAGGTCTTGTATCAGGCCCAGCAGCTTCATCAACCCTATCAACATAGCCTGGGCACAGCTGCTGAGGAAAAAACCCAAACAAACAAAACCCCACATAAAACTTCATTTACACTGTGCTGCAGGGAAAATCCTGCACCTCACAAAGAAACAAAAGCTGAAAAAGATTTCTCTGCCACAGTCCTGTAAAAACACTTCATGGCTTGGGTTCTGTCACTGAGCCTAAATGAGCACCCATTCCAGAATTCGCCACGTTTTGCCAGTATTCACCAATATTCTTGTCCCATATTTGCAGAGCAAGTAACTAAAGATGGATGAACAGAGTCGGAGTAGCAGGCGTGCACCATTCAGTCCTTGTCGCTCACCTTCATTTGAGATACTGGTGTGTATTTTAGAGTTCACGCAAGCATCTAGAAAGGAAGAAAAACAAAAAATAACAAATCAATGACTCAGTCATGGCCTGGATATAAACACACCAATGGCCACCCAGGGGAAGGAGTGCAAGAGTAAACATTACCCCTGCCAAGAATAAGAGATGGGAAGGGGCCCCAGAGAGGAGCTTTGTCCCAGTAATATCATATTTCAAGAGGATTTTAATTTTCAGTGGCTGCATGTATTAAAGCCCAGTGAGGATTAAACATACCCCTTGCTGCCACACCATGACAAAGATCCAATCCAAAAGGCCTGAGAAAGACTTGACTCTGCCAAGCTTTAGATAAGACATCGTTGGGTTTATTTTCTGCTTTTCCTCTTTTTTTAAATTGCTTACTAGCATCTGGAATATTGATATCAATTCATTCACCCAACCTCCAGACCCTCGCGTACAACGCACTAGGTGTAGGTCATGAATACTTTGGGTTTATCCTCTGGGGTGATGCTGGAGTTGTCCACCTCTATCAGGATGTTCTTGTCATCTCGGGTGACCGGTGCTTGCTGTCCACTCTGGAGGACTTGTGGTAGGTTCCCTAAACTGACATCCATGTCTTTGAAGGCATGGAGTAAAAACACCCCCAAAATGATGGTGAGGAAGCCACAAACTGTCCCAATGATGTCGACTACGGTCATGGTGACCCACTCCTTAAAGAGGATGATGGAAGTTGTGATGACGATGGTGGTGAACAGCACGTAGTAGATGGGAAACACCAAAGAGGTGTTGAAAATGTCTAGAGACTTATTGAGGTAGTTAATTTGTGTAGTGATGGATGCCACCAGCGTGATGACCAGGATCCATGTCAATGGGTGCTGCAGCACAGGCTGGCCAACAAAGAAGCCCTTGATGGCAATACCCAGGCCCTTGACTGAGGACACGGAGAAGGCACCAATAACAGAGCAAATGGTGAGGTAGATCAGGATGTTGCTCTGGCCATAGCGGGGTGCAAGGTAGAAGATCAGGAGGAGGCAGACAGCCAAGAGGATCGCAGCATAAGCGAGGAAACCTGGAAGAGGAAGAGAAGTAACTCAAAACTGAGCGGGGGGCATGGGGAGCAGTATGCACTGCCCAGCCCCAAGAGAGAACACACGACCTCCTGCATACCTGGCTCTTTCAGCTTAGAAGACATTTCATCCAGAGTGGTGACCTCCTCATCCTCTGGGGCATGTATCACCATCACCGTGCTGCCCACAAGGCTGAGCGTACAGCCCAGCTTTCCCAGCAGGTTGAGCCGTTCTCCAAGCAAATATGAAGACAGAATGGCACTGCACAAGACAAAAACAGCTGGTGCTTTGAAGTCCTTTAAAAAAGGAACAGCAGCTAAAGTAAGTGTGTCTTCATGTGCCTTCACAAGGACACAAATTGTGAGTAAATCTGTTGGATTCTGGTGTGTTAATAGGCAATCACATTGCATCTACTGACAGCTGAACCTGCAGAGGTGCAGGTGTAACCTATAGATCAGCGAGGTGAAAAAATGCTGAATGTGTTAGCACATTCTCAGAACTATTTTGAGGGTCTACAGATTCACCCATGAGCTGTTGGGCATTATGAAGCCTTTATGCCTAAGGACCTTCAAGGACACTTTCAAGGACCAGTAGAACAGAGGAAAAAAAACCAACCTAGTAATGAGTTACATTCATTTTAACTTAATCATCAGAACTATTACACCCCAGAGAAACTCTGACAGTACTGGGGCTATAGATACATCTGCAAAAACATCTAGCTGTGGTCCGTAAAAATTTGGGGCAATCCACCAGAGCAGTCCTAACCCTGCTTATGCATTTCACTGTAACAGTCCTATAGAACCTTCAGTACTTGGAGTCACGTATCTTGATATGAATCTCCCTTTAAAAAATAAATTAATAAAATAGGGTTTCAGCCCTTTTGGCAACAGACAGGAGTATAAAACCACAACATCAGCGCACCCTAAAAGCCTAGAAAACAAACAGTGAAAGAAAGTTTAAAAACAAGCCTCATATTTTTGACCCTTTTAGATTTTTAGTATTGTTCACTACAAAAACAAAACAAAAATGACAACCTTGAACTGGCTAAAGAGCTGGAATAAGGAAGGAAGTAACACTGATATTTGCAGTAATTTAACCTGAAGTCTATATGGCTCCTATCCACATGCAGCATTTCCATAAAGGCATGCTACTTAATTCAGTGGTTTGAAAATGATCCCCCAAAAGGGCAACAACTGTTAGAGCATCTTTTAGAAAACACTGAGACATTTTTTCCCTTTAGGCAGAATAAATCATATTTGCATCACTTCAAGTCTTTCTATCTTACAAGACAAACAGGCAAACAAAAAAGGCAAACTACAGACACTCAAATCACCTTATGAGCACGCTCAGAGCCCCCAGAGGCGTGACAATAGTTGCAGGAGCAAAGGCATAGGCGGCAAAGTTGGCAGCTTCCCCTCCACCCACTAAACAAACACAAGAAAAATAAATATCAGTGAGTTACAGTATACTTTCTGTGTTTTCTCTTGTGGGCTTGCAAACTAGTAAGATGTCAGTTAGAGAGTGGGCTTTATTATGGGGGTTTCATGCTGCTGCTAAACAGAGCCAGCTAGTGGGTGAAAATCTGTTATAAATTAATGCAAGCAGAGAGGCATCCCCGGAGCCCTGCACCCCCACAGATGGAGAAGGGCTGGGGGTGCCAGGGCTTGGCCATGTCACAGCTGGCACAGATCAACCCACTGAACCCCACAGCCCAGCCAGGCAGCTGCAATGTGTCTGGGTGATTAACGAGGGGTGGGCTGTTGTGGGAGCATGTTGGGAGGCTGCTCCTCACTTACAAAGTGGCTTCTTGGGGTTGGGGTGTCTCCTTCTGGCTCAGTTGTCCTTGTCCCCCAAGCAGTGAGTATTGTGCCCTTTCTTAGGGGTGGTGTAGCAGGAGCTGTGAGGGCAGAGCAAGGCAGGGGCACCTTGTAGCTGCTGCAGCAGCAGTGAGAGCTAGAAAATGCTCCTCTGAAAAATCCTCTGCTGCTCTTTGCACGGCTGGGAGTCCAATTTGAGAAGATGCTGTAATGTTGCAGAATGAAAAGAAAGATTTGAGCCTTGCTCTAAGGCAACACAAGGTTAGCTCGAGAAAGGAGCTGCTATCAACACCTCCTTGCCAACTCCTTTGTGCTGCAGCAGCCTTTCCTGGAGCCCCGAGGCACTCACGGGAGGCTGTTTGCTCTGCGCTTGGTATGCAGGCAGACCAGCCAGCTGCCTTATTAAAACCTGGCTTTTCATGCTTTGGAGCTGGTAAAACTGAGCTAACAAGTCCTACCAACCCTGCGGGAGGATGGTGAGGGAGATCCTGTGCTGCTCACTGCCTCAGCCCTCCTTGAGGTACCTCTTCTGATGATGGGGGCGCTTCCTAGAAAAAAGGCTTTAAGCCACCAGATGCTGGGCTAGTTCCACACCTAATTCACAGGGACAGACCCTGCAAAAGCTTCAAACCCAGGGAAACAGCTTCTACTTACTGGTTAACAAGCCAGCCCACCAGAGCCAGTCCTTTAGGTAGCCATGGCCTCCATCTCCTGGGGAAGCAAAGCACACAGGTATGCAGGAGTTAACCACCATGTTTTTCAGAGTAAGAGATGAGAAACATCCCTTTGGAGAGGGGTAAATTGCAAGGAGAAGACAAAAGAAACAGCCTGGAAGGACAGAATGTGCAGATATGCCCTCCTACATGGATATTATGTTGAGTCAAGAGATGAGCGGAAGCTGGCGCTTGGGACTGGGTAATGCAAATGCAATAAAGCCAGTTGTTTAATCCTGAGTAGGAATGGCACCCACTGCCGCAGAGGTTCTTGGTTTGGGATGCAGCTTGCCCTGCTGCAGTATGGAACTTGGGGCTGCCCATCAGCCCTGGAAGCTGTAGTCATCCTTGTGGTTTATCAGGATGCATCGGCCCCTAAACCCAGCAATAAACACCCATGGGCCAGTCACGTTTTGTCTTGCATGTTCTACTTACCTGTTTGCTATGGGGCACTCCTGGAGCAGAGGGATGAAGGATGGCAGGGGCTGCTCTGTGCTGGGTGCTCCCCACCCAAAGGTTGCTCCCTGGACACCCTCCATCCTGCCCACGGGGAGCCTGCACTTCACTTCGCACTGCACTGGCTTGCTGTGGACTCTTGTGCATGGACTCTAAGGTAAGGCACTGAGTTATTCCAAACCTAGCTCAAGTGCGGGTTGTAGCTATGAAAGATGAAGAGGGGGGAAAACTGGTCGGTTGCTCTGTGCAGGCATGTGGTGCTTTACTTTGAATTGCTGTACAGTCATGGTGAAGTCTTCTTCCATCCTGTCCCAGAAGCTATCTGCTCCTTTTGTACGCTGCTTTGTATCCTAGCTGTATCATAGGGCCTCGGCCTGAGCTGCCAAAAATCCTAATGTTAACTTTCTGTGGAGCCGTCACTATGTGACTGAGCGTTTCTGATGAAAAGTGATTCCTGGCATTGGAAGAACTCAGTTAAAGAAAATGCGCATATAAATGAGGAAGAATGGACATACTGTGTTGGGAACTAATCCAGCTCTGCTCTTAACCCACAAGTTGTTAGATGTAGGGAGCTTGAGCCTGTTGACACTGTGAACTCTGATTTTATGGGGTCAGAGAGCACCTCTGTTTCTGTTAAGTCTGACCTGACTGGAGCTGTCAGTAGCAGCAGTGTTTGACCTGCCTTGGAGAAGAGTGATGTGCTCAGATAGGAGGGGTGAAAGACTGGGACTGAGAGATCAAAGGGTGAGATAAGGAAAAGGGGAATGAAGAGGCAGACAGGAATTTGCTAGAATCCAGCCTCTTCTAGTTCCTCAAGTTCACAAATGCTCAAGTTCAAATGTTAGGATTTGGTATTCCTTAGAAATTTCTGGGTTGTTTTGGTTTGTTTGGTCGGGTTTCTTCTCAAGAACTCTGTCAGCTGCAGTTTTCTGTCATTAATCTCTAATTCCTGGTTAAACATCCTGAAAAATAGGGAGGGGTTTGCTCTTGTTTTACTCACTTGGCTCTGTTGTGAAGGAGTTCATGGAGGGAAGGAGGAGAGAGAATCAACAATTGAAACAACACTAGTATTTCATTGTGCAAATATAATGTGAAAAGCAAACCCATGTGAGTTCAGCAGTTGCATGCAGCCAGCCGAATGGCAGGGGATGGAGACAGACTCGAGACTGGGCTGCGGCTCCAGTGCTGTTGGACTCTGGACAGTCACTTCATCATTCCATGCCTCTGTGCCCTCATAGGGGGACACAGTAAAATGGGGACAGTGATACTGACTTCCTTTGTAAAATGATTTAAGAATTGTTCCTAGGCCAGAACTGAGAAGCAGTGGTATCTTAATTATCATAATTTTGTTTTGTAGTTATGCAAGTAGGTCGGCTGCCAGGTAGGATTTACACTCTGGCTAGAGTAAATGTTTGCAATGCTGATGGGATGCGTCCAACTCCATAGTACAATTGTGCTGTAGGCAGTGCTCCTCCACCATTTGCCATCCATACATACGTGCACATAAACACATGCCTCACCCTAAGATCTCGGTGCTAGAGGAAAGTTATCTACACATTGTTGAGCAACATGCCTCACAAGTATCCTTTCTGAAAACCACAAGCAGAGTTCACACAGATCACAGGCGTGCAGTCCTGCATTAATAAATGGCTTTTGCTAATGAAATTAGAGCTCATGGGGCTGCATCCCTGTCTCAGTGACTTGGTAAAGCTGCCTAATGCATCAATAAGCACAACTGGGGTCACAGAGCTGTGCTGTTCTGCTCCAGTCTGTGGCACAGGGATGACTTACACCTTTGTGCAAAGAGGCACATTTCAAAGACCTTTCAACAGTCTGCTTCCTCCTGGCCTCACACTTTCCCATGCAAGAGCTGTGCTGGACACGTATTGCTTCTCTGGTGGGTGCATATCTGATGACACGGTGCATATGACTTGCTATTTGTGGTGCAAGGCAGGGGAATGCTGCTTTTAGCCGAGCCCTTTCAACACAGGGCTCTGTAAATTAGCTCCTCAGCACAGCAGTGCTCTCTGAGTCTCAGACAAATATAAATGCAAAAAAGGTCTATCTCACATTGCTGATGAAGACTGATGTGTACCCAGAGCTATTCCTTTGCCATACAAGTGCTGGAGTTTGGATGATGTGTGTGGTTCTGGGATTAGGTGGACCTCCTCCCTCCTGCCCCCCACAGAAGCCTTACCTGCCCTGGTGCCTCCCTTCTCCACCAGCCGTAGCAACCCCTTCTTCTTGAGGATGACGCTGCTTCCGATGAGGAAGCTGGAGAAAACAGCCAAGCCCAGGCCAATGTAGAATCCATAATTGTTTTCCAGTTGAGTTATCCAGAAGTTACCCGAAGTTCCATTGTCCTGGATAGAGTCAGCTGGCTCAGCATCGCTGATCACCCGGCACACAACCCGGTGGGAGAGGCATGAAAGGGTCACCAGAGACCCTGCGAGACCACCATGGAGATAAAACAGCAAATTACAGATATGACTATCAACAGTGTCTCTGTTGTTCTTTGGACTCACTCAGATGTCCCTCTGAACAGCCACTCTAACAGCACATACCCACCAGCTCTTAAAAACTCAGGACACCTCTTTACTCACGTGTGGAAATGGCAAGGTGTTGAGTGATGGATTTATGGAGTGCAGTTCCAGCAGCTCGTTGACACTGAATGTGTCTGCCACTCTACGCACTGAACTGGAAGGCCACAAGGACCACTACAACAATGTAATTTGAATTTCCAAATATTTATGCCAGCATCTCTCCACCAAACTCCAATGTTGTAAGTTTGAAGTATGCCATATCGACACTTGATTTTGTTGATTCAAGGGCTTTGGTGCTTTCCAGCCAACTAATCCTCGCATCTTCCCGCTTGTCTGCAGTTTACAGCTCTGGGTTTAATGTGGAGCGATGCCAGTACTTTGTTACTGTTCATCTGTTCCAGCTCTGTATACCAAGTGGTGTCACAGGATTGCTTGTAAAGCAACAGGCTCGTTCCAGACCAAAGTTTCACCTGTACGTTGCCTCTGCTGTCCAATGGTTTTATTCTACCTATTTGCAGAGTTCCTGAGAGCTTGTAAAGCATGACAAGTCCTGTCACTGTGGAAGGACTGGAAGCAGGCATAGTTTCCTGCTGTTAACACCAGAAGCACTAAGCCCCCTCATCTCTAGCCAAGGTGTGTTGGTCTGTGTGGGTGGGAAAGTTGCTGACTTTCTTCCTATCCTCACACTCCTACCACACCCGGCACATCTTTCTACTGCAATCTTTACTCCCAAGCGTAGTAAAGACGGTTTGACCGCAGCTGTGGGGCTCGGAACAGCCAGGTGGGAGTGTCACAAAAGTCCCTTTGTAGTAAAGGACTTGAAATTTTCTGCCTGAAATTAGGGAGCAAGTATCTGTATCTCCGCAGGTAGGGGTATGCAATGCCTAAACTGCTCCCAGTGCTGCCGGCAGCCTGAGCACGGCTCCCCCCTTTTTCCTGAACCAAGAGACTTGGGTTAGATCTATAGCTGCGCCTCCTGTCCCGGCATGTGTAGCTGAGGATCTGGATCCAAAGTTATTTTTTCCAATAGAAAAAAAATTCCAGTGACTTTCTAGATGAGTTTCCAAAGGTTCCCTAATCGGTTTATTTTCTAATGGAGAAACTTGGCTGTGGAAGCATTTCCTGGGGACAGGGGTAGGGGGGGGACGGGACGGGACATTTTGCCTCCGTGGCTGGGTAAAAGTCTCTGCAGTGTGCTACTGGGCACAAGCATAAATAAAGCAGTGGGGTGCGGCGATTCCCGACTGGATTAGGTAATCTTTAAAGGCAAAAAAATTAAAAATTCCCAGTTTCCCTGTAAGCGCTGTGAGGCTGCCCCAGCGCTGGCCGCGCTGTGTGTGCCTCTCGGAGAAAGGGAGCTTTCCCCTTCCTATAAAAAGAGGAAAAGAAACCCCAAACCCAGAAAAACAGAGCGACAGAGAACAGCCCCAAAGCCGGGTGGGGGGATGAAGCCGCTCCCCTCCCGCCGCTCCCCGGGCCGGGCTCACCCACCGTTGCTGCAGGTGCCGTTGGCCTCCAGCGGCTCCATCTCCTGCGCCCTGCGGAGGGCCTGTCTCTTATACA
>NW_020799117.1:8613548-8675024 GCF_003259725.1 Athene cunicularia | reverse complement strand
GGTGGGTTCACCGGCCTGGGCGCGGAGCCGGGACGAGGCTCCCCCGCCTGAGCCCGGACAGGGGCTTCTCCTCCGCGGGGGTCGGGGAAGGTGCTGCGGGAGCGGGAGCCCGCGCCCCTGGTCGGGGGTGGGTGAGCCGGGTTGCAGCGGCGGAGCTGCGGACCCCCGCGTGTACGCTGAGGGGTTGTGCGCGCTGCAAAGTATGGAAGAAATTAAAAGTAAACAAGAGAAATTAAAGCCGGTGGTCCTGAAGATATCTCCTCTTACTGAAAGAGACCGTAAGTGCAGTTAATAGAGCAAGGAGAAAGGAGGGTGCAGAGAGCTGGGGATGAGTCTCTTTAAGGAAGTAATAAGCGTTAGGACAAGAGGGAATGGCCTCAAGTTGCACCAGGGAAGGTTTAGACTGGATATTAGAAATAATTTCTTTACAGAACGGGTTGTTGGGCGTTGGAATGGGCTGCCCAGGGAGGTGGTGGAGTCCCCATCCCTGGAGGGGTTTAAGAGTCGGGTCGACAGCGCTGAGGGATCTGGTGTAGCTGGGAACTGTCAGTGTTAGGTTAACGGTTGGACAGGATCATCTTCAAGGTCTTTTCCAACCTAGATGATTCTGGGATTCTGTGATTCTGAGACATTTCCCAAAGCGGCCTGTTGCTTGAAGCATTGGTGTTTATTACTCTCCACATAGTACGATGGCTGTGTGCAGTAGGCTGTAGGAGTGAAGGATGAGGTTGGGGGGCTGAGACATGTAGAGGTCTAGGGAAGATGGATATAACCTAATGGAAGTTTTGTGGTGGGTGCAGGGCTCCCTGCATCATGAATTCACAGAGGCATATTTCTCTGCTGAAGGTCAAGGCCAAGTTTCCCCAATTGACCTTCCTGACTTCTGAGTTGTAGCAGCAAGGTCAGGCTCCAGGCAAAGGTGCATTTGAAAAAGAAGTATCAACAAAAGATGACTGTGTAATGGCAAGGGCACTCTTGTGCTATAAAGTGTTGTGCAAAAGGAGATGGAGATCCAGGACACAGTTTCACCAGCAGAAGCTGTGGTTTAACTCAGGGCTGAATTCCAGCCCTGAGAAAGTCAGAGCCTATAGGCTCCTCCATCACTTAAATTAATTTTATACCCTTTTCTTTTGCTGCTATGTAGTTGGGAGGTCTCACTCATCATCGTGGTGCAGCCCATACTGTAGATCGGGGGCTGTAACTCCCCCATCAACTCCCTACCCCTCTGCAGCCGAAGCCTCTCTTGCTAATATTACTGTGTGAATGTTTTGAAGCCTGTTGCATACCCATGTGTTTTGCCTTCATCCTCACCCTCCTCTGCCGACATCCTCCCTTCCTGCGTTTGTGTGTGGTGGCCGTGTGTACACAGAAACTACTGCCAATACAAAAGCCTTTTCATTGCAGCCAGAGCCATTAGCCAGATTTCACTGCAGGTCAACAGAGATAAGTAAAACCAATAGTTTTTCTTCCAGCAAGCCCACATTTATAGGTAGAAACAGTATCTGGCGTAAGGCAATATAAAGATGCAAGATCTGCAGGATCTGAATGTCTGAGAATTTGCTTTTACCCCCCATAAAATATAGCTCCTATTACTACAGAAATTGCCCTTAGACCATCAAGCTGCAGCACTGCTAGCAGCACTGCACAGCTCCTTCACTCAGCACCTGATCCTATCCCTGTACAACCGTTTTCCCCAGCAAATGTAATGTTCAAGAGTTTTGTGAGTCATTTGATTTTAATCGGGTCTGTTCATCGGTCACAGACCTGCAGGTCACTGGCTGGAAGAGACTGTGCCAGCTAAATCCCACGTCCTCCGTTTTATCACAGGAGCACTTGATAATCAATCAAAATTGTGTGGCACCAGGTTTTGATGTAGGAAATGAAACATAGTGATGTATTAGTGATCTGGGAACAGCTTCTGCTGCTGTTATATATTAAGCAGGCAAAAGGCAACCTGGGAAAGACAATGATGATAGGATTTGGCCTTTATTTAGTAAATTTACTCCCTGATGCTGGTTAAGCTATTCATGCAATGTGTGAACACAAGGCTGACTGCAGAAACCAAGGTGATGGTGGAGTGGGCCAAGCGTTTGCTGTGTTTGCAGTGCTGACTGCCTGCAGCTGGCTGGGGGAATTCATGCTCCATGTCCCCTCGCAGGTGGCTCCGCCAGCGCGCTGTGGTGCACGGGACCACTGTGGGGCTCTCCCCTTTGCTGGGCCTCCTCCAAGACCCCGAGAGCTTGTTCTTAGATAGGGAGTCCTAATGGTGATGAGATTATTGTCAGTTAAACTGCATCCAAAATAATTTCCAAGCTTTTGTGGGTGAGCGCTGTTGACATCTGTGCAGAGTGTAGTTGCCCACTGCGAACACAGAGGTATTATTGAGAAAATTTTTATGGAAGGGATCTGGGGTTAACACAATCCTTTTGGTCATGGTGCAACCTCATAAATCACTGCCACAGCAGAGGGTGTGGTGCAGTCAAAACCAAAAGGCACTTTGGGCCACAACTTTACCTTCAACTGTCAGATTGATTACCCAAAGGAAAAGGCTTATGTGACCAATTCCATGTGTGTTTATGTACACCCTTTCATCCTCAAAGGTATTTGACCCCATGGGACACTTTTGCCAGATTTGACCAAGGAGTAAGATCTCCAAGAGAAGCTGTTCTCTGTTCTGGGAAGAGAGGAACGTGACAGGGAAGAGGTCTCTAAGGCAGGGGACACCGCAGTGTAAGCTGCCTCTGTCAGACATCAGGGAAGGAGCGTGCCTTGTCAGCACTGTGGGAGAAGCTTCAGTCAGATCTTGCAATCAACCACGGGACATAAGTGTGTCACGTATTTTTTTCTCTCTGGTGCAGGGGCTGCGGGGGTGTGATATATAAAATCCCTAAGTCACAGGACTTATTTCATGGATTTAGCGAAGCTGTGTATGGCAATATGGGAGTTAAAAGCCAGGTAAGATTGGCGTGGAATTGCCTACTACACTTAGTCAAGGGCAAGTTGAGACTGATAACAATGAAGCATGGATGCAACCAATGCTTCTTTTATTGCTTCATATCCTCATTTTAATGGGAAGGCTGTAATTAAGAGTATTCAGCTCCAAGCTATGACCTCACTGGTTGATACTCACATCAGATGTTTCCTTAAAAATAACTCAACAGAAATCAGGGAGTCTTGCTTAGCAGCTCATCTTCCAACAATGCAGTTCCTCCTGAAATACTGGTTTCCAGGCCAAAAAACTTGTCTGGAATCCAGGGGGTTAGAACAAGACAGCTTTGCATGCAAATAACCTCTTTAGCAAGATCAAAAGGCTTTTCTTTCCCCTGTTCTTCTCTGCTCATCTGTCTGGAAAAAACAATAAAAAAAAGTATTTGGTATCAATTGTCCTGTGTTACAAATAATGGTGGAAGTATCCTGCTAACAGGTGATGGAAACTTTTGCCCTTGGTTGTCTGCTAGGCACGGTTCCTGTGGAAACTTTCAGAACAGGGTTGCAATATTCTGCTATGGCTTTGTATAGTTTGAAGGCTCCAAGAAGCCGTTTGCTGCTTCAAAGAGAGGGTAAATCCTTCTCTTTCTGACAATGATGTGATTGTGTAGGGGTTAAGGGAATTGCCTGGTGTTCAGATGATTGCACCACTACACCAAAGGATGCTCAAAGCTTGAAAGACTAGACTTTGTTGAGCAGACAGCTTTTAATTCAGCTTATCTCAAGGTAACAGAGTCTGCAGTGTCTGAGGCTGTCATTTTTGCTACAAGAGTTTAGACACCTCCACCAACATGGAGAGTTCCCAAGCTCGTCACACCCGTGGTGGGTTCCCACCCTTGCTGTAGCACCCTCCTTGTGCCAGCGCACATACCTGTGGGTCTGTGCTGTGGAGCAGCTGAGTGATCCGGGGTCATTAGGCCATAAAACACACCCCAATTCATTTCTCCCAGGGTTGTTCAGGTTTTTATCCAGATCAGTTCAGTGATCCAAGTCACTGTGGCCCCATCGACCATGTATGTTGGCAGAACAGGAGTGGTGGGTTGGTGATGGATTGGAGGTGGATGTTCAGTGGCATCGGAGACCTTAGGGCATCAGAGCAGCAGTGGGTGCCACAAGGTGAAGAGACATGTAATCAGCAGATCATTTGTTTGCAGCCCTCTTATCTGCCAGCTGTTTGCATCAGAACTCTAAATCAAGCAAAACTAGATATGAAAGGCACTCCTGGCTTGCAGAAGGGTCACAGAAAGGGTCATTTCGTTATTCTTTTGAAAGAATAAAACAATTATTAATGAACTGTTCTTCACATTGGTGAAGTGCCTTTGATCTGAAGATATAAACATATTTAGAAACATTAGGAAGAATAAAGATGTGGGCCTGTATCTTTGATGCTGGTTCCTTAGGGTTGGTTGTCCAAAATTCAGAGCCTTGGACCCTGATACTCAAAGCAAGTATTGCTTCTGGCTCCAGGTGAGATGATGCAGCCTGTGAGCTCTTGGTACTTCTTAGGGTTGGGGTTTGTACTGGGGGGTCCATGAGAGAGCAGCTAGTTTAAAATTAAGTTTTAAAAAACGAAGAAAAAAAAAAAGTCTTGATGGAGGAAGGGCTGAAAACCAAACAACCTGTCTAGTATCAGTGGCTGAGTCAGGAAGAAAGAACTGCTCTCTTCTCTGCCATTCCCCATTGCAGAACCATGTTGAAATCAGTAAACATTGGGCAACTTTCAACCACCGGGCAAACAGTCCTCCACAGCAGTACGTTACACACAAAGCTGCAGGCACATCGTGTGTTCTGGGACTTAAAGCACATCAGGAAGATCAACAGAGCTGCCTGGTCATGGTGTAAAGTTCACTTCCAATTCTATGTGAAGAATCATTCCATTTTTATTGCTCTTAAGCTAGGAAGCTGTTTCCATGAGGAAACCTTGTGTAGATGCTGTGAAAGGGAACGTCAGCTGCCGTATTTTGTCTAGAGCAGATGAAGCATAGGTACTCCCATTCCCACAGATCCATGTCAGTTGTTTCACCCTAATTCCTCAATGCTCAGAAGAGTCTTTTCCCCTTGGTTCTCACTGCTCCTTCTGCAGTCAACAACCATGGCTGCTCCTTGGATGCTTTTAAATCAAACCTAAAAATGGTTTCAAATGGAAATTTGAAAAAAAAAAAAAAAAAAAAGAGTCTCCTGGTATAAAAAAGCCCCCTTTGAGATGACAAGGCTGTGGTAATGAGAGGAATTAGCTCAGTTTAGCTTTGTTTTGAGTAGATCTTGTCAAATTCTATTAAAAATAATTATGTAATTTTCCCTCCCCCAGCCCTCTTACACTAAAACAAGTTTTCAAATGAAAATTTGTTGTAGAAGGATGTTTTTCTCAAAAATCATTAACTTTTTGATAGGAAAATTTGTTTGTTTTGGTATTGGCCACAAAGCTTCATTTTTTTTTCTTTGGTTTTATCAATAAAATGCTGCCATTATTCCTCTTAGATTTTTCTTTGTGCCAGGTGCAATCAGGTAATAGTTATCACAATGATGATGACACCACAAGGTAAAGTCTGCCCATTTCATGAATGAGCCCAATTTTTATTTCTCTTCATCACAAAAGTCATCCCACATTTGTTGTACACACTGTTGGTTGCTGTGTTACGGGACATATCACCATGTACCAGATGCTTTACTCTTGCAGAAGCATTTCTAATGGAGATGGAAGCTTCTGTTAGCTAAATTTTAGAACAACAGCAAAAAATAATAATACAAAACCAAAATATCATCTTCAGCTGCATAGCAAATATGGATCAAAAATTTAACACTGTATCAGATCACGAGCGTAAATATACCTCACCATAAATAAAATTCATTGTACAAAATAACTCAAGCAGTTTTTCATACAAATATGGTACATTTGACAAGAGTTTTTG
The DNA here is from genome assembly GCF_003259725.1 of Athene cunicularia. NCBI lineage: Eukaryota > Metazoa > Chordata > Aves > Strigiformes > Strigidae > Athene > Athene cunicularia. The sequence continues at coordinate 8,669,127 of NW_020799117.1, read as the reverse complement.
AGAATATTTTCTTGGGTTTTTTTACACCTTCAATTCTTTTTTCTTTTGTTCTCAAACACACATGAACCTACTGAACTGGAGTAATGCAGGAGAAAAAGGACTAACATGTTGTTCAATGCTAATAAGTGCTGTAAGAGTTTAAAAGGAAAACCACTGAAGTGCTGAGCTTGAACTAGTTTGCTTCCCCTTTCTATTGTATCATTGGAAGTCAAGTGTAGCATCATCCAAGAAAGGCATGTGCACTGCCAACAGTCACATTTTATAATGTCAAAGCTGAAGGGAACATTAAAATAAACAAGTCTGACTTCATTCATGACACAGGCCACCCTATTTTCCCCCCTGTAATTCCTGTATCGAGCCAACAACTTGTCTCTGAAGTAAATGTTCCAAGTGGTGGCTGGTAAATCCTGGGGAGTTTGCAGACTACTTCAGAGTAAGCAGGGAAACGTAGGTAAGAAAGCAAGCCCATAGTCAGTGTCCTGATAAGGGCTCCACGCTTCCCTAGGAAAAGAATTAGGGGTCTGCAGACTGTAAAAGGCTGAAAACTATAGGGTTAGAGCATATCTGCAAGGAAGACACACAAACTCGGCAGAAAGTCTGCAAGTGTGGAGAATATGCCTGACCCCATGGCAATCTGTTACTTCTAGCCATACTGTTACAAATTTGCTCCCTATTTCCATTAATAACGATGACATTAAAAAAAGGATAGTAGGAAAAAAAAATCCATTTTCATGGACTTCTTTTAAGACATAAACCTGGACCTCTTTCTCATACACAGACAAGGAGGGTTAGAGAACTGAAGCTAAAGACTATTTGCATCCTTTAGATAATAAAAGGACAATAACACCAAATCTCAGAAATGAAGACCATAAGATTATTTCTAGCTGGTATCTCATACTACTTGAGCAACAAGGCAAATCATCTGCATATACTCTACAGCAAAAACACTTTACATTTTGTTCATGCACTTTGGACATTTCGCTCAAAACATTTAATCCCTTTAAATCTGAAGGGATTGTATGTTTTTGCCAGCAAATCTGAGGGCAACGAATAGATTGATCCACTTGTTCTTTCAAGTACATGCAACTGTGTTTTGCAGGGTTTCAGAGAATTATTATGGCAAAACTACAGCAAAAGAATGCAAAGTGATATTCATGTTTAGGTATAAAATATCTTGTGACTCACTCCAGACCTAAACAGATGAAAACAGGTGTTTAAATTCACTTTACTATATCCTGTTTTGTCTAGGTAGCTGAGACTGGGCCGTGTGGTACAGTTCATCCTTTTGTATTAACTTCTTGCTCATGCTGGTTTCTGAGAAGACTCCAACATCCCATAAGAAGACTCTAACATCCCATAACATGTCAGACACAGTAGGACATTTAATTTGTGCTGTGCCCAGAGGTGGCTCTGACAGCTGACAGGGACTTGTGCCACCTTTTCAGCAACACTCATACCAAAATAACAAGCACTTACTATTTAAGTCAGGAAAAATAGGATCTGGGTTGGATCTATCTTCCTTGTATCTTGTTTTCCACAAAAAATAAAGTGCTTGATTCTCCTCTTCCTTTTAAAAATATATATCTGTAGATACCCTCACTCCAGTAGTGTAGAAGTGTTGGAACATGATGGAAAACCAGAACTGATATCCTTAGTGGGAGAGTAAATAGAGAGCAAGAGCCCTGCAGTGTCATTGAGTCCCAGATGCTCTTCTGCTGCTCTTCCTCCCAACATGGAGGAAACAACTCGCCTTGCTGGGCTGGGTCCTTCCTTGCCACTCAAAGATTTCAGCCAGACTTCCTGAGATTTCATTTTACCTTCGATTACTGTGCTGCACAATTCCTCCCTGCAGTTTAAATGTCTGTCTCGTTAATTAAAGGAAACTCAAGGTGTGAAAATGTCCAGCATTTTTCACATGTGGGGGATTTATTGATTATCAGGGGAGTAAGTAGTGACTCTCTGGGAGAACAAATTCACCCCACCCAGCAAGATCTCCTCTTGCTAATAGTAGCTTGCTGGCTGTTGACAAAATACTCCAGCTGGGACATTTATACTAATTAATTATATGTTCCCTCTGAGAGAATAAATGCCCAGGCTCTGCCTTTTTAGCATCTGTAATAGCATGCAGTTTACAAGGCATGATGAAATGCATGACAGAAATATATATTATCACATCTGTATACTGTAACAGCAATTATCTGCTGTGACCTGGCTAAAGCTTAGAAATTAAAATATTGCCAGTGGTGAGGCTAGCATCATTTTCTCTTGGAGCATGTGGTTTGATCTCCTTTAACTTCAAACACAAGCTTTTGTATCACTTCAATGACACTACTGAGGGGAAGCAGGGACGACCATGAGTTATGAAATCCTCCTTGAAGCTCCTGCTGAATTTGTTCTCATTATCCAGAGATCTTGGATAAGCTGAGTGGGAAAAGGAAACAGACTCCAGTGTTCCCTCTTGAATGCCTTTAAACCTGGAAAATTCTGGGTATTTTTTAACGCTTATCCTGTATTTTACCTCTTCTAAACAATCAGTGATGGGAAGTTTCCTAAATCCTGCTGATAGTCACCCTTCTCTGAAGAAAGATTTTTGGTCACTGTGCCACTAGGAATTAATCTAAAACAAGGGAAAACAGCATCCCAGAACACACACAAATTACACACCCCAGCTCTCATCCTTGGCCGAGGATCACGTATGTTCAAGGTAACTACACCTGCCTCCTGTCAGGACCAGTGATTATTTCCATCCAAATTAATATGTTCAAGAGCACATTCACGTGAGTGCAGCCTGTTCCATAGTCCATAAGAATCTTGTTTAGTCCATGGAAGATGTGTCTTCAGGGGAGAACCCTTTGCATTAAAGTAAGCGGATGTCCCATAGCAGGGAAAAAGCCAGGCCATTTTCTCTTTCCCCAGTTCTCTGAAGTGCTGAGGAGTTATTTGGCGACTACATCATTGCTATTCTGAAACCCACGCGCCAAAGTTCCCTTTAAAAGATGCTAGAAAGGCCAACGACATGGCAGAGAGCACGAAGCTCGCCCCAGCCTGGGGCATGCAGCCATCCAAAACCAGCCTGGCACAGCTCCTCTGTGCCCATCACTTGATTCTCGGGGTGCTGCAGATCCTGTCTTCAACCCTTCTTTCCCCCAAAGAGTGAATCAGGGGCTTGTCTTCAGACTGGCTGGTGGCACGTGTCATTGGGGGTGTTGATTTGCCCCACTGCTGCTGTGGTGGGAGTGGGCTCCTGGCACTGTGGAAGCATGGAGCTCTTCTACCAAGACCCCCACGTTTGGGGCTGCAATATGGCTTCGGAGTGATGTGTTTGATTGGATGAATCACAGGGAAAAACTGGACCACTTAATGGAAGAAAAGCACATTTTGCCCGCACGCCCCCACCCACCCCCAAGTCTGAAATCTACAAGTAAAACCGATCACAGGGATGGTACAGAAGAACATGCACTCAAACAGGGCTGGATGGGAAGATGCGTCCCCGTGTGTAGTAGGCACACCCAGTCTTACTTTGTTGCCAGGTCTCACGCCATAGAGTTTACCCCTCCCAGCTGTTCTGGGTTCAGTCCCTTCTCCCTTCCCAACCCGCGTGGGGTCAGTGTCCGCACTAGCAGGTGGTGGCCAGCGACTGGTGGATTGGGGGCTGGAAGCAGCGCACGTGCTCCACCGTGGAACTGTCTGTTTCCACCGACTTCATGTACTTGTTCAGGATGGCAAAAATCTCGTTGTTCAGGATCTGATACTTCCTGATCCTGTCGGCCATCTTCTTCAAGGGCTGGAGGGGATGGTGAGGGAGAGAAACAGTAGATGAAGACAGTCTTACGTCACCTGACCAGGTAGAAAGTACCAGTACCTCTGCCCTGCTGCTGGAAACCTCTGCTGAGGCCAAGCAGCTCTAACGCCTGTTACAGTTCCACTTAGCACCTCCCAGGGACCAGTGACTCACTCATTACAGGGTTTGATGACTCAAGACAAAGCATTAACAAAGTCAGTGAGTGGTCCTAACTTAACCATTCAAGACTCCCAGCTGCTTATTGATAAAGCCACTGAGATCATAGGATGGCTGCTGGGAATTACAAACATGCTTTTTGGCTCCAACTTCCCAACCCCAGGAAGAAGGGAAAAGCTTTGGGAGAAAAAAAGATTTGATTGTTAAGTCAATTAAAACCTTGGCCTCTCTGCTGAGACTGCAGATGGAAATCTCACAGCGAGTGTGTCCAGTCTGAATAAGGTTAACACCAGGCATGGTTGTAATTTCTGAGTTTAGACAAAGCAAGACAGAAAACATAGAGAAGTGTGCTGGTTCAGGTCCTTTGGGAGTTCACCCTTCAACTTACCACATTTTTTATGATTTCATCCTTCCCGTCCTGCCTCTGCACCTTCAGCAGATGGTAGCAAAAGTCAAACAGGTCAAAGCGCCGTTGCTGCCCAAGGAGAACAATGATAGAGCAACCTGCCCAGTTCAGACCATCTCCAAAGCACTGCCTGGAAGGAGGACAGAGTGATGGGGTGGGGAGAGATGACAGGATAGTTAGGTAAGAGAAGTCCTACCACAGCACCAGGAACTTTCCTTGGTGAATTTCTAAGGAAATCAGATTCAGTCCTACTCCTAGGAAGTAGGTATACACCGAGAGAACGTGAACTCAGAAAGAGATATGCAGAATTACACCAGGGCCAGGCTGTGCAGGGTGCATCACAGGGTAAGATGGATGAAGACCTAGCCTCTGATTTGGGTTGTTGGTCCATCTCCTTCTGCCCGTCACCTTAGGCATGTTCCTTTACATTGCTCTTTGCCCCAGCTGCTCAGATAGAAAGCTCTCTGGGCATCTCTTTGTGTCCACGCCCAACAAAGTCCTTTCATCAAGGACCAACGTTCCCCCTCCACCTCTACACTGGCTGAGGCTGCCGCTGTGGCTGAGGACATGCTGGGGGCACTAATGGCAGAGCCAGCCGATTGACACTCACTCTGCAGTGAACTCGTTGGTGCCCACGGGGATGCAGTACACAAACTGCATGGCACTCCAGAGCCGGTGAAACTCCACGCACTCGTCCACGTGCATGACCCCGTTCGTCGGGGGCGGCCCGCGCCAGATCGGGTCCTGCAGGTAGCTCCTAATTCGCGTCAGGATCACCTCAAACATGGACAGCCCGCAGCATAACCGCTCCTTGGTCAGCAAGTCACCCTCCCGGGCGATGGCTATTTGCTGAGGAGGAGGACAACCAAAGAAACAGAAGTGACAATATAATACAGATGGACCCTCTCGCTGGACTTAACACTTCCCGGTCTCCCTGGCTCTTTTCAAAGTTAACACACAGCCCATGCCTAGTCCAACCTTACCTCTGATGGCTGCTCCCATGGCACTCCCCACCAGAGAATACTCATTCCTCAAACGGAAGATGACTTAATGTTGTGCTCATTTGTATTTCACCAACCTAACTGTCTTTTGAAATAACTATGTACGTCAGAAAACAAAAGTTCAAGGCAAAGCTCTGATCAGAAATACTGATCCTTAATTCTGCTAGCATGCGGTTCTGTTAGTGCTACTCAGTGTTCATGGGTTTAATTCATGATTTCTGCAGATTATGAAACTAAAACAGAAGAGAACAGGGACATTTTGCTTCCCAGGACATTGCCATCATTTCTTTAATACAGGTAGCTTATGGCTTTCTTGATTTCTTTTGTAGTTAGGGTTAAAAATCTCTGAGGAGGATGAGAAGCCACTGGAACCTTAATACTGGAAAACCTGTGTTTTATAAGAAAGACAAATAATACTTTTTTCCAGACGTGGAAGCTTTATATGTGTGGAGAAGTTCTGTGATATCCCCACTCAGATTTACATGTACAAATCTGGAATGGCTCCACTGGATGGAGTTCATTTAGCTTTTACACTAGAGGAAAATTAAAAGAGAATTTACTTCATTTCAGCCTCATTGCTCCCCTGGAGAAAAAAAAACAAAGGGAATTTTAAAAAAGCAAGCAGGGCCTCCCCCTGGCACAGGAGCACTGACCCCACTGAGCTCACTGGGTGGGACTGGGGTGCAACTGTGGAGTTTGCTCGCTGCCCTGATTTCCTCTTGGCTGCCCCATTTCCTGACATTTCCAGCAGCGTTACTGACTTCTCTTTGCAGCGCTGCCAAAAATAACACGGGAAATGGGAGCCGAGTGCTGTCAAAGTCGTGCCCGTGGGTGTGGGAGGCTGCAGCTCTGCCGTGCCCACCTTGATAGTTGGGTGGCTGCCACAGTGCCCTGGCCCCACAGGCAGAGCCTTCTACCCCTCTCAGCACACTGGCAGAGGCATGCAGAGCAGGTGTGACATTTACCAACCCCCTGCCTATACCAGAGGACTTCCTGGAGCTTTAAGTAGATTTTAAGCGTTTGCTCCATTTCCAGCTGTCCCTGTAATGCCTATAAAAACATCATCGTGATTAGAATCACAATGGGGGCTTAGAGCATCTGGCACAACGGGCAGGCATGTGTCCTGGCCAGACATTAAGAACATAAATTATGCTCAGTTTACTTGGATCGTCTTCATTCCACTCTAAAAAGCCATGAATGTGCCTGCACATCCCCTTTCCTGACTATTAGTTTATGCTGGCAGTAACCTAAAGCATTTTCAGTTTGGTGGCTATTGAAATTAGAAGCGTTACAATTCCTGCTTGTGCCACAATTTCAAGGACGTTCTGGGAACCTCAGATCAATTAATGTTCAACTAATAGCAAATATCAAGGGAAAGTTGCATTGCTGCGCAGAGATCAGATTGGGTCTGGGATCCCCAGATCTGTTAAACACAGGAATTATATCACTGGTTTCATGGCACGCACTTGCATATGTTTGCTTAGCAAGTAAAGATTTACTTTATCCAGCTTGCTTTTATAACTAAAGGCTGTACACATTTTCTCTCCAAACCTGCTCCAAGCTATTATGGGCACAGATTAGCATCTGCACACACTAGACTACGATGGCAAAATGGGGACACAGTAGAAGTAAAGCCATTTCAAATACAAATTAGGTGTTAGCATTACTGCTTGCTAAGATACAGTGACAGAACAAGTACTTTTGAGAACAAACTAGTCCAATGATCTTAGTATACTGTTTCTTAGTATACTGTTTCTGAAGAAATCTTAATCTAGCAAGGGATGTATCTGGCTTTCAAAGGATGTAGTGCCACTCAGTTATGCACATTCACAGACAGAATTTGGTTCTAAAATTCACCACCATAAGACCAGGCTTTGATACAGGACTACTACCGTTGGGTAGGTGTCTAATGAGGTGAAGGCAGCTGGAGAGCTGTTAGTCCTGTGGCCAGATCTGCCTCACAGTCTGGGATAGCACCGATTTCTAAGATCAGGAGAGGAAGGGTGCTCTCGAGATAAATTGTCGAAGGATACCACTGGAATGGCTCAATTATTCCTTCTGTCTTCAAATGGAAAGGCTCCCATTACTTCCAAGCACTTCTGAAAATCTGCTATGATCAGCACTGAAAGGGAGAGGATTCCTTTAACAAACCACTCTGACCCCCCTGGTTTGTTATGAATCACCTATCAAACAGCTGCTTCTGCCTTCCCAATGCAAAACAATTATTTACAACAGTCACTGATAGTTTTCCTGCCGTTGCACAAATCCAGTTGTGCCATACCTCTGTTACACCTTGTTAACTGGCAAGCTTGCAAGAACTGTACCAAAGCCTGCAAAGACTGATAGATCCCCACTAACTACAGCAGCCTCTGGCTCAGCCCCTTCACAGCATGTAATTATAAGAAATGCATAGGGCCACCTTGTGGGAGAGGCATCTAGCAGGCAACTTCTGCTCAGATTCTGGACAGCTGCTAAAAGGCACTTATGCGTTCTGCAGGAAAAAATCCCATATGGCCTGTGTCCAAAACTGCATTTCCAAAATGCATGTCCAAAACTGCATAAGGAGCAAGCTTAGAAGTTATGGAGGCACCTACAGAAAGTGACTCTTGTGTTCATTTACATCTGAGCTCAAAAAAGGTTTGGTACTCAACTGTACCTGTGTGATGAATATGGGAACAGTTTACGGAAAAATTAATTTTTAGCAGGACATGAAATACCTTTGTTTTCATCACCATCATAACTATGGCAGGGATAAGCAACGAGTGGACTCTAATAGCAGATTTCAATGATGGTTTTGCATGGAAAGAAGGAGAGAGAGAAAGACCAACACAAAGACACAAAAACACAGAGGTGAATTCTTTTTCTCGAGTGTCTCCTTTAAAAGGAAGTCAATGGGAAGTGAGAGAAATGTCTGCAAAGTAGGACAAAGCCCTCAGTTATCCAGCCAATTTCTTTGTTTCATATGATTTCCAATGAAGCAAAGTTCAAAATGTCCTTGATCCATCAGAAAAACAAGAAAAAAAAAATCAACAACTTTCTGCCTGCCATAGATCTGTCACCTCATACAACTGAGTAGTTCGTTCCATTTCCTTGGCAGTACATTACAGAAAAAGGGTGTTGATTCCTTTAATACTTTGAATGATTTTTATCCCGTCAGTAGTGGGATAAGTAGACAGTGGAAGTTTTGCTATTGATATCAATGGAGCTCAAATTTTGCCCATTATATTGATCAATCTATGGAGATATTTTTAACAGTACTCAATTTCTGCACAAGAGATCTTTTCCAAGCTGAGACCCACCTCAAGAAGACACTTAAATGGAGCTGTAATTTTAAGCATGTGCTGAAGCTCTAAGCATGTGCTAGGAGGAAACCATTCTCAGATGTATTCCTTGACAGGGATGAGCTTAAAAATGGACCATACTGCAGTCCTAAAATGGAATCTCCAAAAGTGATGGCAATTGATTTAAGTCAGGGAGAGCCCTGCAAAGTTTCCCCTCAAACCACCCCAGCAATTCTCCATCTTCCTAAAATGGAGAAGAAGAATTTGATTTCAGAGTTATTCTTATTCAGAGCTGGCTTCTAGCACGCTTGCCTTACAGTTCCCTGCCAGTTCTCCAGACTGGAGACAGCAACACACCATCTCTGGACCCACTCACAAATTTCCCTTCAAGGTGTCTGCTAGGGCAAGGATTCCGATTTTCTTGTCCGACTGATGTTTTTTTTGGGAGAAAAAAAAAAAAAAAAAAAAATGGCCATCTGGGGACTGCTATGAATTTTCAACAGCCATCCCTTTCAATGAAATCCTTACCTGCGGAGTGCCCAGCCTCTCTATTAAGGGAACCAGGTGGAGTGGGGCATACTTGGCTTCGAGACGCTTCATGCGCACCTCCAAGCGTTCTCCTTCTGTCAAGCGAGCAGCAAACAGTGAAATGAGAGGAGGAAGTGGAGACCCGCAATTTCCGCCGAGTTTGCTCAGAGCTGCCCCCCAGCAACCATCCAACGAGACTTTGGATCAATGAGCCAAACCGACAGCAAATGAGGGAACCAGTGATGCAGAGAAGGGAGGGATGTGCGATTGCAGTCTCAGCAGCAGCTTAATCACACATGTTCAAAAGCATGTCCCTGTTACTGATCACTCCTGGACATTTCATGCTGTCATTCTCCAAAGAGGCTGTGAAATGGCTTTAAAACCTTAAGAGAACCCCCAAACTGACTAAGGTTTCAGTCTGTAACTAGGCTACAGAAAATGCACCCTAGGCTTTTGTTCCACCTGACTTTTGGCTGTATCCACTTATTTATTTGGAGGGAGAAGCAGGGCCAGAACTAACCCTCAGCAGAAATGGGAGAGAAACAGCTTCTGGGCAGAGACCTATGAGTCTGTCCACTGCTTCCCTCTCAGCTTCTTACCTTTGATGTAGACCCTGGGCAAAATATTTTGGAAGGGAGCAGCATGCAGCAAATCACAAACTTCTTCCTGGGACTGAGGCAGGAAGAAAGAAAGATAAAGTAAGTTACAAAATACCTATTAGGGGTTGACTGTAGGGCTCAGGGGCCTGGGCAACACTACAACAATTCATATCTATGGCACCTATTCAAATCCAACCCAGCTCAGTAGTAATGCCAATGGTTTGAACCGAAATGAACTAAAACTGGGAGAAAACTCAATTTAAGCCAGGAAGTTTCCTTAACTCAAGTTACTTCCTGCCTGTACAAAGCCAGAACTTTATATTTAATTTCTGTCCCACTTACTAGCACTCCAATAGGGGATAAAGAACATGGAGGTTTCGGTTTCATCATACCCTGATGGCTTCCTGCTGTTTATTTTTACAGAGTGCCCAGGTGGAAATTGCCCTTTGGTTTAGTTATTTTAGGATGTGTACATGTAAAATACACTGATGCATGGCTCTACTTCAAATAGGGACATAATAGGTTGGTCTGAAATTATTTGGTTGTTCATATGGTGTTCTCAGCCAGGGCTACCAGACCAGAATTCCAGTGGTGTAGGCACCAGGGAGAATAATACAGAAGTCCAGAGAGGAATAACATCATGAGATGCCACCTGAGAGAATGCATGCCGATGCACTTGAGAAAAAATAATCCCAAACACAGATGCACAAGGAGGAGAAACCTAGAAATAGGCAGGTGGAGACTGAGGAGCGATGGCTGACAATACATTGTATACGAGTCTGCAATGGGAAACAGCAGCAAGGAAACCAAAGCTGTTCAACACAGAGGCATTGCGTCACAACAAGGCATTAGTTTGCTCCTACAAAAGTCTAGTTCTAGGACATGCTTTCAGTTCTGAGCTTACTGTAGAGATTTGGACACATTTGAAAGCAGGTCATGACAGCACAGCAAAAGATATCTGGGGGCCAGATGGAATGACTTGGCTGGGTCTGTTTGAGATGCACGGGTGGACAGCCCACCTTCCAGCCAAGAGGGAGAGGACAGTGTGGGATGGAGCTGCAGGGGGCTGTACTGGCGCATGGATGCTGGGATGGGAGTGAGTTTGTGGGAGTGCAGTTTGTGACACAGTGCTGGAGGGACAGGAACAGTCTGGGATCCCTCCATGGGCAGAGAGATGCTGATGCTAACAGAGTGTCACCTGTCACCTCAGTTATTTTGTTTGCCTGTCACCTCAGTTATTTTGTTTGCCTGTCACCTCAGTTATTTTGTTTGAAAACCACTATTCATTCCTGGATGAATGTTCTTTTCACTGCTGTTTCCCTCTGATAAAGAGCATAGTTTCCCCATTCGAAGCCTGCATTCACCTGATACGTGTCCCAGAATTAGTCATGTTACTAACAGATCTCCTCTCCAAGGCCCATTACCTGAGAGTAAGTAATTCTGCTTAGAAATTTAGTCCCAAGCAATCCCTCATTCCTCAAATTTAAACAATAAAAAGAGGGTAGAATGGAGCAGGCTGCGCATCTTCACTAGAGCAGTCTCTACCAGCAAATGCCACCAGCCTTAGATCATTCTGACAGCTATGAAGATAACTGCACTGTAAAAGCAATTGCTCCTGCTCGTAAGAGCTCCATTAGAGGGACAGTCTTGTTACTTGATGGCTCTATGCATCTGACATCTCCCAGCGAGCAAGAACCAGCGCCTGCTGCATGCAAAATGGCTTTATCTTCTGAATCTATTTCTGTGTGGAAAAACAAGGGATCAGAGAGGAAGAGACTTTGGCTGGCACGGAAAGTGGGCAGGCGTGGACTTTGATAGGCAACCTTCCTTAAAGAGACCCCCAAATTCTCAGTGTTGTCTTCTCTTTATTTTCTGCTATTCTAAAATGCCAGTATACTGCTGATGTACAGCTCCTGGGACTGGAGGAACATTTTTGCATCGAAATGAAGGATTTGTTAAAGAAACCACCATGTGTCCCTTCAGTGCCCATTTAAAGATGGTTTGGAAAAGGCAAATGAAGTACATCCAGCATCAAATCCAACACTGAGAACAGCAGAAAGCGGTGACGAAGCCACAAAAGGAACAGAAACTGCCAGGATATAGTTGGCTACTCTTGTCGTTCTATAAAATAAAGTCAAGCTGCTAGGTGATATACATCTCTCTAGTTTCCTTAATCTTATGCAACTTCTGCTCACTGAATGTGTTTGATACACCGTATCAGGAACTAGAAGTCTCTATATCTGGGGTTAAAATGCAAAGGCAAGGGCAGAAATAGCCATTTTGAGGACATGTAGAGATTTTCAGTTTTCCCTGAACTCTGTGGTTAGATAAAACTTGGAATCTTTGAACCTTCTTCTGGTTTTGCTCTAACAAAACTTTCTGGCTTTGCTGGAAAATCCCACTTTATGCTAGGGAAGTCTTTCTGAGATATTTCTGGAAAAACTGAAACAATCCTGCCAAAACCATTATGACACGAAACATGCATTTTTACTGTAAAATTGTGTTGTTGACCCTCCTCAGTTGGCTCTAGGCCAAACTGTGAGACAATTAATTATGAAGTAAATTTGTTGCGTGAAAAACTAAAAGCTAAGAAGATGTGTGGCACTCAGCCGTAGCCTTTGGCCCATACCAGAAAGGGCATCACATGAGCTGAGAGGCTGAGACCTGTGCACATGTAAAACACTTGTTCAGGGGGCAATACTGAGTTGTCACTCCAGCTAAGCTTTCAGTGAAGATAAGTCATAGGAAGTGCATCATCAGCTCTTCTGAGATCTCCCTTCTGTTGGATTTCTTTATCCTTATCACCACTAGAATCAAATGGGTTTTCTTCATTGCACTGGCACCCCAAAAGAGCAGAGGGCTCAAATCTACTTCTCACTGTACAAATATGTATAAAAAAAGTATCGATCCCTGCCCCAGAGAGCTTACAATCTAGAAATAAGCTCCAGTTGTTTTTATTTCTGAGAAGGATGACGAAGGGGTAGCTTTGGGTCCAAGAATTAAATCTAGATCTTCCAGTATTCAGATTCTCCTTCAGCAATCCCAGATGTCAGTGACCAGGTGCCAGTGCAGACCATCCCCATGGACATGCCCCCAGACCCCAATAACACAGTCCCAGAGAGAGCCTGAGCACATGAGAAGCTGGAAGGTAACATTTCCCAAACTCTTCTGCTGGAGAACCCACTTCCACTTATATTCTTGAGCTGGCAATTTCGAGTACGGTCTGTTGGTGCAGGGGGTTTTGCCTTACCAAAGCCTGCTCGATAAGGAGGCAGAAGAGAATGGCATTGCCCACTTCTCTGAGGCTCTGGAACACATCGGTCTTCAGCTCTGCATACTCAATGATGTCCTTCAACTGATGGTGGAAAAACTCCAGGATGCCTTAAAAGATAAGGAAGGACAGTCAGAAAAGCAAGAGCAGAATCACCCCCCAACAACTTGGATAAAAAAGACAGTTAGTGCCTGTTATTTCCTTAATCACAAATTGCAAGCTGTAACTGTTAAACAGACAGACAGAGACTGGTATTGAGAAGAACAAGCATGCAGTGTCTTATCCTGCTTTCAGTAACCCTGGGGCAACAGGGAGCAATTCATACAAAGTCCTTGGATTTTACCATCAGAGATAAAAAGAGATTCAGGACTGTAATGGATGTCTTGGTGCTGGCTCACGTATACCAGCCAGAGTTTCCCCATCCAGCTCAACACCAGACTGCAGTCTGGCTGCAAAACTCTGCATCATCTAAGTAGAGCTTTTGAAAAACATCAGTGAACCCACAGCAGCAAAAGCTTACAAAATCCTGAAAATAAAACAGAGGCTACCAGAAGACATTCCATTATCTGTGTGTTCAAAGGGAAATTTCCAACAGATTTCCTAGAAAAGTTTCCTATGTATGTTCCAGTATCAACAGCAAAGCAGCTGAAAGTCTGTCTCAGGAAGCCTGGCTGCATGTTTGCACTGGCACGTTGGGTGCCAAACCTTGTTTAATTACTGGTGTGTGCCTGGCTAAATGCTGTACATGTGGGAGAGCTGTTGCTCAAGCATTTATCTGTAGCACCCACCTGGAGAGCCATATTCGTGTCTTGGCAAGCGGCATATCTTGGGCATTACTTCGATCAGAGTCTTCACATACTGCAGGATGGTGCCTTGTAGCTGTTGGAGACAAGGGGAGGTTAAACTGGAGTAATGGCTTCTTCTGGAATTGGTTTTGAAAGAGGCTGGTGGTGGACAGGTCCATATCTGACAGCACAGGACGAGACTTCAGCTGGAGTCCAAGAAGAACTTGCTTAATTTGGATTTCATTCAAATACAAAAAACAGCTCAAGTGTCTGGAGTTAGAGTGCTTTTAGAGCTTCCTCCCAAATAATAAATCACAGCTGCATGGATTTTTTACTTCAAAATACAGCTTGCTGTGTTTGCATTGTTTGCAGCTGAAATCCAAACAAAGTTCATTCTTAGACCCAGCTGGACTTGTGCTCCTAATCCAAAAAGCATTTCATCAGAGCTGCTAAAGGATTAATTTCTCAGCACAGGAAATGCTCCTTCCATCTCAGGAATGATCACTAGATACTCAAGAGTTTAAAAAAGAAGTTACATACATGTAGAACAAGTTTCTACAGATCTGACGTTTTGAACTAATACGGACAAAAGCAAAGTATATTTCTGAGTTAAAAGCACTTGCTGTCATTTGGAGTTACACACCTGCCTCCTCTAGATACATTATATAGGATAATGCACTAAAGACTATTTAGCCAGACATCAAATCCTTGTGCTGAATGCTGTCTGATCGTACACATCAGCTACAGCATTTTCAACTAAGAGAGAAATGCTTCAGTAACTACGGTGCTTTACAGTAGGGAAACTGGATATATGCTTCAGGTTTTCAGTTTTACATTGCTTTGTTAGACAAGTTCAAAATCACATTATTGCAGTCAAACCAGAATTTAAATATTTATAATGAATGACAATCCTTCCAGTAAAGCAAGGGTTTTAGTAGAAAAGGATGATGTGAAAAATTACATATTTTTGCACACTCCCTCCTCCCTTCTTAATGCTTGGTATTGTCAGTGTCCTTAGGGAGCACATGGGATCATTTCCCTGTGGATATCACATTTATCTTCTGAAAAAGGAGAGAACTAGAAAGCAGACAGGGCTATTGGCAGCCTGGCTTCAGAATACCTGGTGGAAATGGACAGTATGGCTTGAATAATATAGCAGGAATTTTCTTATAAAAACTCAAAAAGTTGTTTCCCTCAGTTTAGCTGCCTGCTCTCTACCTTCCTGCAGCTCTCCAGGGTATCACAAGGCAGTGAGACAGCGCTCTCGCCCTATTGCTGAGCACTAGCACGTGTCTTGAAGGTCTCCCAGACTGCAGCAGAGGCAGTGCCGAGGGACAGCAAGTGCCATGTCCCACCCCATCACTTCTCAGTGGCTTTTAGCAAAGCAGCATGCCAGCTCCACCACCCCCAGATGTAGGTGGCTGATCACAGTTAACACTTCAAGATGGTGGAAATGCTCCGTCATCCCACAGGAATCGGTGGGATTCCTCAGCAACAGTGAAAATCAGCCCGTTAATACAAGTGTTTCGGTGTGGATCAAGGGACATGAAGGTGCTGAGATGTGAACACCCTGAACCCAAAGCCCAAGCTGTCAACCTGCACCTCTCAAGGCATCAGGGTTTCTCCATCACCAGGGTTAGGCTCAGAATTACCAGGCTTTTGACGATCTTTAACAGCTCTTCCATGACCACTGCGATGCCTTGATAGCCAAGAAGCCTGCAGATCGTCTTGAAATGAGGTGGCCCCACAAAATTGCGGTAGGAGCTATAGATGTGACTGTAGGCAATGTTGAGAGGCTGAGAAATTAGAAGCACAGTGACAGTTAGACAGGAGTGTTTACCAGACCTGTAAAGTAATTCTCTTATCACAGTATTATGTTCCATCACTTCAAATAATTTTCAAGGAAGAGAAGAAATAATAATACCCATGACAATTCCCATTTCTTCTACTTCTTGTGGCAAAGAGATTGCTTTTCTTCCTACGTAGTCAGATATAGTCTAATCTCAACACACTATCACATCACAAGGATATGTAGCAACACCACTTTCATTTCCAAGGTAATTCACTCTCCCATACATTCCTAATCAAGGATTTCAGTTCACTGTCCCTTTGCCTCTTCAAACCCAAATCCTTCTCTACTAAAATGAAACGCTTTAAATACAGCTAACCAGACAGATTTATTTTCTATAGGCACATGCTTTATAAATGAGGTTTATTAAGAAAAGTAGGAACTGCAGCATCTGAGCTTAAGAGCAGTTGGAAGAGACACAGAAAAGATCCTTTTTGCACTCTGCAAAGCTCTACATCAGCCTCTGTATTTAACAGACATCCCCATGGGACTGTGAAAAGGGCAAGAATCTAACCCTGGTCTAGGGAGAATAGTACCCAGGGCTCTGGCCCCCCAGAATTTTTAGGAGCAGAAAACGAAGTAATTTCCAGGAATGTACTCTACCAGTGTCATCTTGGAAATGTGGAAATTGCTGCAATGTTTTATCACCGGAACATTTATAGGATCCATTTGGTGTGAGGGAAACAGAAGTAGGGGGAATTAATTCACTTGTGTGATCTGCAGAAAAATACTGAAAATCAGATTTAGCTGAGACACCGCCTGCTTGGCTTGGACTCTGCAATAGGATTGTTGGCATCATGATTCAGCCCAGGAGAGAAAGGCTGTTGTCTCCCCCCACGACATCTACAACTGCAGTCTGAGTAATCAGCAAAAAAGCACATTCTTGAAAAGATTCTGGCATGCAGTGCCCCTTCCAGCAAAACACAGTCAAATCCCTGGCTCATGCTTACCAAAAGATCTTTCTTAGACAAGGACAAGAAAACAAATTAAACTGTATCCCAAATACACCGTGCAAGGCTGACTTTGCTTCTCGTGTGAATGCTGTGTACCAGAGGCACACGGCACCCTCAGGCAGTGGGGAGCCTGCTGGCCTGCATGTATCACAGACCTCGCTCTACAGGGATTCCCTTCCCTGCCAGGAATGGAGCCAAGGGAGCAGAGGGACCCATACACCGAGGAGCTCAGGGTGAAAGGGAGCGAGTGCTGAAGCAGTTGAACAGGATAAAATGTTGTCTATGGTCCAACACTGCTGCTCCCAGCCACTGCAGTACAGCCACCTGAAGGCTTTGGTTGTCCTCCGATTCTGACTCACTGCCTCGGGATTTACTTTAACACTTCACTTGAGTTACTAATGAGTTACAAAGTCATTTGCTAAGAATGGGAAAAATACTTTCATTTGCTCTCAGGTACAGAATTTCAGTGGACTGATGTACCGATCGTGCTTTCCTAAACATGTCAGTTGCTTTAATCAATTAATTAATTGTCGCTCATTTTGTTACAGCCTCACTGCTCTAGTCAAGCAGCTTATCGCCTACTATAATTCCTAGGTGCTCTAGCAGAAAGAAGACACAGCTATAAAGTCCTCTACTTTCTGTGAAATATTTCACCTCCTGGCCCTGGTAGGTGAAAAAAAAAAACCCTTTAATACTATTAGGTACAGAAAGGCTACTTTGGAGGCTCTTTAGTGCATTCATTCACAATGAGCATTATCTTTCTCTCCCATCAAAACTAAACAAAAGGGCCCTGATTGAGTATGGGCCAGAGTTTAAAAATTATTCAGGCAGACAGAAGTCTACTTTCAAAGCTGCCTGGATGCCAACTCCTGTTAGAAGAATGGCATTTGAGCATCCTGCTTAGGCTTCTATCTGTATCCTTAGATAATCAATTCTTTAAAAATCTATTTTGTAGAGACTGATCCAAAGCCACTAGATATGCACACTGATATATGTGAAAAACAGCAGTAGTTTATATTTTGAAGTGTGTCTGTTTAAACATCAGGTAGCACCCAGCCTGGAATATTTGCCAAATGGCCAACACGACCACCCCAGGGGGAAGCCAGTAACCTGCCAGGGCCCCAGCCCAGCCATGTGTTTTGTTGCCATGGCTTTTGCAATGCCTTGTTAACAGCCCCGGGCATCCCCCAAAAGTGCCATGCTGCAGGGGTGACCCAAGTGGCCCCGAGATGGCTCCTTGCACCTTGTTTCCATGCCTCCCTGGAGGGTCCTTTACCCTGTTATTTCCCCACGGTTAGCACACGGGTGGCTCATCCAGACTAGGAGGGGGAAGGAAATATCCCCATTTCAGTGGGCTTATGAATCCACCTTCATTTCTGGAAGCCTCTGCTACTCCACAGCTAGGAGACAGGTCTTGTGTCTGCACACATGTCATGGTGCCCTGAGATAGGCTACCACCAGTACCCAGTTGTGGAGGAACTGGTCAGGTTTTCCCCATAATGGGCCTGATATTTCGCTGTAGAGGCAGCGAGTGGCCGGTGCTGCCACACAGCCACCCACCTCGCAGCATTCCCTCGCCTCTCAGAGGGATAATGGGACTGAAGAGCAGCTTTCAGGCGGGCTTTTCCCTCAAGTGGGGGTCTCGGCAAGAAGCCTGATTGGGAGAAGACACATTTTAGGACGTGCATTGGCTGCAGATGGGTAGGATGATTCATCCCCGCCTGTCTGTGAGATGAGGTAGGTTCATCGAGCTCTCCACAGAGACACGCAGCGCATTAGCAGCAGGCTTGTGTCTAATAATAATACTCTGCCAGCAATTAAAAATATAACTCCATTTAAGGGTGAGATACACAGCTTGGGGTAAAGACTGTAGGATGTAAAAAATGACACCAGTGAGTATTTTAAGACAAAACAGCTGAAGGTACAAGCTGGCTGCATGGCACAGCTCAGTCCCCCATGCTGGGCAGCCACTTTCATCCCCTCAGAGAGCCAGAGCAAAGCCCCTAATCTCTCTGCCTCTTGGAAGCAGCAGCTGCCAAAGAAACTGTGGAGGTTTGCCCCACCTTTGGTTTGGGGCCAAACATGCAGGTTTTGGGGCTGGAAGGCTGGGAGTGCAGGCAAGCTGGGATTTGCAGCACGGGGCAGAGTTCCCGGTGTCTCACAGAGCCCAGGTGTCCCACCCTGTGCCCACCTCAGGGAGAGCCATCCGTACTTGGGAGCATGTGGGGAAGGCTCCCACATTACTTTGGGAGCTCAAGAAGGTACTCCAGAGCACATTTAGCTGCAAATGAAGCAAAACAAAACCCAGTTGTCATTTCCATGTCTCGGAACTTGTTGGCCATCATCCACACCTGTCTGAGCTCACCGGAGGGAAAGCAGGGAGAGTTTTATCTGATAAAATACATCAGAGAGAGAGATAATAGACACATAATACTGCCTGTCCAGAACCCCTTTGGAAAAATAAAGAGCTAACAAAAGAGGAGTGAGACAAAAAAGGACTTGCACCCAGCCCAAGACTAGTCCAGGCTCCTAGCCAACCTAACTTAAGTGTGACAGCTGAGATGGTGGCTTAGAAAGTGATAAACAGTTCTGACCAGAATTGTCAGAGGAGGGTCTCTAAATCAAACAGCCTGAATATGGTCTGATTCCTTCCCCTGCCACAAACAATCTTCACGCTCCCTATAAAGCTCTCCCTGTAAGACTTTCATGCAAAAAACATTACATATTCCCTAGCTGGGATGGACAGGACATGTACAATGCAGCAGACATGTTTATATACTGTATTGAAACTGTGTCTGTGTTTATTCTGTGTCTCAACATAATATCTCACTATACCAGCTACTGATTTTACAGGACTGTATACACTGCTATTATTTACAACAAGCCGATGGCCCCGTCAAGCCAGGTAGCACAGCCCACGCGGTCGGTTGGAAGGGATGAGCAGCCCCCGCTGCCAACACCTCCTGCAGCAACCACAGCTCCTTAACGCCTTTGTGTTGTTGCTGCAGACACGACAGCAGAAAATAGAGCGGCTCCATCCCATTCACACGCCATCACTATTTTTACAAGTGCCAGCAGCATGCACTGTCCTTCAGGTTACATCTGCCTGTATGCTCATTAAAAAAGAGGGGGGCAAATTCAACCAGGGAAAGGGAAACAGGGATTTCCAGTGAGTGGCGTGACCTTGGGTCCGGCAGTGCCAAGAAAAACAGAAGCGCTCATGAGAATACATAAATGGAGCCCAATCTAAAGCATTTACAGAGCTAAGAGTGGTTAACAAGCAGTAAGTAGTGGATTGCTGGTAATTTTGCAGCTTCTTTGTCAGAGACCTGGCAACCTGCTGTGTTTTATAAGCGACTGAAAGACAGAAAATGGCTCAGTGTTTGCTAGCCACTGGAGCTGCCCTGGGTTTCAATCCTATGGTGAGGAGCAAGGAGGTCCCAGGCAGGGCCACAGCAGAGTCCACCTGCAGATACACCAGTGCTGGATCAGTCCTGGCATTGGCATGATTTTGGCTTCTTCTTATCCTGGGAAATGAGAATTTCAAGCTCATCACTAGTGTGAACTGGTGCAAGCTTGATTTTGGAAGCAGGCAATACCAACACTACTGAAAGCTTTGCTGCGGTTTCTCTGGGGCTAGTGGTATTGATCGTGGCATGCAGAGCAGCCAGCAGGACCCTTTGCTGGCCTAATCCTGCTACTTCAATTCTTCTCAGCTTCCTCTCTTCTTGCTAACACATCTTATTTGTGAACAACTGAAATTTAATTTCGAAGCAACCGTGAACACTGAGAAACTCAACAACTCAAACGCAGTAAGAAAGCAGTTCTCTCATGAAAACATTACTGCCCTGTGTAATCCACCTTTCTGAAGCACAGCTACTCTCCCTGCAGGCAAGGATGTACTTTACTCACAGCATGGGACCAGCTAAGAGCTCTCTATCCCCCTGCTCCTGCAAGCAGGATTGAGCCATGTAAAAGGCAGGAAGCCACCTGGAAGTACTTTCATCTCCATCCCTGCCCATAATTATTTTCATTTCTGCTCCCAGTTTTCAGCTCGCTGGCAGCCGCAGTTTACTAAGAGACAGAAGGGAATACATATCTTGGAAGACAAAACCAAAACATCCAGAACTGCAAAATGTAAATCAAAATCAAGGGTCACACATACTCCCCAGGGCTGCAATAGTCCCTCCTGATGCAGTTTGCATCATTTCATCACTGTTGATATTTCAAAGATCTTCAAAATGTTGCAAGCACTTTTCCAGGAACAACGTGGAATGAGTAGCTTCAGGCCCCAAACCAACATTTCTTTTGGGAAAGTTCCTGTCTCAAATACATTTTGGCTTCAGAGAGAAGTGAATCACTTCTTCAGAGCCTCTCCTAACCAGACCCAGTGCCACGTCTGTCCCCTCCTGGCCCCAGACTCGAGCTGCTCCCCTGAACACCACTGGCACTGGCTTTGCCTCTCCCTCCTGCCCTCTGACAGGGGACATCCCCAAGTTGTCTGTAAGGCAAGAGCATTCAAAGAAGAGCCTTTCTTAATCCCATGGGAGTTCAGCAGAAGGTCAAGGTCTCTCCTACTCCCATCACACAGGTTAAATATTAAAAAGCTAATGGACATTGCTGCATCATCAGTGATTAAAATCTACTGCTCACTGGCTTTGGCTTAAATCAGTAGTTTAGATGTGCAAAAAATCATAGAATTAAAGACAAGGCCCCTGAGTGCTAAGCTATCAGTGTGTACTGCAGGCCAGGATCCAAATTCCACACCATGTGCCAATGTGCCTCTAACCCCAGACCGTGCTGGGGGGCAGTGATGGGTCTTGCTGGGGTGGGGGACTGTGGATAGGAGAAAAAAAAGAAAACCAACCCGAACAAGCCAGCAAGCAAAACTACCTGGCTTGTTTATTCCACCTCGGGGACACATACTTCTCCCAGGCAGAAGCTTTTAGGGACAACATTCCCAAATCACTCCAAAGATGCCTGCCCATTCTTTCTTATTGGTTGCTATGGTGAGAGATGACGGAGCCCCAGACGGGTATAATATGAGGCAGCACACGGGGAAGGGATTTAGCAGAGGCAGGAGGGAGGCGAGCGGAGGGAAGAGGGGAAGGCACTGCCCACCCGTGGCTACACTGCTCACCAGCACCGACGGGCCACCGTGGACCTGCCCGGGGAGGTAAGCGGCTGCCCGCGGCGCTGGGAGGGCTCAGTGATGGGCGCGTGTGCTGTTCTGCTCTTCACCTCAGAATGGTTGAAACAGTCCTTAAGATGAGCTGATTCTTGAGCGAATTAAAGGAAAGTTAGTTACAATAAAAGAGGAAGAAGGAAAAAAAGAAACCGGTTCTATTGCATGCAGCTCTTGCTCAGAGCACTTGACTGGTTGGGAGAGAGAACCTTGCAACAAGGCTCAGGGAGCACTTTGGGGATCTAAAGCAGTGATGTACTGAAGTGATTTGGGCTGTAATTTGTTAGTGGTCAGTGTGTTTTATTTAGGGGAGAGCTTTGTACTTATTATTCATATCTTTGTATTTCCCTAAAGGCATTGATTTTATATTTCACCAACCTTCAGATTTCACATTTAAGATCCTGATATTATAGTGTGAGATGCTGAAGGAACAAAAAGAGTTTATACTCTATTAATCAACAAGTAAGGTACAGAAAATGCAGCATCAACTTAAACCAGCGAATTAATCATTATGCAGCTTTTTAGATGACATTTAGGTGTAAAAATCAAATTATCTATTGGCAGCTTCACAAGGCAAGCTGGAGCTAGATTAATGATCAATTTATGTTAATCACACCTGCAGTATCCTTTCTATTCCATGGGAAACAAAAAAGCTAAAAAAGCTTCCTATACAGACAACTAGTCAGAAAGAAGAGTTTTTAAAAAAAATCTAACTAGAGCATAAAGTATGGGTTTTTTTAATTATGAAGCACAGTGATACAGTAGTCTGGGCACCAGCAGGATTAATCATTTCTAATTTTAGCCATCTAAGACCTAGCATCTAATCTAAGCTAGCCAGGCATAGTCCTGAGTACAGTTTAAGGGCCAGTAAAGCTGATGGAAAGACTTCACTGCTATCAGTGGCCTTTGAGCCTGTACATGAATCAGGAAACTCAAGCCTCTCTCTGTATCTGGTTTCAGGGGCACAATGAACATCGAAGTGCACAACATCACTTACACCAGTGCCACTGTCTCTTGGGCCATGAACAACCCCTGTCCAGAGAACTACTACCACGTCATGTATCGCCCTAACTGGAACAGCGTCTTCGCTGGCTATTTACGCCAAAACTTCCACCGTGAGGAGCGAGTTCCTCACCCCCTCAGTTCCCTCGTCCTCCACCGACTCACACCATCCACCATCTATGTCCTCTGCATCACGTGCAAGAACTCTTACCCCTCCAGCAACCACTGCACCACCTTCCACACTCTGGACAAAACCCCTCTGGTTTTCGGTGACTCTAAGCATGAACCTACCACCTCCATGTGGATGGTGAGCAGCCTGCTGCTCCTCTGCTTCACTGCTCTCCTGGCCTACGGCTGCCTGCAGTTCTGGTCTGCACGGTGCCACCGGGCTGCGGGGCTGAAGCACCCTGATGCCAGCCCCGAAGAAGTGGGCGAAGGCAGCAGCTCGCCAGAGGGGCCACTGAACGACGGACTGAGAGAGGAGCTTCTGGAGGTCCCCATGACCACAGTGCTAGTGAGGAGCTCCAGTTTCATAAGGGAGAGTCCATATAGCTCCCCCCACTGCTTTTTTTCCTATAAAAACAGCGATGATAAAAGGGCCATCTTGCCACAGCATGGCCTGCAATGAGAGCGAAATAAAGGGAGACGCTGCTTGGAGGTTTGGTTCGTGCTGCTCCTTCCCAATTCTTGCCAACAGGACTGTTTGTGTGTCCACGAGGGCTGTTTGCCCCAGCGTGGAACATGAGGCAGGGACAGTGGTTGCAGGGAGAAAGAATTTTGTCAAATGACAAAAATATTCTCATTTTCTGAGGGTTTTTAAAAAAAGAAACCAAGTAAACTCTATGGGAACGGACAGGCTTGGCTGACTGTAGTGTCATTAGCTAATGTGCATCAGTGCTGTAGGTTTACTTCAGAGTCATCAATCAACATGTGCAAGAAAAAAACTCCAGTCAAGTAGTTTCATGCTTGAGTGATCCTTCACAAGCATCACACCCCAAGCCCTCATAACGCTTGTATAAACAGTTATCGCAGCCTGACAAAAGAGCTTTTTGTCAGTATTAAGGAGTCTATATTTGCACACACAGGTATTTTAGTAATTCCCATTTTGAACTACAAATAGGATTCCTGGAGCAGTACCCTCCTTGGGGAGGGGCACTGCTTTGGAGCACCAGCTTGGTCTCTTCTGAGCCCTTATATGGATGTGACTTGTCTCAGTGCCAACACCAAGCACAGAGCAGTGTCGGCATCCTCTAACACCGGCACGTTATGGAGAAGAATATGGTAAAGCAATAGCAAAAGCACACAAAATCTGCTTCTTGCATGGCTTTTTGGTTTCACATGGCAATGTGACCCTGCACATTTGCACCTGACATTCTGTTAATGAATTGGTTCTTGTATTTTTTTCTTTCTAAATAAATACTTCCAACATCCACCACTTCTGTCTGTTGCAACTCATTTACTGACCTTGGATCCGTAGAGGTAATACGGCTGAACGTTGGCTGGCTTGTCCCGCTGGGGTTCCTGTGTGAACGGAATTGCTGTCCTCACAAACCTGTGGTGAGCATGGGAGATGGGGAGGAAAGTGGTCAGAGCCTGGGTAACTGTGCTGAGTGCACATATGGCCCGGTCTGGGATGAACTGCAGTTGCAGAATAATTAGCAATTCATCACCTAAGCTACATGAACTGGAATGCAAACTCATGCCCCAATCTATCAGTGGTGTAAACCATGTCAGTTTAACCTACCAAATGTGGGGTTTCTTGTCATTGGCAGCAGGCAAGAAACACATATGGGTCGCTACCACAGCTCTGCTGCTCAGTAAATCAACCCTCTAACCAATCTAGCTCAGTTGCTTGCAATCCCTGTCCAAATTTGTTGCTTGAATTTGTTACTAACATTTCCAGGGCCAAGGGGAGCTGACGGGCCTTAACTACATTTCAACTGTAACTGTTGCATCCCATAGGGAATGAAAACCCCACTGCAATGCATATGAATTGCGTGTGGCAGGTTTGTCACTTTGGAAAGAAAAGCAGGGTCTCCAGGTGCCCCCTGCCTTGCTTTTTCTCCTCACCTGTTGGTGGAACCATTGTAGCAGTAGTTGGGTAGAAAGTCAAAATTGAGTTCCCAGAAGACGTGGAGGGTGATGCGCCCATAGGGTGCGGAGACGTTGTGGTTGGCCTCCCGGAACATGGCATCAAAGCTGTCCAAAGTCATGTGCTTGCACAGCAACCTGTGAGTCAGGCGATTTATTTCCAAGAGCCACTCCAGCTCCTGCAGCACATAAAGCAGCAGCAATGCAACGTGTTACCAAGATGACAATAGAAACAGCTGATTTAACTGCCAGGGGAATGATTTTGTATCCACATCCACACAGAACTTTCCAGGTGAAGATGTAGCAAATGCTAAAAACATCAATTTAACTCAGTGGCAGAGGCCAATTGCACTTCCACTGGAGGAGTCCTGGTCCAGTATCTCCTACACCTGCAGGAAGCAAAATTAATTTGTTCCCCACTGAGCACTCACTGGCTTTCACATCAGAATCCTTCAAAGGTGGAAACTGGTAATTTTACACTACTTGACTCTGATGCTCCTGTAATGTTATCAAAGGCAGCAAATTCTGTACACACACAAACGATGTCTCATCCACCTTCATCCAACAGGGGAAATTTAAGTCAAGATTTCCTTCTCCCAGATCACAGGACTCTCTTATGCGAGCTCTGCAAAATCTAACTGCTGACTGTCACCTTATGATTTATGCAGATACTTAATGGTCCAATAATACTAATGCAATTAAAGCTGCATAATTAGAAATAGTAGAGACTCGGCAGCATAAAGGAAGATATACAGCTGGCTGAAACCAACTGTAGGTGGGACATGAAGAAGACAATTGACTGGGTATCCATAGCAATGTATTATTCTCACTATTCATACTCGCAGTCAATAACAGTTCTTACCACTATGGATGTCAGGTCCTCGCTCTCAAAGCGGCTAATGGCCTGGTCTAATGATTTGTACATTGCTGCAGAGATACGCTGGGTAATGAGCCTGTTCAGGTCAATTGATCTACCGAGCAACTGGGAAGAGAAGATATTTGCATGTTATATACAGATGGAGACAAGGCACTTTTTTTTTTTTTTTTTTTTCACACAAATTAAAACCAAATATCCAAATCTGCCTGAATGTAAAAGTGGTGTCTCAAATGCCTCTTTGGGGTTTATCATTACTTAAGAGGTAACGAGGGAAATGTGGAGCATAACTCTTTTTGCCCTCAGGCCCAATGCCCTGGGTGTGGTGTATGAGAAATGGGTTCAACCCTTCTTACTCCTGTACTGACCTCGACTGAGCCCAGCATGAGGATGCCAGCCACCAACAAAAGGATAACAGACCAAGAGCTATGAGTACAGGAGTTTACTGCTGGCACTGTACCTGGACATGCCTCTGCTTGAGCAGCGTTTCGTAGCGGTTGGATGGTGGGTATGGAATAATCACCCCATAATTCTTACATTCAGCCCGGAAACGTTTGTCCAATAAAACACTGAAAAAAGGAAGGTGCGTCAGGAAAAAAGAAACATACACTAATCAGCTTCTCTCTGGATCTTTTCCAGAGTTGCTTTCATCCTTCTTTTCATCTTGCTCTGAATGCCAAAAAATTTCCACACACCAATAACTCTGCTTACACTACTGAATCACAGAGCAGCAGTTGTTATCTGAGGACTGCCATGCTGTTGTCCCTGATTCTAGGCTTTTATGGCTAAAACATTCAAAAAGCTAAAAGACTGTGCTGAAAGATATCACTGGTTCCAGGTACTAGGGTGGTCCCACAGGTGTGCTCCCTCCTTGAAGATCTGCTGGGGGAACATTTGGTTGGTGATAGACCAAATGTGATCTACAGACAAAACTCCTTGCAGAGGTACACCAAAGACTTGCTTCACCTCTGGGGACATGAGAGGAGGACTCTCACTAGAGTTCATCCATGCGCTTTAAATTGGTATGGAGAAAATGTCACAAAGGGCCTACCTCCCCACAAAGGGAGAAAGCAATTCTGCAGAAGACATCTGGTCTGATGTGTGATTTAAGACACTGAGTACCCTTCTAGCTTTTACAAGTTCTGCTGCTTTACTAGGGTGAGGAGAAGTGCATATCCCTGTTTCATAAAGATGGGCGATTTCCACTCATCTGCCTCGTACACAAACAGAAGTCAAGCAAGGACATGTCTTCAATAGGCTCAGTTTGCTTTTCTGTTGCTCTCACAAACTCCACTCAGGCAGCTACTTACAATGCCAATTATTATTTTTTCACTTTTAACCATGACTCCTTGCCACCATTAATTCATTTTTCCCATCTACACCGGTCTGACATGGACAGCCAGCTCTGTGGGACAAGGACAATCTATTCTGTTACATCTACTTGCAGCAGCTACTCCTCGAGGGAACCTTTTGGTTAACAGCAATTTGGATGCAGCAGTATCATCAGTCATCATCAGCAGTCAGGTTCTCTTACCTGCCAGCCATTGCTTTATAATAGGCAAAGATCTGATCTGCCAGCTTGTACACAAATTGATCAAAGCACAAATTCACCTGGGGGAGATAAAACAAGACTTGGTGAGGGTGTCACCAGCACAGAGCAGCTCCTTCCTACGCATGCAAGATCAATACAACTCAGAGAGCTCTAATTTAATACATACATGTATGTCTCACTCTCTAAAAACTGCACTGCAGTTCTCACATGCTAAAGGTAAGCAGAAAACTGCAGTTACATTTCTCTCTTACAGTTTCTGCATGTTCTTACGTGTCCCAGTCCCCCATGCCTAGTCATCCTTCTCTCTCAGGCATCTCCAGTTTCTCATTTTCCTCTGATGTTCATAACCCTCTGCCCATCAGACAGACTCTTCCATCCCCCCAGTGTTTGAGAGCCTTTGGCTTCCACGATTCCCCATGGGTAACGCTGAGCTGAAGCCCTTCATCAGCAGAGTCTGTAAAGCTATCTGGAAATTTTGATCTTTTAAAGACTTCTCAGTTTGATGGGGTATATTTTTCCTATAATGAATTCACTGAACTGCTGGGTGGGGCTGTCAAACAGGGCAGTGTGACCCCAGTGAGCTCCTTCCATACAATAAAGATGAAGAGAACTTACTTCAGCCTCAATTTCATCGTATAGGAACTGTTTTTTGAACTTTGTCAAGGCATAGTATGCGCTGTCATTATAAAGGTCCAAAGGGTACAGTACATACCTGAGGGCAAGAAGACAGATCATGTCATAAATTAAGCATAGTATCAGCATAAACAGCAGCCAGTGCATGTACCTTGCTTGGAGCAAAAAATGGCTTTTCTCTGACTTCACTCCTATCACTTCACTTCCTCCAGCCCTTCAAATGCTCCCTCTTGCTCCTTGTGTCCTGCTGGAAGCAGCTAGAACAGATCTGGATTTGAGCTAACTGTGACTTGTTCAATCGAGACTTGCTCCTTTTCTGCCCTTGAAAAAGCCCTCACTCCACAGAGTGCTCTGAGCATGGCTGTAAAATGAAAAACAAAGTTTTCCTAATGATGGTATTATGAATGTAATTACACTTGCATCACAGCAATTCCTCTCATAATTTACCATATATATATATATATATATATATATAAAAATAAAAAAAAAAAGTGTTTAGGTGCCTTAGCCATGGCCCCCATCCCTGTGGTTGCACACGCTGTCTGACTGCTGAATGCAGATGAGTACCACCAAGCTGTGCCCACATCTGAATAGAGCAGTTGCCAACTGCTCATTTATGATGCATAAGTGTCAGTGCCAGGAAGCTGCCCGTGTGTGCCTGCTAACGAGATATTCATACAGTACCCATTCATGTGACAGCAAGTCAAGAAACATCTATTTTCCCTCCCACATCAAAAAGACTGTTCAGCACCAGCCTACCCTTCTCCAAAACAAAATCCCAAGCCCCAGAACATGCACAGTCCCAATGCAGCCCATCAACCCTTACTCCATCATGGAGGGTTCTTTGGTTTCCAAAATATGGTCCGTGAGGATCCAGGGCATGGACATTTCGATGGGGAACTGGATGCGTCGGCCCATGGTCAGCTCCAGGAAGAATTCCCGGAACCAGAGCTGGGACAGGTCGCAGCACTGCTGCAGCGCTTCTAAAACACAGAGAAGATCCCCCCAAATGGGAGGGCACTCATGTCACCCCCATGGAGATGGCAGAGAGGGAAGTGCACAAGAGACAGCTGCTGCAGCCTCTTATTGGACTGGTTTTGGGTATGGAACTTTGTTCTAGGATGTCTCTGTTTTCAAACCCAGCCCATGTCCATGATGTCTGAGCATGTAATGGAAGAAGAAAGAAAAGATCATGCCTTTTGCACTAAGAGCTCCAGGGAGAACATTTCAATGGCTTAGAGTTACTCTGGAAGATTTCTTCTGTGCCCAGTGGCTCAGAAGGTTGTCTGGTACAGAAAGAAAACTCCAGTCCTAGAAAATAAACTACCACCTGTGGCTATTTGCTATTGCTGACTCATTCCTGTTCACATAATGATTACTACCTAGAAATATGCCTGAATCAGGCATAAGTAGGACATTTTGGAAAAGTCAAGGAAAATCTTCCACATAGGTCAATGAGGAGCAAAGCTGATCTACCTCTACCTTTCTGAGCATGCAAGCCTCCCCCTGCCATAACCTCACCACTGATGTTGAGAAGGTGGGTGAAGAAGAAGGACTGCTTGTGGAACTCCTCTATGGCCAAGACTATTGGCCCATCCAAGCTGCTCCTCAGAGTCTTCTTTGAGCCACTCTTGTCTGCTATGAGGGACTCCAGCATGGTCCGCACCATGTAAAGCTTTGGAAGGAAGTTGACACGCAGTTACCACTCTCCAGTGAGACATGACCACACAGAGCCATGGTGCTCTGCAACAAAAAATAACACTTCTCCTAGGCGGCTACTACTCTCTGCACCCATGAGCCACTACCTTTCTGAGCTAGAAATAATTAGACCCCTAAAAATGGAGGCTTTGGGAACTATACAACAAATTAGGCACCAAAGCGACATTTAACACACAATGGTGTGAAAACTGTGGATCAGACCATGGAAACAGCTGCTAATCCACAGTGCAGGAGACTCCTACATGGCTGTAAGACCATTAATTCCCTACACAGGAGATGGACATTTACATACCTGCGTACTTGATGGTCCTACTGCTCGTCGTGGGACTTTAATATCAAATCCACCTTTAGGATCCTTCTCACCTCGCAGGCAAGGATCATTTGGAGGTTCTCTACCTCCCTCCCAGTCACAGATTGTCTTCCGAATTGCCTGAAGGACACTGGAGTGGGTGGGAAAGTAGTGCTTAAGCTTGATTCTGCTTCAAGATGAAAATATATTCTGCTGTGCACATATGGGAGGAAAAGCATCTGAGGTGGGGACATACACTGTCATTATTGAGGGACTCATGCCCAAAAGCTACCTCGGAAAGTGCTGCTGGCCAAGATACACTGGCTGGTTGTATACCCTGAGGTGGATGCAGGGCCACATGCTTATATAGGACAGATGTGTTACACAAATACAGGGGCTTTGCATTACATTAAAGGACAGACTGACCTGATCAGAACATTCTTCTTCTTCCTGACCGCCTGCCTGAGCGGCTCTCGCAGGGTCACCTGGGCAAAGTCCTGCAGGGCTGCATAGATCGTGTTGCGGATGGCTTGGTTAAAGACACTCTCCATCCGGCCCATCAGCACTTGCAGACCTTTGATCATGGCAATTACCTGACGCAAAAATTAAAACCAGATGTATTTGCTATTTTTCCACTGTATGAAGAGCTCCATAAATCCAAAATTAATAGAATTTGGGACTAAATGAATTCTACTCATGTAGCTTAGGTCCAGTAATTAGGTGGCTAATTTTTTTGATGTTAGATGCTTTACAGATCACAAGCTGAGGGAGAGCATCTACACCATCAGTTTCTTGCAAATGGCCCCCATCCCTTGGCAAGCTCTGTTTCCACTCCTGATCTCCTGATATCTTTAATTACACACAGTCCCAGGAAACGGCACGTGCTCCACACGTGGGTGCAGCTGCATGGCTTGCACTGACCTGCATCCGCACCGGGGCAGAGTCTTCCTCATACAAGAGTGCAGTGACAACTCCCAGGAGGGAGTGAGCCACAAAAATTAAGGCAATATTCAAACTGCCTTGGACTGTGTAAGGCAAGATGGAGGTGGGAGGGTCTCCCACAACCAGGCTCAGAAGACTATTCCCACTGTTCACAGACAGCCAGACTAAGAGTTGATGGGTCCTGGGGCCTGGCTGAGGATCTCTTGTGTTTGCACAGCACCTGAACGTAGCTCCTGATGTTGATCCAGATTGTGCTGTTCTGCAAGCCCACACCCTTTTTTTTTTTTTGCCAGGAGTCCTGAACTCCTTTTTCAGGTCAGGAGAGGCTTAATACAGCAATATTAAGAAAACATAGGGATTCACATCTGGTTTTCTCCAGCACACAAACACAGCATATGAAGAGGAGGATCAGGAAGAGAGGAGAGTTGCTCTCAACATGCACTGGTGCAGTGTTTCTATCCCAGTAGGAGCTCCTAAGAACTTAATTTGCCCCTTAGTTCTGGGCAAATTAAGGGCCACAGGAATGTGAGAAACCTTAATCCTTTAATGTGGGCCACAGGGATGAGGAACCAGCTGAGCGTGTTGAGATGCTCTTCCCTCCTCTTCCTCTGTCCTGAAGAATATGGACAGAAAACCAGTCCTGGCTGATTCTTACTTTTGTGCAGTTGGTACCTACCTCCACAAAGGCAAACTTCTCTTCACTAGTGTAGTTGTACCGGGTGGCTCTCTCATACTCTTCTGCTGTTCCTGGGCAATCCTTGTTACAGAATTTATCTGTGGGATGAACCAGCTTCCAAGAGTACTAGAAGATGGAAAGAGACACTGTCAACACTGCAATGAGTAAGAAGCCAGGCTGGAAAGACTGAAGAGGGCCCTGTGCCAGGAAAACACTCCCTAGATGTTACTACAGTTGTTTGACATTCCTTTGAGAGCAGAATTTGTGCTTCTTCCCGGCTTTATTATCACTGTACTGAATATTGGTTTTGTTTATTTGGGTGGTTGCCAGTCATATTGGGTTTTTGCCATCCACGGACTTCTGTTGAGATGTAGTTGAAATTTTCCAAATTAAGAATTTTCATCATCATTTGAATTACAGTTTTAGTTGCTCAAGATCCAGACTCATCCCAAACAGCTTTCAGCACTTAAGCAAGGTGTTCAGGTTAGGGGAACAGTCGATGTGGACAACCCAGCACCCGCAAAGGGTGGTTCAGATCCACAATGAGCTGAACAAGCTTTCTTTCTCCGTTTTGTACAGAGGTTGTTCAGGCTCATTAGCTGCCTGATCTTAGTGTGTCTGTTAATGGCTTAAAGTTCTGTAGCATGATTGCAAGCTCACCTTTCCAGTCTTTGTTACGTGCCATGTTAAAACGTTCACGCTCACCTGGGAAGAGGAGGACATTACACACTCAGCACTTCCAGGGATGCACTCACCACTTCCATGACGTGGGCACTCCACTTGGACAGCAGCTGCAGTCCTCGTAAAGCAAGATCAAAGAGCTCCCTGTACTCTTCATCTGATTTCTGGCTGTCCAGTCCTGAGCCAGTGACCACCTGGAGAACATCGCATGACATTAGGGCTAGATTCAGAAACGCTGCAAAGGCTTCACCGAGCCAAACAGCAACCAGAGATCTCTCTCTCAAATCCCAGCTGAAATGAATTCCCCATGACCTTATGATCAAGCTAAAATTGAGCAGTGTCCCTCAGTAAAAGGGGTATAACTTGTCAAGGCTCTTTTTACCCAGGCAGTCAATTTATTTCCTACAGAAAATATGGGTCTGACCTGTCGCCTCGGAGCAAATAACTGTTTTCATTCCACTTTTCCATTACTTTCTGATGGTCTAATACTACTGAAATCTTTGAGAGTTCTTTACTGATTTAAAGTTCAAATAATCATTTATAAATGCCAAAAAGGTCTGAGAATGCTAACAATTCAATACACTAACACTGGTGAATGAGGATCACAAATTTGCAAAAACCAGTCACAGTGGCATCAGAGGGAGCGCTGACATTCAGTAATGAAAAGAACAGAAATGCCTCGTGAACTTTCCTCCAAGCCCTGACCAATAGCTCTATGTTAATAGGAATTGCCATTCAGGAGTGTTCTGCCACCTGGCTGACAATAACCATTTAGTTGCAAAATTGTTCCTGCTTCCTATTTTAACAAGTCTGTGACCGAAGAGCAGAAGCTGTGGCAGTAGATATTCTGTGCACATAATTTTGCACCTGCAGGTGACTTTTGTAACGTGGTTTTTTGTTGCTGGATCAAGAAGTGGTTTGTTCCACCTGTGACTTTCTTCCCTCCTCACCGTACGTCCTTGGCAAACCCTACTCCTGCCACACGTCGTCTCCCAGCCTCGTCCACCTAACAAGGCTGATTATGGTGACTACCCACCTCGCTGTTGCTGTAGCGAGCGAGCTCTGAGATGAAGCGGATGTGGTCATCTCGGATCTGGACCATCTGCTCACAGATGTTGTACTGAGGACTTATGCTGCTCTGAGTGCACGTCCACCTGGGCAAAAAAGCAAGGGTTTCAAGGACAGGACACGGGGCTCCATGCAGACACCCCCAGGGACAAAGCCTTGCGCTCAACTGCTCTCTTCAACATGCTCAAGACATGCCACCTTCAGGGCGAATGTCAGCCTGTGTCGTATCTCTCCTGTCCCCTGGTCTGTGGGGTGTTCCAGAGGTGGTCTCTCAGAGCATGATGGAGACACTTGCCTCACCTTTCAGCCTGAACATCTCCGCTCCGTCCACCCTGCAGGCTGCTCTCCATGTTGGGCTCACCTACCCGCATTGGCAGACATGGCTATTTTCCAGGCTACTGTTGGACAAGCTTTCAGGGAAGGATGAACTGCAAAGACCCTTTATTGTTTGCATCTTTTCTGCTAAACCCAAGGATAATCATCCCTTTAGACGTCATCCCCCTCGGTCTGAAACGGCTGGGTCATGCTACCTTCTCCTGCAAGCAAAAACTCTGGAAGGGGCCAGCAAGGGAATATCCCTCCTACTGTGTTTTTGGTTCTGGCTCATACTGCCAGGTCAGGGAACAATCCTGAGTATAATGATGAGCAGAATATGATTAAGTGAACTAGATTTTAATTTGCATTGAGCCATATGTACTGTGTAACAGAGAAATGACATCCTAAAAGGCGGCAGCATTCCCCTTGCAAAGGCACAGTTGTATGAAGAAATGGTACAAATCAGGTCTATTTAACATCTCCTTTTTCCCCATTCTGTATAAGCCACTGATGTAGAACCAGAACAGCTCCACCAAAATGCTTTGTGCAAGCAATATCTGTCAGTGAGACTTTCATGTCTTACTCTGTCATCACAATGTAAAAGTTCAGATCTTGCTGTTTTCCCCCCTAAATAATTGTCCATCTTACGACACAGTCATCTTCTCCAGTCTAGATTGGCTGTACAAAAGGAAGGTGTGAAACCTGCCTCTGATTACGGATACAGACATGAAGACATATTCCTACAGTTAACTGCAAGGCCTTTGTTGCCAATATTTGTGGTGGTAGAAGATCCTGGAAGTGCTGGGCCATGATGTCATCCCTTGTGAAATCCATCCTCCCACGGTCCCATCGCTCGACTCTTACCCGTTTCAATGTCCTGTGCTCCCCACCGGACAATCGGCAGGTTAGCAGGAATGGCCAGGGCTGCACCAACCCTCCCTGCCACACACAACCTAGTCCACAGTGCAGAAACAAAGCGCCATGCAGGAAAAACACCAATTAATTCCACTTTCATGGAGACGGGGAGGGAAAGAAAGTGACAAAAACAATGTTAGTAGGGAATGGGGATTATATGGAACCACCTTGGCAGAGTTAGTGTTGAGAGTCCCAGGCAATTTGCTGGGAAAGCAAGTGAGTGAGGAAAAAACACTGGTTAGTAAGGTACAGCACACAAAGCTGGTAAGACAGATTTCAAGACAGACATTAAAATTGTGCACAGGTAAACAGCCCACAAGCTACCTTGGTTTTGAGATGAGAAAATGAATACAGCTGACATGTTTTGTTGAAATGTGCTTTCTGAACGATTTAGGATAAAAAGGTGCAAATTTTTAGACCTTTTTTTTCCCTTTTAAATTGAGTTTTCAAAAATATTATTTAAATTTATATTTTATTTTTTTTTTTTCATTTTTTTCCCAATTTTAACTGCAAACCTTTTGCTCAGGAACTTTTGCCATGTTGTGTTCAGATTTCTCATTAACAACTAATTGGCACTTTTCAACCAGCCTTGGGACAGGCAGGGGAGGGCCATTCCTGGGTGAGCCACATGGCTGGAAGAAAAGCTGGACCCTCCGGGGTGGAAGGGGATGAGCAAACAGAAGCGGAGAGATGAGGCTGCAGGTTAGTTCCTATCCCACTGAAGAGACAGCTCAGCTAGGCTGCTTCTCACAGATGCTGGAGAAATCTGACTTCCACGTGGTACGGTCCCACGAGTGAAAGGCCACTCACCGTTGAAAGCCGGGCTACCATCAGCCATTACAGCCAGACACAGCTCAGGTGGGCTTTACTTATGTGTGGTTGCAAACGCAGGGATACCCAAACCTAACAACGATTTTTCTAGCAATAACAGCGTGATGCAAAGCTACAAAGACAAGTGGGGCCTCACACACGCCTGGTGTGATCTGAAACGACGTCTGCAGATTCATCTGACGGGAGCAGCAAACTGCCTGTGAACCCAGGCTGCGAAGTGGTGCTCTACGCTCCTGAGCACGGCCGTAAAGACTCCATTTCTGCCCTCCTCCCACAGTGTTCATTCATTTCCAGCGCATCTAACCCCCGCTTCAATCCTTATTCCTGCTGCCCTTCTTGACGAAACCTGCCTGAGCTAGAGGAGACTCCCTGACTACTGCAAAGAGATCCACTGCTGTGTTCATGCTCTGGAGGATTTTGTCCCTGGGATGAAAACTGTGGATTAAAATCTCTCCAGAGCAGGGACACGCCGCTCGCACTCACACACCTCCGGGCGCACACCTCGCAAGCACTCAGCGGCTGTCCCGCACCGTGCGCCAGCCGCCTTCCCCTCCTCCTGCCTCGCTGCCAGCCACCGAGCACCCTCCCAGCCCCTGCCAGTGGGTGCAGACGTGGAGGCATGCCCGCTGCCCTGCCTGCACGCAGGGGTACGGGTACACGTAGGTTTAGAGCTGGCTGCACAAGCACGCACTCGGGGGCCGGCGAGGACATCTTCCCATGCAGGGACAGGGAGGTACACACGTGCACACAGAGCTGGCACCCCGCGACTCACACCTCACAGGGACACACACGGATACCCGTGCACAGACCTCACACACGCCGGAGAGTTGCG
The DNA here is from genome assembly GCF_003259725.1 of Athene cunicularia. Taxonomy (NCBI): domain Eukaryota; kingdom Metazoa; phylum Chordata; class Aves; order Strigiformes; family Strigidae; genus Athene; species Athene cunicularia. The sequence continues at coordinate 8,632,891 of NW_020799117.1, read as the reverse complement.
GCTCCCACGGCTTATCGGGACACACACAGAAGCCAAGAGACATTATGGCAGGCACTCACTTGGATTTGTTCTCCTCATAGTGAGCACTGGTCTTAATGTATCTGGCCAGTTCTATCTGCATATCGCCGAATAAAGGAACCACCTGCAGCTGCTGGAAAAGAAAACAAAAGATGGTTGAAACATCGGCGGAGAGAGAGCCCGTGGCCTCAGCGCAACACGAGGGACTACAAAATGGCATCCTGCGTCTCTGTAGCTACAGAAAGTGTCAGGCTGTTTAAAGCAAGGGGCAAACCTGGACCCAGGGTCATTTCACAACTAGGAAGCCACCGAAAATGTTCACAAGGCTCTTTGTGCCAAGAAAACCACCCACTACGAGTGCCATGGAACCCTGGAATTGCTGGTACCCAGGCAGGCTATGGCCAGAACGGTTCAGTGCTGTAACTGGCCAGAGGAAAGGCTCTTTTCACAACAAAAACAGAGGGGTTTATTCCTGAGCAGGGCTTATTGCCTCCCACCATAATCCTCCAAGAGAACTGAGGGATGAAAGCCAGCATGTTAGTATTTTGGCAGCAAGTTGCTGCAGCTCCCTTTGGAGGGGAGCTCTAGGCTGCTTTGCTGCCTGGATATCCAGGGATGTGGCATCTTTCTCCAGGGAATCAGACCGTACTTTGGCACTGCAGCTGCTTGTGATGTGTCCTAAGAACTTCTCCAGAAAGAGAAAAACACTGGCAATATAACATGGCTCTGCTCACCCTCTACATCTCAGGAGGATTTGGATGGGAAATAAATTCAAAGTGCACTGAATGTACCTCAAGCTCAGACAGGTCCCTGCTTCTCTAAGCTTTCATCTGCAAACAAAATTCAGCCACGAGCTACCAACATTTCTTCGATAAAATATTAAGCTTCAGCTTCACCCAGCTACAAAAGCCTTGCCCCAAAATTCAGAGAAGATGGTGGCAAATTGCCTGTCCTATTATCACGCTTCTCTTCCCAGGCTGTCTTGTGTGGAGAATGTGCAATGCTGTCATCAGGGATTCCCAGTGGCACTTTCATAAAAGGTTTAAATGAAGGGGTAGTTCATTTTCACTATTCAAATTCCTGGTCAATCCACTAGAAATTTAATCAGAAGGCAAAAAGCAGATGTAGTAAGAGGAGTAGTTGGCCTTTTCTTATTGAGATCTGATAGTCTGTAGTGGTACTTAACTGACTAGGTGAGACCACAGCAGATGTTGGAGAAGTGCAAATGGAAAAAAAGCTAGAAAGAAGAAAGTTATTCCATGCAATGGAAGACATTTTACCTGATCCTCTGATGGCCCACAGCACTTTGCAATGAACAGCAAATCTGTTTGAACGCACCAAGATGACCAAACTCTACAGATTACACTGCAAGTTTGATTTAAACTGAGATTCAGTTGAGTCAGCAAAGCTGAACCATGGAAAACTTGGATGACTCCAAGGGATGGCATGATAAATCATCTTTGCAGAGCTGCAGTCCTCAGCAGTCTCTCCAGTGACTGGAGGGTATTCCACCACCTCATTATTGCCATCGCCCCATCCATGAGGTCATGGTATCTGCCCGTAGTCCCCTATGGCGGCATTTCAGCCCTGTCTCCAGGAGATGATGCAGACTGGGTTTAATAGGTCCCCACTCTCTCAGAGTGCAGATGCAGCGGCTGGAACACCAACCTTTCATGAAACCAGCTATCTGGGCTTGTCTGTTCCCTCCCCTTGCACAGACCCAGCACGTCATCTATAAACTGAAAGTCACGGCAATAGGCAAGGAAGCATCCTCTACCCTGTCACTACAACCAAACTCTTCTTTCAGGCTACTCAGCAGCTCTCTGGGTAAAGCGGCAGGGAGAATCCACTCTGCCAAAAGAGTGATGGGGAAGAAGTGCTCCGTGCCCCCCGCCCCCCCTGCAAGTCATCCTCTCATTTTCTCTGTGAAGCAACTGTTGGTAACAAAACCTAATCCTTCCATCTCAGGAGAAAGACTAGTACAGTGGAGGAAAAAGGACTCTGGACGGACTACTCAATCTCTGTAGCTCTAAAAGAAAACTAGTTGCTCCATCGGGAAAGTTATTCTGCTATCCTCCTGCTATGCTGTTATTCTTTGCTGCCAGTACCTTTGTCCCTTGCCAGAGCCCACCATGCCTCCTAGAGCTGACCTGCCCCAAACCTGAAATGCCTCCGAGACCCAGCCTGGGCACAGCAGCAATGGAAAGAAGGTGGCATTTCCCCCGGGAATGCCGCAGGCGCTGCTGTGGGGGGTCTCAGCCCCCCTCTCCATCTGCCACTGGTGGCCAGTGGCTCACACACACCAGATTTTGTGGGGAATCAACAGAGTTATCTCAAACTTTTCTCCTGCTGAGTGGCCCCGGGGCAATGCAGCCAGGTCTCCAGTGTGGACCAGCCCACGGCTGGACTCAGCTGCACATGTGCATGGGCAGAGGGAGGCTGCACGGCTGCTTCCCACCCTGTCACTGGGAGCATCCAGTTCTCGTGGGCCTTTCCCGAAAACCCAGATCTCAGATAAGATAAAAATGGTTCATCAAAGCATCTGGTGAGCCCTTTGAGGAACTCACTGAGCACCTCCAAGTCCCAGCTGACACAAGCTTCGCAAGAAGCTTTTTCTGTCCTACAGGGAGCACAGTTTACACAAAAAGTAAGACTGCCAGACCACGTGCTGAGCTATGTCCCCTCTTCCTCAGCTCAGCAGATTGCTGAGGGAAAGGGGAGTGCAACCATCACCTGCACAGGCCTCAGCAAACCAGCCAGGTTTGCCAGTGGCCTGACATCATGGTGCCCTTGGGAGACTGAAAACCTGCCTCAGAAACATGCAAAGAGATAGGAACGATGTCAGCTTGGCACACCCTTCCCTCATCCACAACACAGATAGCCCACGTGCTGTCCCCCTCCTTTGCCTCTCGGCAGGACACAGGAGCCACCGTGGCAGCCGGCTGCCCACCAAGGGTGTACACGGTCCTCAGCTCCCAGCGGCTGCCCAGCTCCAGCACCACAGGAGCAGAGCCAGCCCCAGGCACTGCTCACCCATCCACAGCCTCGATGGCACCGAGGGCCGGCATCGCTCGTCTCACCCATGCTGCAGCTCTGTGCCCAACTCATGTTCACAGTAATCCCATTCCTCATCCTTGGGCCTAGATAATTTCTTGACCCTTTGGGTTTGCTGGACTTGTAAATGACTCCTGTGGTTTGGGTTTATTTTTGGCAGCATGTGCAATGGTACAGGTCGCTAATTCATTGGTCCGCAATAAATCCCAGTCTTGCCCAGACAGGTCACTGACCTTGAAGAATTTGTCTATTTTGCTAAGGTTGATTCTCTTCTTGGCATCCAACTTGTAAATGTTGCTGACATTCCCATCCATGAGATACAGGCCAAACCCCATCACCTGGAGAAGATGGAAAGGTTAGGTTTCATTAGTGTGAAGTCAGCAACACAAGTCAAAGACAGTTTGAAATGCTGGGGTTTCAACCCCAAGCCCCAAATTAAGGTTGACATATGGGTGATTCCCACAGTCCTTCACAAAGTGGGGGTGAGTTTGCTTTTAGGCTTCCCTCCAGGGTGCGGTGGCCTTGCAGGGAGAGCCATTAGGTAAATGAGCCCCAGGTGTCCCACTCAGGGATAAAAGCTGGGACCCCTTACAGGCAGGGGCAGTGTCTGTCTGTGAGGTGGATGCCTTGTGCAGAGTTCCCTGTTGGGGAAGGACCTCCCGCCTCCCTGGGACTGGGCTCCAGTCAGGTCTGGCTTTTGTAAACACGGGCTGTGTAGAGATTCAGTATGTGGCTTCCTTGGTCTTATGTGTTTGGCTTGTTAACTCGGTTGTCTCCTGTCCCTTCTGTGGGAGACTGCATTTCACCATTTATTCCACCCATTGTTGGTTGTGTGGTGTCACTGTTGGGGTCAGTGGGAATGATGTTGATTATGTATAATCTGACCGACTTGTTTGTACCCCCAGCGCTCACCCATGGACTGACCCTTTTGTATCAAGTACAATTTGGTTATTGGTTCATCTTTATGCTGGCTGCGTCCTTTATGCTAGGCCTGATAATTGGCAAAACACAGTTCTCCATCACTTAGCATGAGGAAAGGCCATTTGAGGCTCCTGTACCACCTGACACACAAGACGACTGTATGAAATGTGCATGTATCTGCAAGGATGTACATGGTAGACAGAGGACACATGATGGATTGCTTCTGTTTTCTGTGCAAAAACACATGGTGCTCACAATTTGTTCCTCCTCTCTCCCACATGACAATAACCTAAAAGCAAACATTTACTCCTGGAGAAGAACTGAAAACATTTAAAATATTCTCCTGAATTGATTTTTTTTTCCCTTAAATTCAGTACAAATCATTATAGATATTTGAACTACCCACATTATCCTTCAAAGAAGGACAGTTGACTCATACTGTGGTAATGAAGTTCTTATGGTGATAGTGACTGCAATCATTGTAATAACTGACTAAGAACAAATATACAAAACAAGCAGATACTTTGGCATGTTCATCTTGAGGGCTCTTTAGAGTCAGGAAATCAAGCCTGGAAGGATCTGCCTTCTGCGGAAATTATTGCTGGGAATGAGCATCAGAAAATTCAGAGTTGCAAAGTTGGTGGTGATTTTGGCATGTCCTATCTAGTTACCCAGGTCAAGCCCATGATCATCCATGCAAAATAGAAAAACCCCTTCCAGCTCTGGAGAGCACAGGGCACCCACCAGTGCTCTCGTTCACCAGTTGCAGACCATCACCACCTATGTCCCAGGCAGGCAGAGCTGCTGTCAACCTTGGGAAGGACTGGGGAAAAAGATAGAGATGGGGAAAAACAGAGGAAAGGGAGATAGGAAGGAAAATTTTTATATGGGAGAAGGCCAGAAAGGACATCAGAGAAATGATGGGAGAAGGTCCAAGTTACAGCAGGAATAGAGGCAACTCATGGCACTGCCCGACAGAGGTGCCACTTCAGAGCACTGGGGTGGGACATCTCAAACCCACAGCCACATCCAGTCTGTTCAGCTAAAAAGAAGATTTGAAAGGGAAGAAAATGGGGGAATTGAGGTATCGCAGCAGAAGACACAAAGTAACAGAGATCAGAAGGGAAACAGGGAGAGGAGGAAGGCAACTCTGCTGCTGCGTGCAGAGAGCCTTCCCACCTCATAGCAACTCGTGTGTCCAGAGGATGGTGGCTCTGCAGAGGATGGATGCATGTAAACCCAAAGGAGTAAAAAGTAAAGAAAATTAGGAGAAACATTGTCTTGGAAGGGAATTTCATCTTACTAAAACAAAGGTGAAGCTATGCAAGCAACCCGCCCCATAAGCATAACCGAATCTCACCTTTAAGAGCATGTGTTTCTCACTGGGAGTGAGATACATCTTGTTTTCATAGTAATCCACACAGATGTTGACAATATCAGCCAGCAATTCCTCATAGCCAGGGATAACCTCTAGTTGTTGGTGCAGACACTGAAACATCAACAGGGGCCACATTATCCACATGCACAGAGGAACAGCAGAAATCATGGGAGAAACACATTTGAAGGATTAAGAGTAGAATGATAAGATGTTTCTTCAAACCTCATCTGTGTGCTTTTCTTAGGTTACTAGCGGAAGATTGACCTCATAGTACCACCAGTAATGAACAACCTTACTTCTGAAGGACAGCTCTCCTCTTCAGACTGATCACAACAGCAAAACATCAGAGAGCGAGATGTAAAGACAGATGTGTCAGAAGCAGACTTTCTGACTCTCTCCTGGCTCTGTGCAGTATTTTACCTAATTAGCAGAAGCTATAAAGCCTGTGGAGCGTGGAGGGCCATGGGGTCTGATCTGCAGTCCCCATGCAGTCACAGAGATGAACTGGATGGATGTCCTGGGGAAAACAGGGGAAGAGGTTCTGGCAGAACCTCCCCCTCCAAGAGGTCTTCTGTATCTTTTAAACCTTCATCTTTGTTTTGGCATAGAGACTTTCAAAGCCACCCAGAATGACCCATAAGAAGGAGATATTGCTAGAATTATATAGCCTGACCTAAAGACCATTAGAGTCAGTGTCAGTGATCCAATTGGCACAATCTGGTCTGAAGTGGTGTCAACCTTGGTGAGATCACTGCCTCTCTCTCCTCATGGAAAAGTGAAGTGGTTCAGAGAAAAGGGACCTGCCTGCGTGATGCGGTTGTGGTTTGCCAGGAACATGGAGAGGTTCTGGGACTCCTGGATGGACTGGGGGTCTGCCATCTTCCGCAGAAACTGGGCAGCTCTGGAAGGGAGAAATCCAGTGTCACCAAGGCTCACTGACCCAACGTGAGACTCTTCACCACCCATCTGCCCTGTTTGACCTGCAGCTGCATTACAGCTCTGCTCTTTCCTTGTTTTACCAAGAGGGAACCAAAACACAACAGGGCTCAGAGATTTGCCTAAAATCACAAAGAGATCTTACGACAGCACAGAAACCCAACCTCCAGCCTCCTGATGTCCACCTGACCTCACTGCTGGGCAGACCAGGTCCTCCCTTGCAGACCAGGCACAGTCCTGTCCCCACTCCCACTGCTTTGCTCCCTCTCACCTTTTGTAGGCAGAATGGTCATTTTTGACGCTGCACTTCATGTTCTTCAGCTCATCCAAGACAGCGAACATGTTAATGAACTTGCCCAGAGTGAGGAGATAGGCCTCGGAGACAAAGTCCTTCCTCCGTTCAGCATGGCACAGGCGCTTCACCTCACTGCAGAACCGCTCGATAGCCTTGCGCTGGAAGGCAGCGGGACAGGGTCATCACACCACTGCTAAGACCCCTCTTCACCCACCCACTCTTTCCTTCCTTTAACAAAAGCATTTTTCTGTTGGAGATGGAGGCTCCAGGGTCCCTCTCCAGTGTCACCATGAAACAAAGCAGCGGTACAAACCACTGCAGACAAACATCGTCCGTGCTGGAGGGGAGAAGGAGGCTCAAACCCTCTATGTGCGCCTGCCCCAAGTGTGGCATGTTCTGCAAAATCAGGTTTCAGATTTTTAGGTGGGGCATAAAGACCTCACAGGAGATGAAACCTAAAAATGATGGTGAAACCCAGCTGCAGCCAGTTATGAATGCAGGCAGCGATGGGGAGAGGTCCCTGGAGCCCACAGCAGCTGTCGCCACATGCTCATTGCTCTCTTGGGAATCTATGCGTATTATTTTGTCAACTGCCTCAAGTGTAGCAACTGCTAAATTTAAGCTTTGGTGCTCTTTGCCAGTTGACCTCTGAGTTCAGGGGGCTGTGAGCACATCCTGTTCCCGCTGGCAGAGGAGGAGGGTGTCCAGCTGCATGGCTGCATCCCACCCCAAGCACCAGCTGCACCACCAGCCCTCAGGTCTTCCTGGCTTTGCTTCAGAGGGAAGAGCAGAAGAGCAAGCTGTGCTGGTGCTAGTGGAGAAACAGGTCTTCACATCCACCAGCCCACAGCCCAGAAAACAGGAGCCTGTGTCACCCATTAGCTCCACACAGTGGGGCTCTGGTCCTCTGTGAACCTCAAGGGCTGAGGTGTGCTCATTCCCAACTGTGTACAAGATTTTGGGGCTGAGCAAGGGACACACAGGTTTCTTTCAGAAAGGTCTCAGGTATCTGGGGGTGGCTGCAAAGAAGAGACCTATCGGGGGTTCAGGGGCTCTGCAAGCTGGCCTAGCAGGCAAGGATAGCACAGCCCTGCTTAGGATAAGTTAACACCAAAGTAATAAATTATTTTTGCTTCGCTCCTTGACTACTTACTTGAAAATACATGAACTTCATAAGCTTGGTGACTTCTGGCTCCAAGACTTCCACTGTCTTCTCATAAATCTCCACTCGGTTTGGCTGTTCGTTACATTTCACCTGCGTTGCAAAGACAAATCATCCTTGTCAGCATCAGATTTTCTAACACAGCTGTGGACTGCAATGGTCACCATCTTCTGCTTGTCTCACAGTGAATCCTGTCCCCATCTGAGGACAACAGAGGGACTCAAGGGAGCTTGTTCTTAAGGCAGTAGGTGACAGGAGAAGGGGCTATTTCTCAGATGCGAAATTCTCTCCATGAATTATAATTAGATATCACCTTGATTTGAGAAATAAAAACATTCTAATGCATTTGTCTGGGGTAGAACACATACAATACAGAGTTTGGACTTGCTACACAACGTGGGAATGTTATGTCATAAAATTATCTGAGACTTTGTGTTGCAAAGTCCCAGGGACACACAAGGCACCAGGTTATGGCTCTGCTATACACTCCCTGGGATAATTTTGGTTCTGTTGCTGACCTGTTAAAAATCACTGGGCTTGTATGTGGCTAGCAGAAATGAAGTGTCACCATCACTGGAATCCAAGGAAGCTAAATTTAAGGACTTGCTGAGTTGTCATCCATCTCATGTCCAAAGAGCTACATGGGAGTCATTACTAAACTTTTAGGGAAAACCCCAACTGCCTGAGGCAATGCATCCTTGCTGTCACCCTCTGGTTTTGTTTCCAGTTGCTGCTGACACAAGGCTGTGATGGGGCTGACAGCTCTGGTGCAAGTTTAGTAGTGCAACAGCTGATGCACAGGGCACAAGGCGGGCAAATCCGCCAGCTGTACATGTGGGAAGATGCAAAAGTAGCTTTGTCTTCTCTGTAGTGGAGAATCTCATGTCCCTGCCCTGGTGTTTCATACTGCAGTCAGGCAATATTGATAGCCATGAGGATGCTGCTCATGGCAGGGAGGTGTGGTGGACATTTATGTGTAGACTCTGTTCTTCACCTGTAAAACCACGGTCTCTGATGTAGTACATGACTGAGCAGCCAAGCTGGGGACTGAGAACAGGACCCCCCGGTTGCAGCCACGTGCCCCATGGCAACGCACAGGGGTCACTGCAAGATCAGATCTGGTTAATCTGTACATGAACCCTGTGGTGGTGTCTGCTCCTCCATTACACGTGGCACTGCCTGCAGCCCTGGCAGGGAGGACGGGGCAGAGAGTGGGGATCCCCCAAGCTGTGCTCAGAGAGGCACAAATGTCACGTAGGTGACCTGGATGGAAGGACACTAAAACGCCAAAACAGATTATCCATAGCAGTGTCTTGCCATCAGCTCAGCCACAGCCTGCCTTCTGTTAGCATAGGCAGGAGGGGCAACTGCAGCACAGCATCAAATATAAATGGGAGACAAGCAAATATCCAATCAGCAGCAGAAAGCTCCCCATGGCTGGGTCTCATGAGACCATCAGCAGAGTATAACCTGAGGGGAACTGAGGTTTGACCTTTCCCAGGGAATCACAAACATGGGCATTGCCAGCCATGTGGAAATATTTTTTCCTGGCTCCACAGAAGAGCTACAAACCCTTTTATCTGTAGGGTTAATGGAAGTGCACTGCACCCACCCCAACGCATTGTCAGTCAGCAATTTTGCAGAGATCTAGCACGTGCCCACATTGCGGAAGAAAAGCTTTGAGCTGGAGTCTGAATCATGATCAGTGGGCCACATGGGCAACCTTACTCATGTCTGTAGGTGTTTGAAGGATGAAGCCACCAAAATTCAGGTTGGAGAGAGAAGGACTAGAAAACAGTTGAAGCAGAACTAGCAGTAGAGGAGGAGAATGATTAAATGTGGGGGGAGATGAGGATCTTCAGGTATATCAGCAGCAAAAAAGAGCATTTGGGAAGATGTTTCTGGCATATCAAAGTGCTCCTTCATGCATCCTTGCACAACACTTACAATTCTGGGGCTTCCGTGGGAGCAGAAAGAGACCCCAGAGTCTGGGCAGCAGTCTGGGATGCTGAAACTTGCCCCAGCAGCTCTGTGCAGGTCAGGGAGAGCCTGAGTCTGTCACATCTCAAGAGGACCTTCTGTTTTCATCCCAGGCTGCCTGGGCTCCCTTCTTCACACGAGTCCCACTCAGCACTCGGGCAATTTTTAACTGAACCTGAAGTTCCTGATACCATGTAATGGTATGATACCATACAAAGGTATCAGGATAGCGTGATATAAACCAGATCTGATGGTTTTACTCGCAACTTCCAAGAACCAACTACCTTTGCCTGAAGCAAACTCTGTCTCCCCACAAGATGAGAGAGAAAAATATTCAAGCAGCACACCAGGAAGGAAATAACCACAGTGCTTTAATTAAAGCAAAAGCTATCCATTCTCCAGACAGAGAAGTGGATAAAGACTCAAGTGACAAAACACAGTACCATCCCAGGTACCATGCTGGACCAGAGCTGTGCTCAGCTGAGTCCTGTTAGCAGCTGTAGGACAAACAAGCTGGTCCTGTGGGGATGAAACAACTTCAGGTGTGACTGCTCTGGGGAGCAGGGGAGGGGCTCATGAAACCAGGAAATGTATATAAAGCAGTTGGCTTGTGGTGAGTGTGACTGGGGTGGGTGTACTGCTAAGAGTTGTTTAGGATCAAGCTTTCATATGCATAAAAGTGCAGAGCAGGTGCCCTTTGCTGGAGCAGCAGTAAGCAGGACTGCTTCTGAAATGGTTGCCAGCTGCTGAAATTAGTACTTGAGACTTTGGTGGGCATAAGACAGTTTGAAGAGTCAGTAGTCTCTCTTTTCAACCCTTCTATCTGCTTCAGTCTTCTCTGCTTTTTTATTCTTCTGTCTCCAGTTCAAACTAATTCATGCTAAAGGCAAGACCAGCTATGTGCTCTGGGATCATCCCTGCCTGGGCTTGAGTACCTGGGGGATGGCTCGTGAGCAGCTCCTCCATGTGTAAAGCATCACAGCATACTCATGGCCTTCTTCCAGCATTTCATTCTGAAAGAAAAGACAGAGAGGCATTGCTGGGGGTCGGGTGCGCACCGCGGGCTGAGCTTTGCTGGGGCAGTGCCTGGGAACTCACCATGCTGGAGTGCACCGTCGCCTGCTCGATGTACCTGGCAATGCCAGTCACAAAGGCATTTCTGTCTTCAAAGTTTGTGTCAAAATTAGCCTATGGGCAAAATGGGAGACATGGGGATTAAAATACAGCCAGTTGTTTGCTCACCTGATACGGTTCACTGTGGGATGTGTTGGCAAAAAGCAGAATCAGTAGGAATCCTGGGGCATGGGAGCAGCTTATGAACAATTTGAGGTGCTGCGCCTCTAGGTCTGAAATAGATTCACACATGCAGCATGAGATGCTTCTGAATCATACATGTTCATTAGAGGAAATCCTGCAGATTACATGTGTGAAAATACAGTGATCAAGACTGATAAACCCTTGTAAAATCAAGCCAAACTCAGGTGAGGATCAGCTACAGGGAATTGCAGCCACACCGGAGATCAAACCTACAGCAATTATTCTAAGGACTTTAGCTTGGTAACTCAAAGACAGATGCAGCCTCATTAATTTTGATTTGTGCCCTGGCTGCTAGGGGAAGACCACATCCTGCCAGCAGGAATTGCAAAGAATAAACACACAGAAAGGGCAGGGAACGAGATGTCTGTAAAACACAAATACGAAAGTCAGCACGCATCCAGACATTATTATCAGCACTAGTGTTACTCTTGCAAGCAAGCAGATGTTTTGGGATGAACAGTTGTTTTGGAAGTTGAGCTACAACTTTGGGTTGGGACAGAGGAGCAAGAAAGTGCAGAGCAGGGCAGGGAATGAAAAAGCAGCTCCTCAGCCTCTCTCTGCTCGGGTAATTTCCTCCTGTCTGATGGTGTCTGCTGGAGGGCAGAGTGTAGAGAAGTCCCAGGTGCGCAGAGATGCCCCTTGCAATGACATCAGCATTGCAGCAACTGTGTTCACCTCAGTAACTGATTTCCTCAGTAGAAAAGCCAGGAGCACAGACCCGTGGCTACAGGACCACCCTTCTTAGCACCTCCAGGACACTGCATGTGCCTTTCTGGCTAGCAGGGGACAGGACTACATACAAACAAGTATGATAAGGCAACAGGCTTGACCAATATCTCTAGATCTAGTTTAGATGAGGTTTTTTAGACCTAGTGGTGTGCACATGCTCATGGCCCTGCAAGGAGGCTGTGCCATAATGCTGGACCCTGATCCCCTCACAGGACACAAGCCAGCAAAGAATAAAAATGATTTAAAGAAGAGGTAAGCAAAAATGATATGAGGATTTTTCACAGAGAGTTGAAATTTGAACAGCCCAGAACTGCCTTTGGGTCTGATAACCCGTAGAGATAGTAATGCTGCTGAACGAGCCCACAGTCTGACCTGCTGAAAGGGATACTGTAATTTCAGACCCCAGCGTACATGGCATGGCAATCACTGTACGGGTGTATTTATACACGGCCATGGGTAAGCCCTGAATTCAGCAGTGGCAGGATGGAGAAAGCGACCCCACATTATATTTAACTCTGGGTGTGTGCTGTAGGGCAGGGTGTGGTGTGGTGGCCACGCAGCTGAGGCATCCTGCTGCGGATCCAAAAGCAGGAGTTTGGGCCTTGCCTTGGGCTTGTGCCAAGCTCTGCTTGGTCAGTGCAGCTGCAGCTAAATCTGTGGTTGTTCAAGGCAGAGGAGCAATTGTAGTGACTGCCCTCCCCTGCATGCCAGCAGCTCCCCAGACCGGCAGCTCCTGCTGTGCTAGCGGCACAGGCCGGCCAAAGTTGGGCAGAACTCTGATTTTGACCTACTTAGATGTGTGTGCTGCCATGAAAAGGAAGCACAGAAATATGTGTATATCGAAATATCGCTGAGAACTTTCTGCTGTTATCACAAATGTTATCTCCTGCTTCTTACCCATTCATGCACTCTGGTCCTCATTTTTAAACTTCCCTATGTCCTACTCAGCCTTAGAGATGCCTTTCACCGATCTCTAGTGCTTTCCTTTTAAAGCCTTTGGGAACACAGATTTGTGACTAGATCTGTTCTAAACATTTCCTTAAACATAGTGAACCCAGGATGTTTTCAGCTAGTTCTCAGAGCACCATGTGCCCCTGTGCTTTGCATGAGCTACCAGAACAACCCTCCCGGCCCCACCACCTCTGGGAGCTGAAGGTACCTGGTACATGATGGAGGACGGAGGCGGTTCGATGCATGGCTGCTGGTCTGGAAGAGGCAGCTCCTCCAGTAAGTCCACGTTGGACAAGGCATCCTCTAGCGTGACGTGAGTGGTCATGGTTCTGGATGTTCAGTTTCCACGCTAAATCCAAAGGAAAGGAGAGGGTGATAGGCAGACAGAAGCCAGAAGACTGAGTGAGAAAGCACCAAAACCAGAACCACGACTGGCTGGCACTGCAAGAGACACAGTCCCGGTTTATCTTGTTTTGCTTTTCTTGTGTATTTAACCTACATCTCTATGTCATTGCTCCTTCTGTGATTCAACGGCAGAGTAGGAATGCAGAATAAGAGGAACATAACTACCCACCCATGTCCTTCTCTGCTTAACTCTATGCAAAACTGTTTTAAGACAGAGCACAGCTGGGTGCTGAAGCGCAGCTTTAGCAGCCCTGAGTGAAAGCGTGTGCTCTGAAATGCAAAGTGGCGCTATCAGAAATCTCTCTCAAAGCAGCATGATCAGAAAAGTATGACTGAAGCTGACACTCACATGCTCTCCTTCTCACACACATGAAGGGCCCTGGAAACTGTAAACAACAAACTGCATTCTCAAAGGTGAACCGGAAAGGATTGAGTGCTGCGCAGGCAGGCTGTGGCACTGCAAGCAGCCAAAAAAAAAAAAAAAAAAAAAGAAGTAGCTGTTAAAATTTTCCCTGTTTTTACCCCACATGCAGTGTCCCCTGCCCAGTCCTGGCCTGCCGTGAAGCTGCACACAGTGCCAGTTGCATATGAAATAAAAAGCAAAGGGAAACATTTCTGAAAGCTCACTAGCACTTACCCTAGTGGGAATCTCAGGACAAACCTCGATGTCCCTTAGTTCCTTTGTGATTCACCTTTGCTGTAAGACCCCAAGCATAGAGGGACAGCTGCTGTCACCCAGGCTGAGCGGTTGTATAATCACAGCCACAGGGCTTCCCCAGTTAATACCTAATCTGCGTGCAATAGCAGTGGCTGACCTAGAGCATGTGTCTCCTAGAAAAACACTCCGCTGAATTTAAACATTTGCAGAGAGAGAACTTGTTTTAAATACTGACATGTCATTTGATTAGCAAATCGCCTCCCCCTTCTCTAGGTGGTTTTTTCCCCACTCTGAGCCTGTCTCGTTTCAAATGCCAGCCATCGAGTTTTATCACTCTAACCTGCAAGACAGTAGAGCTCTCTATTATAAAAGTTCCCATCAAGATGTGTATTTCAATAAAACACCCAGCAACCTTCACTATGGCTCAGGCAAGCAGACTGAGTTCTTTGGCTGCCTTTTTACAGAGCATATTTTCCAATCCTTTAATCATCTCTTTGGCTTTTCTCTAAGCTTGATCCAATTTTGCAACTTTTTTGCTGAAGTGCAGACACCATAGAAGGACACAAGGCTCCAGCAGTGTCTGCATAAGCATCAGATACAACAGCAATGTACCCTCTCTCCTTGTGTACAATCCCACCAGTTCCTTTGGTCGCAGCAGCAGTCCCATAGGTCCTCATATTCAGCCGATTATCTGATACAAATCCCTTAGGACCTTTTTTTTTTTTTTTTTTTAAATTGAGTCACTGTTTCCAAGAATACGTTTGCTTTTCATTTCCAGCACTGGGAGCATAGAAGGACAATGGCTTTGGGATACCCATAGATAAGACACACATGCACACAGCAAGGACCAAGGGGGATGCATGTTCTGTGCAGTCCTGGGGTGGCTTCATGTTAGGTGACAAGAGGGACGCTGCTGCTGTGCCTCTTGTCACTGTTGCTGCCTGCACACATGGGCTGCAAGAACATGTATGAGCCTGGTAAAACCCATTCCACCTCTACAGATGCCTCCTCAAGGTACCAGGCAGCTGAGAAACAGGCTTGGTTACACCTGCAGCTGAAGCACCATGAAATAAATGCCTGGAGAAAAATAACCTCAAGCAGCCCTTCCCCTACATGCTCAAATTTCTGTTTCCTTCTTAACCCCTCTTTGCTAAAATGGTTTCCTGTTACAAATTGTAGCAGCTGTCAAAACCAGACATTACATCCCGGCAGGCTGAGGCAGAGCAGCTTCCTCCCTGCCTGCGAGCACCCTCTGCGGCTCCGCGCTGGGCTGGCGGCTCCACTTGCCCCATGGACCTCCTTGGCTGCCCACCGCTCTCCACCATCCTCCAGTGCCTCGAGACTCATCTCTGGGCTCCCAAAACAACACCCCTGGTACTCACACGTGCTTCATTACATACTTCAGGCTTAGGAAGACGAAAACCTTCCACTTTATAGCTCTGAGGATGATAACTGTTTATTTGGGCTCATTTTTCATTTTTCCCTAAGTCAAACTCTGTGGCCATTTGTGCAAGGTGCTGGCAGTCTGCTATAATCACAGATGCTTCCACAGTAATCCTGTGACATTCAAAGAGCTCAGCAACTCAAGGGACTCAATTATTGCTGCTGTTTGGGCCATACCAGAAGATACGGTTCCAAATACGGTGTCAGGGTCCTGCTCTGCTGGGCAGCCACAAACCTGCCAGACTAAGCCAGTTCCTGCCCCACAGATCTTGCACTCAAATAGAGGAAGAGAGTCAGTGTGTAGAAATATATGAACAGAAAAGGAAGTGTCAAGCCATAGTGAGCCAGTGGTGCAATCATCTGTTGGCCCACCCCGTGCTTTGACACTGTTGAGCAGAACACAAGAACCCGGATGCAGATGGAAAAACTACACAGACTTTGTGGGTTTAACAGATGAGTCTTCACGGGGACTCCCAATTTCAGTTCTACGCTTTCCTAAGCACAATAGCAAAACCAACAGAGGCGACGGGGAAAAGCGTGGTCTGCCAGGACTTCCCCTGGGTCTCATGCCTGCACCACACTGCGACAGACAGCAACCTTACAGCCGGAGCGTGTGATGTTCCAGGGCTGGCAACCTGGATCCTCACCCCAGATCACCTACAGAAGAGCAGCCCCAAGCGGCCCCTCGCCTGCTCCTTGGGGTGGCTGTAGGGCTGGCGGGGGCCCTGCTTGTGGTTGGGCTCCACTGGCAGTAGGAAGCACCCAGCAGTGAGAGGGGCTGTGCACTGGGGAAGGCTCTGAAGGCAGCACCATGGCTTGGCCCGGTCCATGGGGCGCTGTGTGGTCTCCCCCCACCACACGGGTTGCCCGGGAGAGCCCAAAGGGGAAGTCCCACTGCAACAGACCCACGCCATCCTCCCTCACCTTCCTGCAAAAAGGTTTCTTACACAAACATGCTGGGGCTGTGCCGGCATATCCAGCTTCATCCCCTCAGTCCAGGGCAGCTGTCAGGAAACGGGGCAGCGACCAAGCGGCTCCAGCCCAGGGAAGATGGGGATCCCTGGGGACACACATCAAAAAGTCCTCATTAAGCCTTAACCACCATCCACCACGTGGGCCCGAGGGCAGGGATGGCCATGCTGGGAAGAGAGTCAGCCCATGTTGGTGGTTTGCCGACAGCACTCTGGCACACATGGCCACAGGGATGGGGGCCTCGCTGCCTGGGGAGCAGCACAGCAGCCTGCCCAGGAATGGGGCTTTTTTGCTGCCGTAACACGTGTGTAGCAGGGCGAGGCTCTTCCTCGCACACAGGAAGCATATCCTGCCTGCGTGGACGCAAACACGGCCACGCAGGCTGCTGGGAGCAGTCTGACAAAACTACTTTCTTCTCCATATCCTGCTGCTGCTGGTCAGAGGCCAAAGTCCCTCTGGTCCTACATGTTTTGGCAAAACTGAACATAAGCCTGGCAGGAGCCAACCCCACCCCAGTGAAACCCTGGAGAGGGATGCAGCCATTGGGCTGATTACCTCTTCTGCTAATGAGCACTGGTGCTAACAAGTGCTGCCCACACTTTCTGCCCATCTGCTGCAGAGACTTCCTCTTCCCATCCTGCATCTCAATCGCAACTCCTCTGGCCATCTCTTACACCTTCTAAAGCTAAATGACCACAGAGGCGCTGGGACTTCTGGACATTGCAGGGAGCCAGACATGTGGGGTGCAGGCACAGGGCATGGCCCCACCACCCTGAAATGGAAATTAAGAGTTCCTGAAATGGCAGCTCTGTTGTGGCAGCAGCCTGGGGGCCAGATCTAACAGACAGCATAGGAAGGCTTTGGGAAGGAGCGAAGATGGATATTCCAGATGTCTGAATTTGCAGGTCCTACCTTCCCCACCAAAAGGCTTGCCCAGAAATATCGGGGCAATATCATTGTCTTCGCAGCAAGAGGAACAAAGACGACTTCATTGTTAGAGCAGCTTGGGGGAACAAAGAAAGACTTTAAAAGCAGGGGGTACAAAGAATATGTTGCATGCACGTGTGCTTGGCTTCCAAGCTGCACAGCTGAGAGCTCTGAGAAAGTGGCACAGGCTGTTTTGGGTTTTCAGCTCACCTGTTCCTACAGCAGACATTCACGCTGGAGCTGCAGTTTGTACTAAAATACTAAGAGCAGGAAAGGAAGCAAGAAAAAAATGGGGATTGCCCAGGAGACTGGTAGTAAGACAGGGTCCAAGCCCTGCAAGCCTGGGGTGAGATGAGCAGCAAAACGACTTTTGCTGCGGAGATGGCAATGTAGAGAAGGAGGACAAACTTCTTCTGGCTACCTCCTGAGCATCTGGGATTCTTCTCCAGCTTTGATGCCCAGTCCCTGGGTAACCTGGGAAAGTAATTTATTTTTGCCCCAGTTATAATGCTTCTCCCTTTTACTCCAAAATAGCATCTAACCAGTGGTCAGGAACCACCCTGGCCCAACAAGTACCCCAGCAGACTGACGTCTTGGATGCATAAAAGCAGAGTGTTCCTGATACCCACTGCCTCACAGCACAAGGAGGATAAATGTTCCTGGCCACCAAAGTATTTTTCTCAAGAAGAATAACTTCAGGGTGCAAAACTTTAGTTTGACCCTTGCCTAAAATGCATGGAATTCAAGTGCCCCATGTTTTAGAATGCATGCCATCAACCCCTTCACTCATGCTCTCAGAATTACTTGTAATTGCAACCACCACCACTGTCAGGAGGTTCTTTGCAGGAGCAAATAAACACAGCCAGGATGAGCGAGGCTGGCAGAGCTGGGCTCCTGCCCTACATAGACACAGATGTTAATAACCATGAAATTACCCTTCCCCTTAAAAAAGGAAGCCAAACTGCATGACTCCTGAAGCTGTTTTTCTGCATCTGTACATTTTCTGCCATTCCATTAGGGCTGAGTTCCAGGCATTTATGCTGTTCCTGTATCTCAGCAACACAATTATTTTGGAATTTATTTCTTTTAGAATAACTTTTTTTTTTTTCCCCCCTCATGCCAGAGAAAGAGTGTCAGGGAAGGAGGCAGGTATAGGAAGCTACATTTCTAATATAGATGAGAAATTTAGAGCAAGTTTACAAGCAACCCCACAGCTGATAGTTAAAGTGCTTCTTGGGAAATCAAATCATACAGGACAGCATTATTAACAGTTACTGATCTTCCAAAACCAATCTTTCAATTTTTCATGCAAAGATGATAACTGACTGTTAATAAAATTATTCTCATGAAATCAACATAGTCTGCTTTGCTCAACAGACCCTGGTCAGAAAATGGAAGATTTTTCCATGTTCCTCAGGCTTAATAACAATTAACTGTACAGAGAAAAGGAGAAAATAATTATCCTCTGCAGGGAGTTACCCTAGAATTATATGGCTGTGACAGACACCAAAATACCAGGCTAGTCACCCATCTCAGTGACTAACCCCAGACAACTGTCATCATGCAAAACATGAGGGTGCTTTTTCTTGGTTATCTGTGCAGGGCAGGAAGGGCACAGAGGGTTTAGCGACTCGGCCTAATTCTACGAGATCTTTGTGACCCAACCCCCCCAGTCAGGACACCCCGTGGAAAGCGGCAGATGGCGAAGGGGGACAAGCTCTGCTGCCGGCGTGTCCTCTGACAGCACAAACACAACCGTCACCCTCCTCCAAAACAACCCCGAGCAGGCAGGGAGGTTTTAGTATGTGCCTCTGTTTCTCCTCATTCCTTCCCGGTCCTTCCAACCCACGGAGGTTTCCTGCAGAATCCATCCGTTCCTCCCCAGGCGGGATGCGGCGGCACCACGCATTTCCAGCGTCCTCGGGTGGAAAGTTGGATACAAAGAAACGCTTCCCGGGGCGCACCTTGCTCCTCACCGCCCTCACGCAACGGGAAACGCGGCGGTTTTGGAAGGGAAAGAGGTTTTGCCGACTCCAACCGACGCCAAAGCGCGAACCTGCGGGCGCAGCTCCAGCCCAGCGCTCCCAACCCCGGCTCAGACCCCCTCGCTTCCTCCTTCCCCCTCCGCCCCCAGGGACACCATATTTTCACGCCACGGGTGATCCGGGCGCTGCTCGGGAGCTGTCTCTTATACACA
>NW_020799117.1:8565487-8613498 GCF_003259725.1 Athene cunicularia | reverse complement strand
GGCCCCCCCGCGGGCAGGGGGAAGGCCACCAGCCCCCCGGTGCGCGGCGGGGACAGGACCGGGGGCGGCTGCCGCAGCCCCCCGGAGGCCTGAAGCCGGGTGAGAGCGTTTGGGTCGCTGGGAAGGCAGGAGCCGGCTGGGCTTCCCCATCGCCCGGCTGCTGAGGCTGCGGGGTTCGGATGTTCAGCCTCTCCCCCTCACAGCACCTGCCCCTTCCTTAGGTTTTACCTGCCATTTTAACGCAAGCCCTCTTAATACATATAAAGCCTTGGGTCGCCGTGCGTGTTAGAGACCAAAACCAGAAAGCAATGCCTTTCCTCAGAGCTCCAAGCCTCTTCTAAGTCAGCACCGCATCCAAAAGATCTTTTTGGCATTTTTGGCATCTGGCATATTTCTTCAGGGACAAGTTTCCAGTCCTTCTGCTCATGCTTCTTTTTAAAGCTCGAATACGGCTCTTTAGATCTACTGTGAAATCCAAACTGGACCTCTTACAGCTTTCAGAGGAACACAGCCTCATGGTGATTGATAGAAACCCTGTATGGGGCCTTGATTCATTTTTCTGCTGCCCTCCCAGCTTCTGATGGGGCTGTCTGTTTGTTGAAAGACATCGGTGGATACCCAAGAACTCTTGAAAGTCTAGATACAGGTCTAGATATATATCCTTGTTGATCCTGACAGTGTCCCTTTCCTGAGCATCAGCCTACAAAAGCAGCAAGGCAGTCTGAGGAACTATCTTTGTTTTAATGCACAGAACTACACCTGAAAAAAAATCTGTTAATAGCATCTCTGGGAGTAGACTCTTCTTCCCCTTCATAGCATTTCTTCTATCTCACCTTTGACTGGAACATTTTGTAGCCATCATTATTCTTTTTACTATTTATTACTTGTCAGAAAAATTCAGTAAGTGAGCACAGTTACTGCAGATCCAAAAGATTTAACAGCTAATACTGCTCTGAGGCCGTGAGGGAAACAAGGTCGGCTCAAGAAAACCATGGCAGTAAAAACTGCTGTGGAGTATTTTTGCGCAGTTTAATCTGCTCCCATGATCAGCCAGGCTCAGGGTGATGGGAATTCCATGACTGTTATGATAGTGTTGTAATTTTCTGCTCTGTGTTTTCTTAGATGGTAGAATAATAAAACGAGCTTCTCTGCATTTGTCCTGCAGATCTCTCTGCAGGCTGGGCAGAACAGCAATGAGGGGCAGGCCCCATGCAGCTACAGATGCAGGAGTGTGTGCATCAGCTGGTTGTGTGTGTGGGGGAGAGATAACTTGATGGCGGGGTGAGCTGAACAGAAGAATACACACCAATTTGAAGTGGCTGCCAAGTGAGATTTAGCAGAGCCATTCACCTGAACCCTGCCGTGCTGACAAGCGCAGCATTCAGAGAGGACAAAGTCAAACATCAGAGAGAAATATGTTCATTAAAAAATGTTTCAGGAAATTCTGTGTTTTTTCAGTCCTGATTTTAAGGTAATTATTCACCAGAACAAGTACCAACAAACCCTACTTCCCTGGGGTGACCAGCACATGCCCAGGAAAGAGTTTTTCATGGCTAATGCTGCTGCACTCACTCCAGTCACTGCTCTCCACTGAGAAGCATCAGCTGCTCTTTCTAGACGAGGTTACTGCTTGACTGCCTTCTCCTATCTGGGGTGCCAGCCTGGCTGTGCCAGCACCCGGCCATCTCAGCAGCAGGTCGGGGACACGCTGGGACAGTGCTCCGGGCCTTGGCTCTGGCCAAGTGTGCGACATATACAGAGCCGTGCACCCACCACCTCGGGTAACCAGGTGGCAAAGGCAGGGACAAGCACATCCTCTCACCTCTCTGAAATACAACCAAGCGGAGAGGGTCAAACTGGCAAAGGGGGAACGGTCTAAACATTCAGCACGTTACAAATACTTTCCAAGGAGACAGGGAAGGGGTATTCAGAGAAGGGTTATTCATTCTGCAGCAGAAGACAGCTGATATTCTCACCTCTACATTATGGGGAACATACCTAGTTAAGCCAAATGAAGGGCACAGGCCTTAAAACTGCTGTGAGAAGACCATACCATAATACACTGTGTGTTACAGGGTATTAATATCAATTAATATCATGCGGTTACTGCAGTATGACACTGGCCTTTTCAGATTTGTGAAGTCCCCGGTAAATAATGATGGGGAAACACCCTTTGGGAGCACTCAAACATTACTACTCCTATTTTATGAAGATTCAGAGAATTTAAAGACACCACGATGGATGTTTAGACAGAAATCTATGTGTCCATACAGTAAATTACCCAATTTGCAGACATTCTGAATACTTCCTACCCCCATAAACCCAGCACATAATCTAACCCCAGAAGTTCTGCGGAGCAGAGATATTTCAGAAAGCCAAGAAGCAGCCTGTTTGCTTCTTGGTGGGGATGATCTGGAGGACGAGCAAGCTGTCTAAGTGCATGAGGATGGTTTTTGCATTTTTGCTAACATATAACATAACAGTTGGAACTCATCAGTTTTATTGTTTGTAAAAATACATATCATACACATACACTGCCAAAGAAAACTGTGCAACAAGAAGCCAAAGAAAAACTAGTGCAACACTAGCTAATAAATATTACACTTACCCAAATATAAATATAATCTCAGGAACATTACCTAGCAGAGCAATATTGCTGCTACTTAATAGCAACCTCCTCAAGCTCAACAGACCCCTGGTTCCTCCAAGGATGGAGGGGGCAGCAAGCTAGAAGCGTAACTTTGTGAGCCTGCAGATAACCCTGTCACAGAGTGTCTGTGCTCAGGGAAGAATTGTTTCAGAGTATCCCATGGTGTACAGATTGTCTAAGTGCAATGAAGAGTGGGAGAAAATAGGGTTATGGCCAGCTGCCCTCAAATTTAGCGGTAGATGTGCAGTTTAACATGGTTAGGGCTACGGGAAACTTCACTGGCTAAATGCCAAATTTAGCATCACCAGAATGTGACAACGGGCTAACTCAGACTAAAGGA
Source organism: Athene cunicularia (assembly GCF_003259725.1). Classification (NCBI taxonomy): domain Eukaryota; kingdom Metazoa; phylum Chordata; class Aves; order Strigiformes; family Strigidae; genus Athene; species Athene cunicularia. Next base: position 8,610,508 of record NW_020799117.1, on the reverse strand, counting down.
TGAGAGGGACAAAGAGGAATTTAGCTTAAATTCACTGTAGGCAAAAATTCAAAATCTGTTTATAGATGCTCATATTCCACATAGTGTTTCAGACTACTGAGGGATTTTGGCAGCAATCCCGGTTCGAAGGTAGCACTGTGATCCTTCATTTAGGATTGACAACCTCCAATTTGAATATTAGGATTCTCCTTGCCTGGGAGAGTTGTTATGCATAATATTTGTAGGAGTAAACAAAATAAAATATTGTGAAATCAAAACAAAGTGGGAAGATGTATAAAGCAGAAACTAATGCCTTGCCATATTTGTATACCTGAACAAATATTCTGGCTCCTAAAAGCTGCCCTAGAGCCATGAATCTGAAGAATACAAAAAATTAAGCCTCCCTCTATGAAGAAATAGTTTGATGCAGGATATCTAGATCATGGGATGACATTATTTCCTTGTTCCATTTCTGTTGGCAAACATATATGAACCTGACTTCTGTAACGACAGGAGAGATTGCTGCTGGAAGTTTGCACTTCACAGTTTTCGTAAACTGCTGTCACGTAAGGTTTACTCACATTCTCACCTGCCCAAACAGAGAAGCATCAAAAATACATACTGCACATATGCACATATCATCTCTGAGCCCTCTTGACTTCTCTAGTTATTGTTAATGCTTAGCAGAAAGTCCTGATCTTATTTATGAATTCTGCAGGACACCAACACCCACACTTTTGATTTTGAGGTCAGTTACGTCAAAACAATGTCTCTGTCTTTGCTGAAAATACAGATTCTAACTGAAATACCAGGAGATGGATATGCTTTATACCTTCATCTGCTGTCACCACATAGTGTGGACCTCCCCATGGGGTAAGTACCCAGGCAGTCCATTCATAAAGGACTTGTTTTTGTTGGGTCCCTTTGTTCACAGAAGAGATGGAATAGTCTTGTGATGATTCAGTTACTCTTTGAAGTATGAGAAAACTCCTCTCATTATCACTGCTGCATTGAGCACACGCTCTGCATGTTTTCTCCTTGTGGTTACCCTTCTGAGCCCTCAGGCTCCTTCCTTCCAAACACACCAGTTCAAGAGTAGGTTCCCGTACCTTTCACAGATAATCAGATCCTGGGATCCTGCCTTGTCCTGGACTGGAAAAACATAGCACTCTGCACTGCTCAGTCCTCCATACTCTGTTCAAAGAAATTGGATGCAGATCATGTATTTATCTTATCATGTAGAAAGACTGAAGAAAAAAAAAACAATACAGACTTTCAGCTTTGACTTCCACCCTCCAAGAATGTCTCTATTTGCATCAGAGTCCCATTTTCCCACTCACTATACAATGCAAGAGAGAATTTCAAGACTCTTCAACACGTTGCTTTGTCTCTTCCTTCCTTACAAACTCGAATGCATACGCAGACACCTCTTCAGTTTATCAGGTACCAGAATCCTGTTCCTGTTATACCAGAGTTTCAGAGAAAATCATGCAGAGGGAGAACAAATCCACCTTGAAATATCAGCATCAGAAATGCAGTCACTAAATCCAGCCTGTTCCCGTGTGTCCCAGGCTTATTCCTGTTCAGAGCTTTCAGGTCCAGCCCACTCTGAATAAGAGCGCCATGGAAATGTCTAAACATTCCTCCTCAGTTAAAGACAGCGTATTTTTTCCCCAGGGAAGACCTTCATTTGGGAGTTCACAGAACTGGAATAGCAATGTCAGATCCCTTAGTTTTGAGGCTGTATCTTCAGGAGAAATACACTTGCTGGATTGTGTGGTTCAGGACTCTGCTCAGTTGCTGCCTCTGCTTGTACGATGCAAATCACATTCTTGGCCAAACCAAAGCCTGTGACTAGTCTAGGCTCTGGAAGACCTGGGGGTATCTTGTCTGGAAGTACCAGCCTCTGCCCTCTCCTTCTCCCCAGGCATATGGCAAGTGTCTATGGTGAGAGGATTCCTGTTAATGCTTTGTGTGGGGAAAATCCAGCCATCTGCCCTCTCAGGACTCTCTCAGCTTCACTTAGCAGCCGGTGCCATGATTACAGATCAAACTCAGAGATTTCACTCAGCTGATACAGCAGAACAGAAAAGGATGGCCTGTCATCTTTCTTCTGAGCAGGGGAAAGAAGAGAGAGAACATTAATGTAAGCTTGAGAGGAATGGCATGGTTAGGAAGCAAAACCTTGTGAAGAAACTGAGTATTAGCAAAAATACAATCTATTGTTATAGAGAAAATGCCAACGGAAGAATGAACTTCCTTCTGTACAATGTTTCCTTTCTACTAGCAGCGAATTTTGCCTAGTGTACACTAAGTACATTTTAACAGGTTGACTGTCATTTTTACTATTACTATTAAAACTCAGCCCCACAGATCCGCAGCTTTCTTAGGAAGCAAACTGTTGAATTAACTTCAGTTAGGTACACTACATAGGCTTCTCAGTGAAGTCAACACAGTATAGAAACGGCAGCTTAAATAAAAGTCAAAGAGCCTAGAGTTTGCTTGCTAGCACAGATGAAAGCTACAGAGTGTTTCACCTCCAGGATTTTATCTTTGTTAGCATGTGAAGTGTATTCCTCTCTCTCTTCCTAAAAGCCAAGGGGAAGAGAGCTCTTGTCTTTGGGAACTAGTGCTCTCCCATTACGATACTAACCATCCTCCAGCAGTGGCTCATGACCTCATAAATTGCCTTGGAGGCCAGCTTGGGTTTGTAAAGCCGAAATCCTGCATTGATTTCTTCCACCACTTCTCCATTGGTGCGATTCTCGTAAGGGATTTTACCTTCACTGAAGACCTCCCACATCAGCACTCCTAAAGCAAACAAATGAGAAAAATAAAAAAGAAGCAAATAAAATCCTCAGCAGGCCCACAGCCACCTTCCACCTGCTCTCAACATTGGCCTCTGTTACTTGGAAAAGCATTCTCTCTCAGATTCTCAGTACATATCTGAAAAATCAGGCCACATCTGTACAGTTTGAGGATGCCAGCTAGGATCTGTGCTGGGCACTGCACTGTGTGGAAGTACCGCTTTGGTCACTGCAAGCTTGAATTCTCTGCATCCTACTTCATGATAGTCTAGCATGACAGGGATGTCTTTCCCCGTGAGTCAGATGAAGTGTGTGTTACATGTCAGAAAGCAGAGCTGTGTTGTATGTCTTCTCCCAAACTGTGAAGAAGAGGGAGTGCTTGTGCATGTACTCCATCCAGTTGTGTAATCTGGGGAAGAGAACTCACTTTTTGTCACTGCTTCAGTTTCTCTATTTTTGATCCCAGTTAATTGCATACAACAGACATGTTACTGGTGTTCCTGCCTGCAGTGTGTCCTTCACCAGAATCTGCTGGTATTTTGGTGAGACTCGGAAGCAAGAAAGCAATATGAACAGCTCCATTCTTGTTAGTCAGCTTAGCCTCAGGACTGGGATCTCCTTGCCTGCAAAATGTCCCAGGTGGTGTGATTCACTGGATGAATTCACATGCAATGCCAGTGGAATTTCAGAAGATTGTGGCACATTTTCCCTTTTCTTAAACAGTCAAATGTTTTCCTATGATTATTGTTTAGAGCAGTACAGAAACTTGTGCTTCTCTAGTGTGGTGGAAGAGCGACAGGCAAAGACAAAAAGACTGTGGAATACATTGAGGTTGGCCAGCAGATCAGAGAGGCTTTGCAAATGAAGTAAATAGAAGGCATCTGTGTTTATTTTCTTAGGTTTCATTTCTTTGATCATCCAATATGACTGACTTGGTAACCTGTGTTCACATTGTATTAGAAAACGGAGACAGACAGATAGATAGACTGATCTGAAATGAAGTTGTGAAACTCCACAATCAACTTAGCTAAATAATGCCTGCTTTCCACCTTTGAATTCTTCAAATAGGAAGATGCATAGAGATTGCAGCTTCTCACCAATGATACTGGCTTTACTGAGGAATAAGCAAAGCACTTGTACTCCCTCAGCGTACAGATTCCCGCACTGGGAATTTCTCACACTCATTTTGTTCTCCTGGGCACAGCAGGATTTCAGGCCTGGCAGAAGAGATGAATGGGCTACAGAGTAGTGGAGCAGAAAGCTTCCCCACAGTCATGAGACCATGACATGACAGAGGAATCCTCTTATGCAAACCCCACTGGATGGGAGATAGCAAGTCTGACAGATGTACAACACTGCTGCGTTTACATTTCACAAAGAAGGACTGACCAATACAAACAAAGCTCACCGGTATTTTATTCAGCCCTGAAACTGGACTGAGCCAACTTCACCAGGCTTGGCTTGACTGTAAATCAAACTGAGGCCCCTGTTTGGAAGAATCTGGATCTCAGTGTACAGGCCAATTTCGGAGTTGTGAAGCAGAACATTCTTACCAAAGTAGCATCCCTCCCCATGTGCAGGTGTCAGAGAGAGCTCCACTGGTAAATATTGTCCCTTGTTACTATGTGGTGAGTGCTGACAGCCTCCTCCATGTGCCAGGGGACACAGAAATAGGAATGGCGCTCTCCAAAGCATCTCCAGGTTGGGTTTGTGAAAGCAGTTTTATGGGTCTGAGCACCCTGCTCCCACTGTGCTGCTCGTAACCCACCACAGGAATGCACAACTCCAACCACAGCAGAAGACAGTAAAGGGAGAAGGAAACACTGAATTCACAAGCGCAGACTAGCAAAGGTTATAATCCTGCATTATTTACTGCTGGGCACAGAGCTGAGTGGCACCCCATTGACTGTGTGCTGTGCACAGCACACTGCACCGATTCATTCTGCAGCACTGCGATTTGCATGCTAGCTGGAGATGAGCCAGATACATTAGTGTGCCAGATCGACAGGCCAGGGGATAGCCTTTGTTATCTCTAGCGCCAATGACTTTGGGGAAAAAATATACAACAGTTTTCTTATCTATGAGGGTCCAGAAGGGAGTCCAAAGAACAGATGCAAATCGTAAAACAATGCACTGGGGAGCAGGAAATGAGGTGAGCAAATGTGAGCTGTGAAATAATATTTTCAGATTGGCATAAAGCAAATGGCGTCAGCAGAGCAAACTTGGAAAGGCAGAGGGTTTGAGTGAAGCATCTGTGCCCAGGACTGACGTGCAGAGATGTAGTACCTTAATGTCTTTCCTTTCCTTATATAATCCTGTCAGTGACTCTCCAACCTTTTCTTTGACAATCCTACTATACCAGCATGAAATAGTGTTCATTATTTGGTATTATATAGCCTTGTACAGGTACACTATGTTAAATGGGCTGTATTTGCAGTGTTCCATAGTATGTAGGTAGTTTAATATTCTTCCCTTCTTTCACTTAAATGATTTAGGCTTGCTTTGCTAAGCCATTAATCAGGCAAAACACCCTTGGAGCCCAAAGGGTGTAGTGTTTAGGAGAGTTTACTTTAGGAGTGAGCCCCTAGGTTTTGTGAGCTGGTGTTTGTTGACTTTTTTTCCATTTTGACAAGAGGTTCTTACCAAACGACCAAACGTCAGATTTGGTGCTATAGTTGCTGTAGGAGAAAACCTCTGGAGCAGACCACTTGACTGGAAACTTGGTACCTGTGGAGCTTGTATATTGGTCATCAAGGACAATCCTGCACAAGGAAAAAAAGGGAGTGTGCTGAGTAGCCCCTCCCAAACCATGACAGCCCCACAGGGAGGGTGCACAGCCTCAGTGACATTACCTTGACATCCCGAAGTCAGACACTTTGACCACGTGGGATTCCCCCACCAGGCAGTTCCTAGCGGCCTGCAAGAAAAGAAGATGGAGAGGCAGAAGGTCAGAGCTGAAAGACTATCACAGCCACTCAGTTGCAGAGCAGATAGTGCTTAAAAAAAAAGGAGAATCAAAGAAACACCACACCATACAAAGAGGGCAAAAACTTGAGGTCCTCATGTTTTCTGTACATTGTACAGCCAGCATGTTCCTGTTGCCAAGAAAGCTGTTCAACCATTAGTCTGACGTGCAGGCCCTTGTTGCCCAGAAAGGGCAGAGAAAGACCCTAAAATATCCACAGCTACTCACAGTCCTTGCTCCCCTAACAAAACAGTAGCACTGACTGATGCAGCTTGATGGCACATCACATAATTGAAAGTATTTTATCAGCAATGCATGTTTATACATATGTTAGAACAGGTATTTTTTGGCATCTTCACTGATTTTAGACATGAAGTCAGTATTCAGGAACTGTGGGAGCTGGGCTCTTGGGGACTGAAATAGTCCACTCAGAAAAAGAGACAAATGTTATGTCCTCTTTTCTTCTCTCCCAAACACAGTCAAGGGAAATAGATTAATCAGCACTCCAGGGGATATTTTTTTTCCCTAAAGTACTGATGCTTCTTCTGCAGTGAGGGGAGATACTGGATCCCCTGTCAACAAATTGGCAGGAGGAGTATGAAAGCTGAAATTACAAAGGGAGAACGCACAGGGAAATGCCCAGCTGCAGCAGAGAAAAAGTCTGTGTGGGACCAACATACCAGGTCTCTGTGGATGACAGAGTTTTGTTCCAGATAAGCCATTCCTTCACACACATCTTGGCACATCCCCAGCAGGGTTTCCTTTGAAAAACTGCCCCGCTGGCTCCGGAGATAGTCGGACAAGCAGCCGTTCTCCATGAACTCAAACACCAGGCATATGGGAGTGTTCTCAAAGCACACACCGTAAAGCTGGACTAGCTTGGGGTGAGACAGCTTCCTGTGGGATGGGGAGGGAAGGTGGAAAAGAGGCTGAAACAGGCTCAGTGCCTTCTGTCCTTACAGCAGGTGTGTTACACATGATTGCCTATGTCACCCTGCTTCACCTCTCTCTGCAAAGGCAAACTATGAAAGCAGAAAGAAGAAAATGTGTAGACCAAGTCTAATGTCAAGTAGCACTAAGTATAATCTCATTTTAATGGTAGTGGTCACCAAAAGACTCTTCTGCATGGAAATCCATCCAATCAAACTAAAATAAAATCCACTTCTGTCTATTTTGAAGGGAGGGAAATGTAAAAAATACAAAGTCAATAAAACCAAAGAGAAATATTTTCAGTTGTGCAAAGCAAAAAAAAAAATCTTGTAGGCCAGGTTTTTCAGTAAAATTTCCCTCAAATTTTAAGAGATTTCTCCATCTATTATTTTTGACAAGAGCCACTTTGCTCTCCAAAATACACCAGCAATTAACCCTGCCTTCCAGATCAGTGGAGATCTGGAAGACCATTCTGGATATTAAGAGAAATATAGTAATTCACCTACACTTTGAATTGCCTTCCGTTGTAACCACCTGAGCTCACTGGTCTCTCTATGTTTAGATACATAGAAGATAACCCAAGTTTAGATTCCCCATTCATATTCCTGAACATTATGACAGCACTTTGGCTCAGTATTATGAATCCTACAGGGTCTGATTTTCTTGGTGAATCTACTACTTACATCAAGACTTTAGCTTCCTCAATGAAATCCTCTTCAGACATTGCTCCTTCACGAATGGTCTTAATGGCTACTTTTGTCTTCTCCAGCAAGTAGCCAAGGTAGACCACACCAAACTGACCACTGCCAATTTCCTGTACACGGGTGAGCTCAGAGGGGTTAATGACCAATTTTCCTGTTGATTGTAAGGGAGAAAGAGTAATGATCTATCAGTAAAATGTCAAACAGAAAGTTTTTGTGGCTTAAACACTGAAACATGACTCAAAATGAGACTTTCTGGCTCTCCCTTAAAGTGTCTGTGTGACCTTTGGTAGCTCGTTTGACTAGTCCATGCTGCAGGTCATGTTCAAGAGTAGGAACAACATCCCCTTTCTTTCCCCATTTGTCTTGTTTATCCAGTTCTTCAGGGAGGATTGTTTTTACCATACATATGTGGACTACCGAGCACAACATGGTTTTGAGTTTTTTTGATGGATCCAAAAGTTACAGTAAAGATGATGCCAGCAAAATTCTGTAGACAACAACACACAGATGGAGGCGTCTTTCAGGAGGGACTCAGCTTTCATCAAGTTATGCTATGCTCCTACTCCCATCACCTTTGTTCAGCATTCATTTCAATATTTAATGTTGACTTCACTGAGACCCTGGGATTCTCATCACCTTCCTCAAGGCACTGCACGATCAGTTCATTCAGTTATCAATGGTAATGACAAAGATAATAATCTAGAGAATAGTGCAGTGTAAAGATCTGAAGAAAGCTGTTTATTCTGGTGATAGCCACATGAATATTCATCAATATCCATGAGGATATTCAGGATCATCCAGCTAACCAGTGAGGAGTGTGATTCCCATCAGTCATGAGAGTACCGTACCGTAGCTCAGCCCTGCAGTGATTGGGGCCGTTTTTCTCCAAGAAGAGACTGCATACCGCAAACGAGTGACAAGACCTGAATAACAGAGGAAAACGTGGGTTCTAGTTATTGTCACAGTCATGGAATGTGTGGCTGTCCCTACCTCAGAAGGCGGTCTGGATACTGGAAGCAGATTTATTGTACTGAGTTCTTAGCTCCACTTGAGGGCAGCTGAACCTCTATTCAGATTGTGATTTCCTGCCTGCTTGAAGGAAGCCAGTTCTGAGCAGTTTCAACTTATTTCTTGTTTTCAGTCAGTTAGTAAATGTGAGCTGTCAGTCTCTATTAACTTGGATGAAATTTTAAATTATACCTTTTATTTGTAGGGTATTTTTGAAGCCCAGGGTTTCCCTTGGTATTCCTGGACTGTAGGGATGGGAGTCTTTGGTGACTTCCATGTCTGGCTATGGATCCTGGCCATGTCCCTAGCTCTGTGTCAAATCAAGGCCCAGGGATATATCACCTCCTGGGCAAGAAGGCCCTGCAGCATCATTCAAATAGGAATGAAAGAGCTCTTTATAAGTATGTCATCACAACATCTGTGTGGGTTATAGTGAGCCTTAGGAGGACAGCCAGAATGAAGATGTAATTCTGGAAGCTGGCCTGAGATAGTAATTTTCCTGCCATCCAAGTGCCAGGATAAGTGGAAGAAAAGGTGATGCCATTTAACATTTCATTGTAAGGACAGAGGGCTTGGGAGCCTTCCTTCATTCAAAACAGTCACCTGGCAACATGGTAAACCAGTAGCTTCCCCTGTCAGCATCGGCCTTCACTCACCTGCTGCATTGTGCTGGTGATAGTTGATAAGTTCAGGGATGCAGTCAAACACATGCTTTTCTGCCAAGTAATATCGCTTGGGAAAGTCAGTTGTCTCATTGATGTGATAATGCTTTATAACAGGATTGTTATCCGTGCTGAAAAAGAAGATGTTTTCTTTGAGGAAAACTAGGTTGCAGAAAAAAATATAGGAATTTGGGCTATAAATGGAAGAGGAACAAACAAGCAAAGGGTAGAGCCTTCCCTGCGCAGGAAGAATGGGAGAGGAGCAAGGAGTGAGCTGCAATTGGTAACAAAAGCTGTATACTTGTATGTTCTCCCTCTCACTCAGAGATGGTCTCATCTCTAGAAAGGCTGAGGTTTCCTGATATGAGCAGGTTGAGTAGTAAGTTTCTCTGCCTCTTCTTTCTGAAACAAAACTTTCTGCCCCATCATTGAAATCCTTTCACTAGTCTTGTATTACCCACTTCTGCTGAGTCCAGCGTGTAGTCCATGTTGATCCTAGTGACACTTCAGTTGGGGGGACAATTTCATCCAAATTACAGCCCCAGTGATGTCTAAGGGACTATTTATAGGCATATAATTAGACGCAGGGAGAACTGGAGCCTTTAATACACTTTGCAAATGCCAGCTAACTCTTCTGCCTTTTTTGGAAGTGTTTTCCTCTATGATTTTCATGAGCCTTCTGCTCTCTCTTTATAATGCCAAAACAACTACAGAGATTACACTCTCATAGAAGCCATTTCATTGATGTAATTGATGCAAAAAGCTGCTGAGCTCAGCTGTACCTTAATGCTTTGGTGAAAACAGAGACTGTGTACATGCCAGGCTGCCTCGAATCTCTCACCATGAAGGCACCTTCCCTACCCTGTAACAGGAGCAAAGAAGAAAAAACTGGTTAGTGACATAATGGAAAAAGAGAAGTGAGCTGGGGTCAAAGCTCTGCTCATTTAAGCCCTGCCTGTGCTCAGTCACAAGGATGTGCTAAACACATACAAAAAAAAAAAGAGCCATCAGCCAACTGACGGAGCTTGGTCTGTTCCATGCACAGCTCTGATGGCTGCCCCCGGCCTGCAGGTACACTCAGCTGGTCTCTCTTGGGTGCTATGTATTTTTAGCTTAGTTTCCTGAGGAAATGAGACTTATGTGCTCATACTGTGTATGTGTGGGTGTGGGTACATGAGTGTGTGTGTCGCTGTCCCTCCAAGCCTCTTCTCTAGAAATTCTGAACCCATTGATTGCTTTCAACCCTGACAGAATACTAGTGATATCAATTTCCAACAAGTTCAATGAAATGGGCAGCCTGTTGGAAAGGCAAACCCATTTGAATGCCCTCCATTGAGAGCAGCTACAGAACAAGACTACAATTTATTCAACACCAGAGACTCCATATGGGACTGTATGAAAAATAATTTACCAACGTACCACAGATGGGAAAATCTTGACCCCAGTCATTCAGTAGCTAAACATAAATGTGTAGGAAAGCAGGCTTCCTCCACTCTGGCACTCACAGAACAATTTTATTTTTGAATTTTTCACTGTAATTGTTTTCTATTCATCTGCATGATAAAATGTATCATAGGCCATGATCCTGCAAGGCCAGGAACTAGTGGTTCAGATGGCACAAGAGAAGATTTAACATCACAGTTTGGATATAATGTGCTGACCTATATATTGGTAATAAACCCCCTCATTTTTCTATCTGTTTGTAGATAAAGATGCTTTTCATCTGGCATCCCAAGTGCCTGATTATTTCATTCCCTCATTTGCTTTACATGGTAGATTTCCTCCATTTTATATGTCCACTATCCACCCACAAACCTAATCCACCAAGTGCACCCTGCCTTAACCTCCTCCCCACCTCCCCAGCAGACTGATTCAGCTCCAGGCGAACCCAGAGGCTGAGACTGCTCCTGCCTTCCTTGCGTAGGAACTCCTGACTTTCAGTGTGTAGGACCTGGGCAGAGGTCCTACCTGCCTACCTGGCCTGACTTACTTTAAGCACCGTTCTTGCCCTTCCATTTCACTTGACAGCAAACCTGACCAAAGATTGCTCGCGAGCTTGGCCACATTTGTGAGGGAGCTGTGGGGGCTGCAAGGTTTTGAACCAGAAGGCTCTGCAGCCACATGGTGGTAGTTAACACAGAAGAGTTGCATCGGTAGGACCAAAAGGAAAAATCAGATCACTAAACCATGCGTGGACACATCCCGTAGGAGTTTATAGCCACTAAAAGAATTTTTAAAACAAAAATGCTTTTATTTCCATAAAATACTACCATTCTAAGAAACAACACTTTATTTGGGTCTCCTGTTAATGTAAGAGCCGATTTAAAAACTAAGGTTGTGTTTGCGTGGAAAATTTGAACAAGAAGTGTATTCTTTTTATTTTCACTACAGTCTTCACTGGAAAAGTCTGTCTCAACTGAAAAATTAAAGATGCACGCTCACATTCATACATACACAGAGACAAAACTAAAAAAAACCCCAAACCACCCAAACCCATTCTCTTGGCTTTCACCCAAAATATTTCAGCACAAGATTAGTTAGATTTTCAGAGAAGTACTGGAATCCGCAGGCCTCCTGCAGAGACAGAAAAGATGATCTAAAATCACAGTTTTCAGTTGACACAGTGTTCTCCATCAGCCCCAGTTACTGTGTGTTTGGCTGAGAAAGGATGGCACAGCTCTGCTCACACACAGCTGCTGTGGAGCTATCGGGGGGTTGCTAGTGGCCCTTTATCTTGCATCACACACTAAGAGCCGCCAAGGACAGCAACACAGCAGGAACCCATGGTTCAGCTCTCTCCTACACAAAGAACCCCTCTCAGGCTTCTCCTCCTTTGTCATTAATTAATTATTATTGCCCATCCACCCCGCACGTAACACTGTTTTACCTCATCCTTGAGGAGTGTTTCTGCTTTGCTTCTGCTGATGTTCTTATTGTACCATCTGAAAACATCAAAAGATGCCAAGTCAGCATTTCTGCTCAAAAGCCTCTGAATTGAGTGTCCCCAGCGCTAGAGATGACACATTATGTGGGGTAGGGACATCTGAGGCTTGTAGCTTCTAAAACAAATCCAAGGCACTTAGTGACACAAGAAAAACATAGGCACAACTTACTCATATATTTGCAGATTCTCAGGTGATTTTTCCACCAGGTAGCTACTTGGCACGTAGCCTTCATGCCTGTTAAAATGCAACACAGCGTGAGTGCACTAGACAGGCAGGATTTTCTCTGCATCTGTGGGAGTCAGCCCTGAAAGATTTGCCTACTCTTTGCATGATAGAAATACTGGTTGTTATGTATTTAGTATTAGTAGGGTTACTGGAGAAGGAAGCAACTGATTTAACCTCTAAACTTGGGGAGTTTCAGATTTTTTTCCCCGTGTGCATGACCATGAATATCAGCCTGAGCTAAGGACTTTTTTTTTTAAGTTAACTTTCAGATCCTTTTTCTTCACCTGCCTGAATACAAGCAACGTCAAAGGGAAGAATGTTACCATAAATGATCTTCCATCACTCTTTTCCTGTATATCAGAGGATGCTTTATGAAAGTTATACTAGAAGCCAGACTCTATGTTAATGGAAGAACAAACTGGAGTTACAAAGGATTTGTAAACTGGCTGTTGAAAAGAGACTTACCCATTCTTATCTTGAATCAGCCACCAATGTTCCTCAGAGCTGTCAATCACATAATATTCCTCATTATATTGTAATGTCAGCTCCTGCGGATTCTGGGCTTCATAGTCATATATGGCCATGACTACAGCGTCCTTTGGGTCTAGCAACAATTTCTGCACAAATCAGGCAAAAGGCTCATCATACTCATATTCACAAAAAACAATGCCATGCTCTCTAAAATGATGTTTCTCTGGCAGCACTGTCCCCCAGGTTCAAAAGCCTCAAACCTAGGAAAGCACCCCAGGGCGTCTAGTGGGGGTATGGTGGCAACATGAGAATTTTCAGCACTTTCAAACAGTGAATTTCATATACAAATTTTAGTTACATAGAAAACAGTTATCTATTCCTTCTTAGGGCAGAATGACCTCTGTCTGTTCTATCATTCACAGATGTTTCCCAAACTCCTCTTAAAAGCCTCCAGTGATAAAATCTCCATGGTCTCCCTAGAGGGACTGTCCCAATGTCCTGCTGCTGCCGGTAAGGCGTCCAGCTCTCACAACCACCCTGATTCTCTCTTCTTATTAAATTAGCCAATGGCATTTTGTTTCGTCCACAAGTGGGTTTGGAAAATAATTTCTTTGTTCCTCTTCACATCAGCTTTTCTCATATCCTCCTACTTCCCCAGTTTCCCTTTCTATAGATTGAAAAAAAATACAGTTGAAGCTTCACTCACCATTGGAAAGCTATTTGTGAAACCAAGCTGTCTTTACAGGACTGAACCTAACTCTAGTGGGATGCTGCTGATTTATAGCGTATGAAAAAAACATGGAAAAGGTAATAGAAAATCCCAGGGAATGTTATCACAGGTGATATTCTAGGTCACTTCACTGTGGTGAACCTTTATGAGGATATATTCACCACTGCTAGTTAAATACACAGGACACTAAGGACAACTTAGTGTGCCTCACTGCACTCACCCAGTTATCTTCAGGAGTGGGAGGAAGAGGCTTCTTTGAGGCTGAAATGAAATCAGGAAAGCTAATTTGAAGCAGATCTAGACAAAACCAGGTGAGAAACTATCAAGGTAATGAATTAATAAAGGTGATACAAAAGCAGTGAATAGCAAGCCTTGGTCTTTTAGAGTAAGACTTGCCAACAGCCTGCACCTACACGGTGACTCTCAGCCACACAGCACAGGTCTGAAACTGGTGTACTTAAGGAATCACCCAGATACAAAGTAAAAATGTCTTGAGTGAAGAATGATCGGATATGCTTTTTCAGGAGACAAAGTAAAGATTACGCTTGACCATTGAAACCACAGAGGAAATACAGTTAGGCCAAAATAGGACATACAGGGTTGAATGCATCTATCTCAAGAAAGTTCTTATTATGGGTTATTGACTGACCACAGCTGATCACGTTCTTAGTTCTCCATCTCATTCCAAAGACAGCACCAAGCATCACACAGAGGAAAATATTAATTCAAAACAAAGAATGCTGTGTACAGTAACAGACGAGCCAGAATAAGGAATATCCCAAGAAGCCAACAACAAGTCTCTTGATAGAAATGTAACACGATTTTTTTTTGATGTTCTGTATGAGACAGATTTGATTCTTTACATTTGTTAGCAATAAATATTTTCAAGGTCAGGATGGTCTTAACAAATCTCATACCATTTTTGGTGGGGTCATACTCCACACAGCCAGGTGCCATCTTCTCTGTCTGAGCACAGCATCTCCACTTGCCATCTATCCAAAAATCTGGATGACACTTTGAAACCAGGCTGTTGTTGTTTCTGATTTCTGGAAAATGTTAGGGGAAGAAAAAGGAGGAAGAAAATTAATTTATTTGCATTCACATCAGCTCTGAAAGATATCTAGAACTGAATGGAAATAAACTGCACTCTAGAGAAGCTTCTTATTCTTGTCAAACCAAACTTTGGTGAATATTATCAGCCTTTTCCATTAATGTTTTCCTTTCTCCTGAAAGCAACGAATGCCACCACTGATGTGGAGGAATAGCCTTCATGCTGGCGAAGGGGCCCATACCTCTCTACTGAGGGAGAACAGAATCCTACCAAAGGGACTCTCTCTTTAAACGGATAAACACCAAAACCACAGAAGGAAGGTCTCATAAAGAGAAAGAAAATCTGGCAGGTCATATACTGGTGGTTCCCGTGAAAGACTACAGCTCTAAGGTATGTATACACGTAGGACATGGACACTTGCTGCTTTGGCTTGATGTTCAGAAGAAACTGTACAAGCTGACCTTGAATCACTCTGAGTGATTCAAGGTCCTTCTTTTTGAAGCTAGGCTATCTGTAATAATAATTTCCCTAAAAAGAACAAAACATTTCTGCTGGCCTGTTTCAAGAGACTATTCAAAATGTTGAAGGGAGGGGATAGCCTCAAAATGTTGAATGACAGGAGGTGATAAAGTAGAAACTCGGAGCAGGTGCACTCCAGAAGGGGAATAAGTGGTTGCAAGAGTAAGGGCATGAATTTAGTAATATCTCCATCAGGCACAATGTTTTCAGAGTGAACAATACAGCAGTTTGTGTTATAAATCAGGAAAAAGCTATGATGAAAGCCTGGTGCAATTCTCATGTAACTAAGTAACACCTTTCTTATGTCAAGTATTATGTTCTGTTTCTGCCTGCAGTGTTTAGTTATTGTTTCTTCACTTCAGAATCATTGCAGCGAACCACAGTACAATTCAGGAGGTGAACAGGAAATGAAAGCTACCCACAAAAATGTTTCTGAATAATCATGATTCTTTAAGAAGGTTATAATCTAAACAAAAAGTCTATTAATAAGAGCTGGAAAAAAAATCTTCTACACAGAAAAGATGAATTTCTTAAAAAAATTAGCCATAGAAAAATCCTCATCTCTTCCTGAATAAGAAACCTAAAATTACAGTAACGTATTAACAGTTTATCCTAGAAAGAGGCAAATAAAGCATTCCATGTCCAAATTTTCCACTGCTGCTGAAAACACCCTCACCAAATTTACAGGCAACTTGATTTTATAACCTCATTCCCCATTACCACTTTGCATGCTTAGATATAAGACAGTGACTCCTCTTGCACATTTTCTGTGCATTACAGCTTGGGAAAAAACTGGTCTGGGATAAGTAACTTCAACAATTAGGTGAGCACAGGGGCTTTATTACCTTCCTTCAGTGTAAAGACCCATCTCTGCCGGCTCTCACGATTGGGTGCAAACACGTAGAGTATGTAGCTATCGTGGACGATCTGGAGAGGGGATTAAAGAAGGGAGACAGCCATTAGAAGCAATCCCAGATATGCTGGACATGATGGAGTCACTGAGGGAAGCAGGCAGCAGCCCTCATACCCCTTTACACGCAAAATGATGATGTGGAGAAATGGACTACCAGGGCCCGTTCAGAAGCATCTCTTAACCTAATTGAGTTTTCATTATTTAAAATGGAGTAGACATCCTGATCAAGAAAGAATTCTAGACAAGCAATGTGGTAGATCAATTTTATTCTGTTAAGAAATGCCCGTGAAATCAATGGAGACACAGCAATTTCAATCTGCAGAGGATTCAGCCTGTTACTCGCTGACTGCAGTTTATCCTTCTAAAGCATCTCTGGGGAAATGGCATCTGTTTCTTAGCAGTTTCTTGTAAAATACCTTCACTTAAGATCTAAGACAGAAATTCAGCTTTTCTTGTGTCTGTAAGTATCAAGCAACTGCCTGGAGATTATTTGGAGTATATATTCTTCAAAGTTTTTAATAGCTTTCAGTAGGATTATAGAGGGGAAATAAGAAGCTGGAGCAGATGAACAATGAGCAATCAAGATGCTGTTTTCATTAACTTGGTCTTAATGATGAACAAACGAAGGAAGAGAAATACAAAACGTTTGAGAAGTTTCAGACCAGGGAGTAAAATCATCACAAGAACCAAAATGACTCAGAAACTGAACTGGATGACTACATTTGGGCCTAAAATTTCATGTAACATATAATCTATATTTCTATTCCAATATTTATCTCAACAATATAATTCCAAATGGGACTTGGTCTCTTTGATGCTTTGAAAAACTTTGACCACTGTCTTTAAACAGAGGCTTCTACAAGAGAGCAGCTGTTTTTAAAAGTTTCTTCAGGGGTGCAGATGAGGCAATCTTGATTATTGTTTAAAGAACAGGAAACATTTACTATCTCTTGGCTGAAACCCTTGTAGACACACACAGACAGCCCTGTGACTCAGTTGCTTTACAGGCTATGGAGAGATAAATTATAATGTCTTTTACAAAAATTAGAAATAGGGAAGGAATAATTCCCACTTATTTAAAGTGACTGTTGATATTATTGTTTTGTCTGTATGATGCTTTGACAATCTAAAGCAGATTTTGACATATGCATTAAGCAGAACTCCAAAAGACATAGACATGAGCATGCACAACTGCACAAAGTCACTTATTTCATGCCTCTTGCAAGGGGCTTATTTACCGAATCAGCAACACAAAACCAGAAAGCCACTGGTGGTTCCGTAGAAGATTTACAGCTGCACACAGCTGAGATATGTATTTAAAAAAACCAGACAATAGCATTTCACAAGTTACCACAAAACTGACTGTGGGACAAAATTCAGATGCGCTACAAGCAGGAGCCATTACCACGACCTCAGCAGAGCACTGTACATCATGACTGCTCCACTACCTTCACTTTATTTTGCTGTTCCTACAAGCATTGGAGATATGGAGGTACAGATTTGAAAATTCAGACAGAAAACAGACAGTTTTAAGCATTTGTTCCTTCTCTAGTCCATGTTCACTCAAGTCAAGAGCAGCTGAGGTTCCCTCATCAAACTTTCCCCCAGCCAGGCAGCTCCTACCCAGCCCCAGTTAAGAGATTTTCTGTCGGGCTGCTCATCAAAAGCCGTTTGCAGCATATGACAGCATCTTCTGCTGCTCCCAAATGCCCATCAACAGGACCATAACACTTCCATCACCTGCTTTCTTGAGTTTCTTCATTATGCACCAACATAGCAACATTTTGTAATATTCCAGGACAATTTTTATGATCCTGGCTGGGTACGACCTCAAGCTGGAGGGAGAGTTTCCTGACCCAACCTAGTTTGGGAAATTATTTCCTCTCCCTTCTCGTATCTCTGCAAGGTAACATTTTCCAGGGCTCAGACTACAACATGGTGGATATGCACTTTTACTGATCAAATGAAGATTTAGAGAAAACTCTACAAGCTACTTCATGATTTTTCAGAATGACAGTACCAAGTCAAGCCTCCAAACTGATGCTGATCTTGAGATAACAAGAAAGGAAAAAAAAAAATCTTGCTTTATGGTTGGGTTTTTTCTTTCTATAAAGTTATCTATCTTTTTTTTTTTGGTGTGTACATGGATCATAATCATTAGCTTCTATCTGCAAATCTGAGTCCAGGCAATTCCCTCTTTTAGAGCCATCTGTGAACAGAGATGGCCATGTATTCACTGAAATCCATACACCATCATTATTAAGAAAAATACTGTCACCAATATGATAAAATCCTGATAAATGGCAGCACAGGGAATAACATAATAAACTGGGAATTTGTTGCAGTAACTGAGCAAATATGTTTACATGGCAATGTAAACGTATCCCATATGTATTAATAATTAACACTAGACAATGTGTTCCTCATCCTAGAGTTAGCACTGTTCACCTCCTGGTTGTTAAGTCATCTCGTCACTAAAACCCCTCTCTGTTTCTGTCTGGAGCCGTATCCCTAATGCATCACATTCACCACTCTCTGATGCAAAGGCCACTGAACATATTTAGTTTCAGCACCACACAGGTAAATAGGCCAAAACCCTAGGTGGATTTCCCATGTGAAAGATGGGCTTTCTCTGAACAAGAGTTGGTGGAATAGCTGAATATTGTGTTAAACATGGGATTAGAAGATCTAACGATCCCTTCCAATTTAAAACCAAAAAGTGTAAGAGTTTACGGATCTTGTAATAACAGTCTCTGATTTCCCAGTTCATTTCAAACCTCGATCTGCTTTTCTTCCTTTGCTGTTATTCACCCTGGTGTTGGGTTCATTAATGACTGTGCTGTGAGGGAGAATTTTATTGAAATACAAAATGAAATGCTATCTCTATCAGTACGGTCAACACACCGACTCACCTGGAAAGGATATTTATACTGACAGGGAATGATGATGTCACTTTTCACAATTTCCACACATCTGATCCTGGAAAGTTCCACAGAACCCTTCAAAGTCCTTTTCTTCTAAAAGACAGAGAAAAGCACATGGTTAATGCTAATGATTGTGGATTAAGTGGATAATTAGATGAGACTGTCAAATCCACAGGAGATTTCATGTTAACAGAGCAGAAGCAAATTAACAGATTATGTAAGACATTTAAAAGTACAAAGAATCATTCTCATATATGGCACCTCTATATGGACTACACATACACCTACATATATGCATGTACGTAAATTTCAACTCAGCACATGGATTCTTAGAGAACCAGTCAAAAACTGGTTGAAATTCAGATTTTTTTTTTTCTTCCAGCAAAACTAAATGCTCTTTTAACCAAAAAGAACTGTTTTCATGAAGCATGTGGTTTACCAACACTCCTGTTTCATACTGAAAAGCTATAAAACAGTAAATATTTTATTTTAAAAAAATAGTTGCTTACCGAGAATTTCAAAACTACACATTTAATCTTAGATATATCATTTTTACTGCATCAGTTTCCCAAGAAACAAAACATTTCTCTGTTTTTGTTCTGTCTAGGGTCTTAGCTAAGAAAAAATAACAAGAAATTTTGAAATAAATAATATCCTCAAAAACTTGCCGACAAAACAATTTTTCTGTCAGCCTCTGCTACATTATTATTCATCACATACCAGATAGCTAGACAACAGTATGGGCAGTTAAGAAAGGGTAAGAAAAGAACAGACATCCAAGTATCCCAGCTACCTTGACATATCCTATTTCCTACTGAATCCTCGCCCTGCAGCCCCTTGGCAAGTGGCACTTGGCTTCTGCAAGAGCAGGACGAGGCGGGCACCGGCACGGGGCAGGTGGGAGCTGAGCTAAGGCCTGGTATCTGGTGCACGCTTCTGAAGGATTCACTACAAATGCGTTTGCTCTTCAGAAGCAAATTGGTTTCCTGTTTTGATTCATTTTCAGTAGGGATTAAACACTAACTGTCTCCCAGCTCAGCTTTGTGACAACGTGACGGAAATTGGTAAGATTTAAGTACCCCAAAACCACTGCAAAGCTTCTGTTTTTCAAATACAGGCGACTGTCAACAGGAGAGAGCATGAACTTCAGCAACTGTATTGTACCTGCCACGAGTTATCACTCAGACACACAGCAAGACTTCAGAAACCTTCTCGCCCTCCCTTGGACCCCCAACCCAACCCTTTGTGTCCCCTCTCTCTTGCCCCTTGCTCCCTATGTCACCGTGATCCTGCAGCTCTGCCCTGCTGACAGTGGCCATCCCTACCGCTGTGCTGACCCTCATTGCTGCTCCACTGTGACCCTTCATCATTAAATTCAGCCTAAAACAGGGAAGGAGCTGATGCCACTGGAGACGGGGTGAAGTCTGACACAGTGTACTGTGAAACAGCCTCAAACAGAGGCCCCAAAGCTCCTCAAACCTCATTCTTGCACAACTGGCTATTTTGCCTTTGCATACTCGGACTTGAGGAAAGAGAGGAAAATTATTACAGTGTGGTCTCACATTGCTCTTGCTGGACTTTGCTGGTGTATTTGGGTTTTGTATTTGTATTTGCCTGCAGTTTAACTAGTGCCTCTGGATTTACTGCCAGGACTCTCTCCTGTAGACAACACCCACCTATGTAGCTCTATGGAGTGGAGTGAGGCGTTTTTTTATATCAATAAACCCAAGGCCATAAAACACCCCTAAATGTAAATACCAATTAACTATCAAGAGTATTGCCAAGCCTTAGAAGCCCTTACTTCACCCCATTTTCACCATCTATTTTCCTTCATTCTTGTCTATTCATTTCTTTCTTCCAGAGCTGGCTTCCTCTGTCTCTTCTCTACAAACTCCTCTATCATTTGTTCTGCCCCTGGGACTTCTACCCTTTTGAGGAGACACAAAGCCATTTATTTCCTATAAAAGCCTTTAATTTTGCTAGGATTGAACCCTCCTTCATCTTATTCCTTTGAAGTCCCAGGGCTTAACCACATGCACTCCTCCTCTGAGGCTTTAGGAAGCGATGATGTGCCAGTCACATGTTCCACTCTTATCTACAGATTGGCTTTTGTTGATACCTTTCCAGACTCTGCTGAAAGACAGGGTCCAGCCTTCTCAAGGAGCTTTGTGCAGTTTTTCTGCAGCTCTCATCACCTACTGTGCTCCTTTTAATCACATAATTCAGCAACGGAAGCTCCTCATAATCTCATGTTGCAGTGCAACATCAGGGTGCGTCTCCCGGCCAGTGCACTGCCCAGCAGACCTTAACAGATGGGACTTTGTTGATAGAAAGCAATTACAGTCCTGTAGCAGCACAAACAACTGGAATTACCACTCACAAACCAGGCATTACCCAGAAACCGGGCTGGAAACTAAACATATCCCTACTTTTGTGACGCTTGACTGAACTTTAATACAACAAAAGCAACTGGGCCACTTGGAAGGGAGAGAAGAGGAAAAGCCTATTAAAATGGTCTCCAAAAAACCTCAGAGACTTGTTCCTGAAAGGGCAAGACAAAACATGCTGACAGATCTCCATTTGTTGTTTTCAGTCTGCCCAGAGTATAATTAAGTAGATGTTTTAGCTGGTCAGTCAGAAAAAAACTTCAGTTGTTTTACTGTGTAATGTGTGTGGAAAGATAACCAAAGCATGCTGCTGTCCCATGAGGAGAAGTACAGTGTGCTCAGATCAGCCTGTCCTGGTTTCTTTCTTCAGGTCCATTATTTGCAATATGGCAATTCTGGGAAGGAAAGCTAACAGCTCTGAACAGAGCCAAGGGCATCACAAGCCCAATGCATTACCACCTTAATCTTTGGTATTCCACCTCCTCTTGCCACACAGCTCCAGCAGCTCTTTCACTGATTAATCCTTTAGTTTGTGTCTACTGCATAAACTAGATGACCCCAATGATCTCTAATTGCCTTAGATACTAGGACAATCAACCACGGGACAATTGACATAGCCCTGCCCTGCATCACAAGAAGGCATCTCACTGTGCTTGCTCAAGGAATGAGCTGCCTGGCATCTATCATGGGCTAAAACTAACTACCAACTACTCCCCCATGCCATGGCAGCTTGGCCACCCAACAAAATTAATCACTCTTCACCAGCTCATGGTCTGGGGCAGGGGAAGGAGTGGGGATGTGGAACCCATGGCGAGAGGGCAGCAAGCACACAGGTCTGCGCCGTGAGCACGCTTCCTGACCGTGGCTCTGCACTCTCAGGCTTTGCGAATATCTAAGATCTTGTAATATATGGGGCTGTGCAGTCTGAGAAATTTGCTACTTTCTGGCTAACACTCTACTGTTGATATTTGTGAAGCCCACTCATTAAATGTGCTGCATCAAGCATTTAGGCTGAAGATTCCTTTGTGGATGCTTAAAGGTTTTGTTGAACACCACTGTGTTTACCAAAGGGCCCTGGTAAAAAAAGGCAGCCACCAGTGCTGGAAGCAGAGGGAAGGGAGGGAGGACAAATGCTAGGGAAAAGAAAGGCAGGGGTGGGCAGAGCCCTATCTCAAGGAGCACGGGAGGAGAGAGCAGGCAGCATTTTCTGGCAGGCAGAAAGGCAGCATGCCATGTTTCATAAAGCCATCTTGGTTCAGAAGTTGTGTAAGAACTTGTATCTTGTTTCTTTTGTGCTGCAAGGAGAAACCCAAGCAACTAAGATTCATACGGCCCCAAACTCCTTGGCAGTGGTCACTGCCAAGGGCTCTCCATGCTGCAGCTGGGCTTTCCTTGCCTTGCATCTCTGGGTGTTTGTGTTCACCTCTATCTCCCTGCACCTCATCCCCACTGCCTGCCCTGTCCCTTCCTTCGCAATGCCGGCTGCTCCTCCCAGCCCAGCCCGGCACCTCACAGCAGAAAGGAGTAAGGTTCCCTCTGCAGCCCCGCTGTGCCCCGCCTTGGATATGGAGTCCTTCCTCCTGCCAGGAGGGCAGCCCACAAGCCTGTGTTTGCCTGCTGCTCCCCAGTTGCAGTTGGACATTTTCTCTGGGTAGGATGGTAGGGGAAAGCTTATTTATAGCTGTGGTGGAGCAAGGTAGGAAATTCCAGTCCTCCGTAAGCTCAACCGCAAAAACATTTCCATCAATAAAAACACTGAATTATCTTCTCTGTAGCATCAGGGATTTTTTGTAAGAATCTGAGCCAAACTTCATTCTCTGTTTTTGCTTATTGTCTTGACTAGGAAGAACCATTCTGAATTGATGATTAAGTAGATGAGGTGTCTTTGCATTGGCGCTTGGCATGACCTGCTTGTCCTGTGTCACCTGCTCCCTGTCCCCCTGCTCTGGGTGGGTTCACTGTGCAGCCTGGACAGAGGCAGAAGCTGATTTTGGGGCTTCTTACTCTGTGGGTTTGAGGCGGTGAAATCGAACCAGGTTATTTTTTTAATGCTATATACAGTTCCTCAGGATCAGGCAGGGGGAAAAAAAAGCAAAAAAGCAAATGCTTTGACTTCTGCACGCCACTAGAATGAATTGTATGTAGTAAGTGTGCAAAGAGGCTGCATGCACACAAGTATTTTTAGAGTGGCAATGAGAGACTGCTGTGCTGGCGAGAGCAGTGCCTTCAACATCTACTGCAGACACTGGCCTTAGGAGGAAAAATGTACTTCTGCAGAGGGCTTATACTCACACAGTGAATGCTCTCTAGGTCCCTGTCCAGACTCTTACTAGTGACATGGTAACTGCACGCAGTAACAACAAAATAGCAATAATAATAATATGACTTAACCATATAATACTACTGTCACCTGTAGCTTTATCCTGCTGGTTTCTGAAATGTGGTACATGTGCACCATGGTGTGATGGGAGGTCAGAATGGGCTCAGGAGAGGGCATGAGAGCTATTTTCAGGAAGCAGAGGCAATGCATCTGCCCTGGGGCAGTGCTTGAATGAAGGTAAGGTTTCTTGATGGAAATAGTTGAAACAAATGAAAACCAATTGTCATGGAAATCAATCAGATTTGGGAATATAATGCTCAGCTTCCATCTGTGTTGCTGTCCTTTGACTGCACTTCCGTATAGAAAAGTGAATTTACTGAACTTAAGTGCTGTAAATTCAACCTGGGATCTACAGACATTTTTCCCCTTCTTGTATTTTATCATGTGTCATGAAGACTATGGAGTCTAAGACGTACTGTCAGCCATGCCTGTGCAACCCCACTGCTTTTAAGACCAGAAACACCTGCACTGTTGATACACAGGCAACAACAGGATAGAAAAAAAAAAAAAAAAAAAGCAGATACCCTTTCCACTCAGCTGATTAGGGCTAAGAGTGAACAGAAGTAAAAACAGAGAGGGCTGTTGTGTTCCCAGAGCCCACAGCTGTGCCTGAATGCCCACAGTGGTGGATGTCTTAAGAAACAAAGGGACAATTTTATGATATTGCTATTAAGAGCACAGTAACCAAGAAGAGCAAAGGGACACAGTCACAGCTGGGAAGCACCATGGGCTGCTCCTGGCTCAGCACATGTTCTTGGGTAGCACCTGAGAGCACTGAACTCAGGCTGACATAAAATGGGAAAACCCCAACAAATCCCACCATAAAAACGTCCATCTTTAGAATAATTGAGTCTGATTTCAAAATGATTGAAAAAAAAAGTTGAAGAGTCTTTCTCTCATAGAGCTGTCTCTGAGCTTAAAAAGGATAAATAAATTCTAAGTTTGTATGGTCAGATCCTTCAAGGTATTTCTTATCAGTTTCCAGGAAAACATCTGAGGCTATTTTTGGAGTTTTACTCTAAATGACAGGTACTGACCACTCCTGGAGACAGGCCACTTGGCTCATGGACCTCTGGTGTGATCTATGATGTGCTTAAACTAAGCTCTAGGAATAATACAGGAACATATATCTATTGCTTGCTCTGATTTCTCTCCACATAACTCTGTAAGAAAATACAGCCATACCATGTTAAAGCTCTACTTGAGCTATTAAAATGTCATTTTATGGATTATATCAGTACATGTCTTCAAGGCAAGAGGCACCATTACAGGTCTAACCCCTGGTAATAAATAAATGGGTCAATGAACAGATCTCTCCAACGGACCTGTCTGTCTCTTTGCAGGCAGATTAATATCAACATGAGGCAGAGAGCTCAACTGGATTGGTGAACTTCATCTTTTTAAATTAGTGACATGTTGCTGCCTTTCAGGTATGATTTTCTTCAGGCCTTGCTGAGCTTCTGAAGTAATTTGGAAAGGAATTTCTTGATTTGCTGAGCTGCCTAAATTCTGCTTATGCCTGTGCTGTTGCCGTCTCCAGTTTATTTGCTACTTAGACTATGGGTCTCTCATTGTCATAGGCAGCAATGAAGAACAACACAGAAAATAGTAACTAGGAGCTTATGAGATGTTGCTGGAACAAGATGGGTTTGTTTTTAATGGCAATTATCCTGCTAGAGTATTTTTCCACTGGCCAAAAGACTTGAGCATGAACTTGAACCTCCTTGAACGCTGTGTTGATACAATTATTTTCTATGCCTTATCATATCCCTTATCTGTACATTGTGGTATGTGCTGTTTTTATCATTAATAGTTAGGATATTAAGAACTGCTGATTGCCGGATTGAGAGAAATTTTGCCTGAACCCTAGCATTGTTCAGTATTTTGGAAATTCACTCTCTTGTTAGGAACACCAATAGTTTGAGGTCTCATGGGAAATAAAACAGTTTTTAAACGTTTAAAATTAAATTTAAAATTTGAGCAATTTGAATTATAAAAGAAAGTTGTAAGGTATTTTACATTTCCTGCAGGTACTAAGTGCTCCAAAGGAAAATTGGAAAGAGGTGATAATTGATAATACTGGGATTTTCAGTAGAGCTCTGACTGTTGTGTTACGCTTTAATACCTCCAATATACCCTGTTATATTTGATATTTAAATCCCTAAAGTCTGCTGCTTGGTTTACATGCCTATCATGACTGTTTTGTCCTTCTACTTGAATTAAAACCCATAAATTATTGTTTTACATCTGTTTTCACATCTAAAAACCATGAAAGTGTCTTGAGTGGGCATGCTCTGGATGCAGAGCGCATTAAATTGTGTTGAATGACAAAATCAGCTGCAATCAGTGACTGAGCTGCCTCCATTCATCTAAGCAGTAGAGATGGAGAAGCACACCTAGGAGCCTGGGGAGGCAGCTGGAGTGCTGTGTTTGCTTCACTGCTGGAACTCATCCATGGGCACTCAGTCCTCAGGACAGTCCTCAGTGCCGTGTCTGACTAGAGCAGTGGCAGCCACTAACTTCTTTTTGCCATGTTTCCAGGGACCTGTAAAGATCTCCTTGTTCGGACCCTCACCTGGAGCACAGGACATGGGAATAGGCACTAAATCACAGCAGATTCCTACATCAGAAAGTATTTCATCTGCCTGCGGGCTGTTACGGTGCTGCTTAATAACTGTGCTGCCTGCTGGCTGCACACGCTGCTCGCACGCTGCCGGGATGCTCACCATGCAGTATCACTTGCGACAACTAATTTCAGTATCAAATCTTGTTAACTGAGGCCAATGTTGTTTGTAGCCAAAGCCTGTTCCATGCAAACAATCTCAGTTTGTCATTAATTTACTCAGTTAAATTCTCAGTTTACCTGGGGAATATCTGCTACAGCAGAATTACTCCTACTACCCTTATAAAGTCCTATAGGCCAGATCCAGCATTGCATTTCTAGCAAAATAATTTAAAAGCAGAGAAATCTAACTTTTCTTTTTTTTTTTTTTTTAAAAAAAAAGGCCAGAGAAGTCAATAGAGCTGCACTGAAGACCCAGACCTCAGACACTGCACACTTGGCCAGCAGTTGGTCAATTCACTCCTCACCTCTTCAGGCCCACTAAGGTATCTAGTTTTCAGAATTACATGAGCTGAAAACAGAAGACATGCAGGGGAAAATTGAAAGCATAACCTTTCTGCAAGGTTTCCATGGTGCAAAGCATACACTTTCATGCTCTGTGTGTACTTAAGGTTCAAGTAAAGAGATCTGGTGGAAAGGTGCACTTGGCCGTAAGAGTATTTTTCTCTTGGCCCATCACAAGGCCTCACACACCTGCAATAGCCCAGTATTTTCACTGAATTCCTACTTTAAGATTGGAAAAAAACAATTCCAATGTTCACATTGTTTCAGGTCCTGTCTGAGATGATTATCAAGGTGCACATCCCTGCTATCAGCACAAGCGGTTTGACAAGAAAATCAACGTCACGATCAAGAAACAGAGTGAAAAAAAGGAAGATCTTTGGCTTTCAAATGAGCTTTCTTATATGATGGAAATTAGTCTTTTATGTTACATAAAAACATATGGAACAACTACTGTATACTATATTTGTTTTTTTCAAAACTATTCTTGAAGCTAGGAAAGACTGGGAGGAGTGGATTGCTGTGAATAAACGATTCAGTGAAAGAAGGGAAGCTAAACTGAACTAAATGACACCGCATTTCCTTTAAAAAAGTGTAAGCTTTAAGGACAAAAAGAAGAAAATTGGTCAGAACAGATGAAAGAGTATAAAGCAACAGACAGGCATTGCAACAATATCAGTTATAATACTGATTGCAAAGTAAAGCAAAGGCAGGCACTGGAAGCAAAAATACCACAGTAGAAAAATCTAATAAAAGGTAATTACTAAGAAATCTCATGTTTATTGTAGTATATTCATATTAGGAGGGATTCCTTCCTTCTTAAAGACATAAAAGAAAACATGGGTTGAAGATTTTGCCGCATCCTTCATGTTCTTCATCAGAAAAAAGATTTGAGCTTTGTAATTTAAAGAAAATGGAAATATCTGACATTTTCTGGGGAGACATTGTGAGAAGTCATTTAAAAAAATCTTTAAAGAGCAAAAAATACCTAGGCAAATATCTAGGAGGAGCAGAACTGGGTATGCACAGAAAGTGCAAAAAGAAAATTATTATAATAAAATTCTGTAAGATAAAATTAGTTATTCTAGCAAAAATGAACTATTTTTATTACTAGACTTTACCACACATTTGTAGAGTTAGAAAGGCCATAGACACCAGATGCAGAACAACCCGCATTTTGCTTAAAGGAATCCTGTTTAGACAATATCGCTGCCCTGAGCCATGCTACAGAACTTGTCAACAAGAACTGCAATAGACGAGAACTTGGTAAAATCCAGAAAAACATTTGATAAGGCACATCGGAACAGGTTACCCAAAGACATGAAATCTCTGTCCTTGGCTCTCAAGCAGTGGTTAGTCAATGCTACAGCCGATTTGTTCTACTGTTGGCGATAGTCCTGCCCCGAGTGTTGGTCTAACACTGGCCCCATGCATGAAGTCTGACTAAATGAATTGAAGAAAAGCCCTCCAACCAGTTTTACCATGATTCTATCATTTCACAATATAAATTAATTCACTGTGGCAAACAATATGAACTTAATCCACCAAGTCCAATAATGCAATTTGGATTATTAAAAAATCAGTTTAAAATTTACAGAGGTGTACTAAAGGATTCATTTAACATTAGGCACAGGTTTGTACCTTGTCTCCATCTTATTTAAGGTTGTATAGATTTTATTACATAAAAATTCATTGAAACAGGTGTGATGTAGACAGATGCCAAGCCTGACTTATTTGTGAATGATATCTGTATTATTAATAAATTAGTTGGAGATATGCATCAGAAGACAGATGGCCTTGCAAATTCTGGCAAGCGAACAGAGTTTGTTAATAAATATATGACAAGTTATGAAGAATGACATATCTACTCAGATACGTATTTATTTGGAAGGTAGTCTTTAAAACCATAATTAATTTCACTTTAGACGAGGCTCATACCTTCATGGCTATTAAGGTATTCAGGATACACAAAGCACTGAGAAATGATATGAACGGTCACTCTAATTAACAGGAACACCAAACCGGAGATCTTCCGAAGAGAAGCCTTAGTCTGTTTACATTAGAGTCTTGGAGAAAAAAAACAAGTCTTTCCAGGGCAGGTTGGAGAAGTCGGATTCTGTGTATAATAATCGAGGTAAAATGGACTGTTGGACTGCGGAACTGAGCACTGCTTTTGCTACTGCGGGTAGCTGGACGGTTGCGATTAACCCAACATGTAGATAATGCAACAGAAGCAGCTGCAGCATTTTTAGGACGCTGATAAAAGGCTTTTCAGTCAAGTTTATTCCTTTGTTCTCCTGGAACAAGAGACTGAAAGCAAATTTCAAGACGCACTAAAGTGCCATCTTTATATCTGAATATCAAAGATCTGAATGAAAGAGCCCAGGACAAGGCTGACTCATGCTATGCGACCTCCTGAGCATCTGACAAGTGTAGGAAGAATAGTGCTCATGTAAATGAAAAGGGAATTCTGTCCTTTTCTCTGTGTGCCTTTCATTGGTGCCTTTAAAAGCTGAACTAGTAATAGTCCATGAGTGCATGAAGATACAAAATCTAAAAATATTTATAGGCTAGAACTTTCCAGATGTTAGATGCAACTTTCCCAGCCCTGAAATACTTCTCAGAATACCTGTATAGGGCAAGATAACTATTTCTGAAGAGGGAAAACTGGCGTAGGGACAGGGAGCACTTCTCCGTAGTTGATACAGACAGATCAAAGCACTCTCTGCAGGTCTGAGCCATGCCAAGATGAGCAGAGACCATGTAATGGAAACGGCACCACATTAGTGTGCTACCAGCCCAGAGGACAGTGGCCTGTTCACCGTCTGGCATCAGCCTCAGACATCTGCGCCACTGTTAGACTACAGCCAGCCTGAAATACAGGGAGACATGCTCATTTCTGGCTGTCCCCATCCAGGTAGGAATGTGACATGCTGAAGACTATTCGGGAACCTCTGCTTAGTGTCTTAAATACTGAACTACTTCACTTTTCTGTCCGCTAACCTGAAGGATTTACCAAACATCTCACAAGCTGTTAGGTGAATGGGATATAGGCAACTCATTGGTTTAAGTGTTTTTGCTAAGTCTAACTAAGGATATTTGAAACTCTGTTCTGGACACCTCTCCACTTGTCTGCTTCTTTGGCAGTACTGCAAGTGTACAGGGACCCTGAGAGAATCACGGAGTGTCTGCATTATCGCTTATCCTGGTGAGGAACAAACTTATTGAAATAGTTACAATTATTTCTCCCATGTGCTTGTTTACTCACATGTAGAGTAGCTATAAAATCAGGCTCTGGAAATGAAGAATTTCTGCCCATGGAATTGATTTGCATGCTATAATAAAGGCACTTCTGATGTATTTTAGTAGAGACGGGGGCTGAATACATGTGCCTGTTATCAGGGCTTTGCTTTATGTTAAGACAGCCCTGCATTGTGCACTGTGTAATGAATTCCAGAAAACACAGCTTCTTATTGTTGTCAGTTATTGGGGGTTCATTCTCCTAATGAGATATGTAAATATCTTTCATTAACATTAACGGCGATTGTGTGCTTGGCCCCCGAGGAGAACAGTGCTTTCTGTCTAGCTATGGCTGTTACAATGAAAACGCCATTACAGTTATTGCAAAAATTTGCTTTTATGGTGTCGGTTCTCTTGACAGCTTTCGGTATCATTCACAGAATTATCCCTGTATCCCTTTGACCTGTTTATTTCCTTGTTTTGGACTGCTACAATAAACCCTTAAACATCTGTTTATGCTGATGATGTCAAAATCAAAAGGGACCAGGTGCTAAACCCTGTTAAATACAGGCAAAGCATGTAAACCTGGACTTACTGCTTAAGCATCTGCTTTACTTTAAGCCACCCAATTGAAATCAGTAGGATTTCTCAAACTTTTAAGCAGTTTTCTAGTTGTTTTACCTGACTTTATGCACAGACTGTTGTTTGACTGACTGGGGACCAGAGGGGTGGGTGCTGCACAGTACTGAACTCTGACAGCAGTAGGTCACTGGACAGGTTGGTAAGGGGTTCTTAAAGAAACTCACTGAAAACCCTTACAGTGAATATCCACAGAGATTCCCCTTGAAAAATACACACTTTAGAAGCCCAGACAGCTGCTGAGCCCATCTATATGGTGCAGTATGCATGCCTGAGGATACTCCGCATCACAGCAGCCAGCTGGTACAGAAAGTTGTGTCCCTACTGCTCTGCCCTAAACCTCCAGAGCAGGGGGACAATATGCAAACTGTCTGCTAGCAATGGTGACAGCCTGTGCCAACCCCACAAATTATGTGAGAGAGTCCCTGTGGAGCAGAGCCAAACCTGTGCCAGGGCCTGTGCTATAGAATGAGCACCACAGATCACTGATTTCAATGCCTGAGCATGCTCCCCGGTCCTGGGTCACTCATGGGGATGGACATAGCCTGTGTGTTTGGCAGGTACCATAATTTTCCCTTCACTATCTGCAAACTCAGTTGCTGGGGGTTCACTCCATTCTCAGCGCAAACCAAGATGATGCTTGCATGGGCTGCCTTGAGCTTTCCTCTCTAGAATAACCTGACTCCACGGAGGTCTCACCAGCACGGTCTAAGTTTGGGGAAGATTACTGAAAAGGCTGAGGATTGGTTCTGGGAGTATTTCACAGGACAAACTCTTTTTTCCCAATTTCGTATGAAGTTCTTCTGTTCATGTAACAAACTGATTTTGACAGTTTGTGTCAGAAAAAAATAAATGTTTCATGGAAAATCAGCCCTGTAATTACAGATATACTCACCACCCCTCAAATGTGTATAAGGGCTTAAAGTTACATGTGTGTTTACATATACATGTCTACACATATATAATATGCGCATGTGTAAAATACATAATATGTAACATAAAGTAGATAATATACCAAACCTTCATCTTGCCTAATTGACCTTTAGAAAGCCTAGGGGAGAAAATTTCCAGATACACATAGCGTATGAAATCTATGCCCCACTGAAAGTCACCGAATCAGATTTTCCAAACTATTTCAGTGTCTAAAGATGCCAATGGACACCTACTGCAATTCTGAAAAAGCATCTAGGCAAAGCATATGTTGAATTCATCTCAAGTCCACCAAGACTCAGAAAACACCAAACAAAACTAGCTGTGAAGACTTCTCTAAGTATCTACAGCAGAATCACTAGATGCTGTTGAAAATTCAATCCAGAATAATTAAGTGGAATAGTTATAATGTATTTTAAAATCTTCACTGAAAGAGTTTGGAGAGCAGACAAAGAGAGTTTCAGACCAAATATAGACACAGTATGCAGCAATAAATATTATCCTGTGTAAATATGGAGGTAAGAAAAACACAGAGTATAAAGTAAAAGCTAGAAAAACATTTTGTTGGGCATATTTGAAAGAAATAACTTGCAAGTAGAAATTACTGTTGGCCCTTAAAGCTGGTATCCAACCTCAACTGGGTTATGAAAAAATACAGGGGCACATATTACTTGGCTTTTCTTGTTGGGTTCAGTTTAAAATTAATTTCCTGTGACTGAGCAAGATCAGATGGTCTGAAGTTGCCAGTGCTGGATAGCAAGGCAGCACAATCCCCTTTCTGCTCTGCGTACAGTAACAGTCTCTAAACATAATGGATTAACAGCATATTGAGTGCCTGTTGGAAAACAAGCAATATTATTTAAAACCATAATGAGGCTCAGCAAACATCCATCTAAACACAAGAAGGAAATAATTCTCACTTCACCAGAACACTTAGCACAATGGGGTGTGCAGACTGAATTCTACTTTTTTTTCATATTTAGTAAATCAGGGAAATGCAAGCTTGGGGAAACAATGCCTAGTCTGAGCACAGATCTCATCCCTTCTGAAGCTAACTGAAGACTAGGTATGTTACACGTGGCAGCTGAATTTATTTTAAAATGCAACACTAGTCTCCTACCAGCCATCAGTCTGCTGCTCTGAAGAAAAGAATGAGAGAATGAAGATCTGTGGATGACTTTTTTTCACAGATGTAATTAGGGTACACTTGTGATCTTTGCAATACACCACTCCAGGTCACCCCTGTACTCATGTGAACTGCCAGGCACATGCTCATGCAGCTGTTACACACATTGGTTATAACAGCCCATTCTAAATTTCTACAACAAAACTAGATCCTTTCTATAAAATTGCAAGATACTCTTATTCCTCCATGCACACCAAATGCCCACTGACCAGAAATTCTAAATGACTCACTTGACCATTCTACATTTGTCAGCGAATGGTGCTATAGTAAGGATGCAAAATGCTAATAAAATTTTTAAAAAATCATCCTTCCCTCCATTAGCATCCTTCTCTTCATTTAACAACTTTTATCCTTCCCTCCATTACTCTATTATGAGAGAGAAAATGGCTGACGTACCCCATGGCGGTGTTCATAGTAAGCCAACTTGGATTTGGTTAAGACAAAGAAGCGCACTTTAAAGTTGGAGGGTGAAGTCCTTCTCTTCTGCTGGGATTTTTTGATCAGCAGTTCCTCCAGGAGCACACAGTTATTCATGGCTGAGCCAAGAATGGTCCTCTCCCAGGACATGGGATACCTGCCCTCTGTGCTGAGTGCCCGTCCAAGAAAGAGACACAAGAAGGAAGACAGTTAATTAAAAAAAAAAAAAAAAAGTGTTCAAAAGGTTGTGTAGGTGCTTTGAGCTTTATCTTCCCATCTACAGCAAAGCTTCCTTTCTGTCAAACCATAACCACATCCTCTCTGAAGTCACAAAATGAACAGTATATGTTGAAATATACGCTAAGGTAAATGTTGTGGAAAAAATAACACTTGAGGGACATCCAGTAGATGTGAGTGAATGATTAAGGATTAATTAAAAAGAGGTGTGGCATGATTAAGCATTGGTCTCCTACTCGCCCATTTAGTAAATACAGTTATAAATGCACACACTGAATGTGGATGTACAGGATGTTTGTCTCTCCTGTCCTTTTACAAGTAGGTGATGCATTCATATTTCTTTTTCAAAGGAATGGTGCCTTCCCATTTAGCGTATTTAACAGTTGACTGTGTGTCTCAGAGAATTCATACTACTTATTTTGAGGAAGTTTCCCACATAACACGAAAATTCCTACCATGTAAGCAAAGAAAATTATATCCAGGATATACTCATGTAAGGAATGATTAATATTTGTAGTCATTAGATATTTAAACTGAAAACAAATGATTACAATAAGTGATAGCTAATTAATTATCATTGGTTACTATTTACTGATTACCAGCTGCTTCAGGAGCAGTCTAATTAGTCTGTGAATGGATGTTCCAGGACGCACAGGCACAACATGCCCTCTGCAGATGCAATCAAGACTTAGTGTAATCAGCAGTGAAGCCAGCACAAACATCAAACCAAGCTCAACTGTTCTCCTCAGGACTTCAGGGCACCATTCAGGGCATTCTGCACCAGGCAAAATATATGAATATAAGAGAATTAATATGTACCTAATGCACTCAGTACAACAACACTGTTATATTTTAAAACAAATGCAATTTGTTTTTCTCTGCTCTTCCATTTTTAATTTTTTAAAGTTTTTTTATTAGTGATGTATAAGTGTATTGCTGCTACTATTGAGTATTGGAGAGATGAAGCCTGGGTGGAATGTGGGGAAACTCCAAGGTATTTTCATTAATTAGGTATTTCCAAAAATTATTTTAATCTAAATTATTTACCAGTGCTGACTTTTGGCTTTAGTTCAGTGTTTCATTAGAGTATAAAGAGATAGCTCCCTATTGCTGACATACTTTTAGAATTGTTTCCAAGCTCCGAAGAAGATACTTCATTATTTAAAATTCAGTTCATGAGAAAAAAAAAATCTGAACAAATATCAGAATTGCAATCTCTGGTTAAATGAAGACTGGGATTTTACAGGGCAGTTTGTAGACAGACTTGGGAATCATATTTCTCAACAGGTTGTACTGGTTATCGCTCCAAAAATAAGAGGTGGTATATTCCTTCCTTGCTGGTTTATGGTATATTGTTTAGGCAGCATGTTCCAGGAATCTCCAAACGTTCCTTACCAATTTTGTTCAATGCTGAGAACCTGCATTTGCCATAAAACTACAACTTAAAGATAGCACTTGACATACAGATCTCTACGAGAATTTGCTAAAGGCAATGCAGTATCATGGAACAGAAACAAGGACAAACAAGCTGTTATGCCATTGATCCCTATCTCTCTCTCTCTCTCTCTCTCTCTCTCTCTCTCTCTCTCTCTATGTGGGGGTCTTGCTGAAAAGGAGACTAAGCATGTATTTAAACATTCATTGTGCACAAGTCTAGCAAAGCTGTGTTTCATTTCTTGGCAGTTACTGAGTTCGAATGAACTCTTGTGGTTGAACAAGAAAGATGACACAAGTCTGTGATCTCCCGAAAAATCATCAGGGCTGCCAAGGGGGATTTCATATCTATTTGTAGACTAGGATCAATACTTGGGCTAAATTTCCCAATTCTACAAAACAGTTTGCCTCATGCAATGCACATATATAAAAAATGCAGAGTCTGCTGTGATTTTTCTAAAATTGTACTCTGTGTAAACAGCAGGTATCCAGGTACTTCCAGACCTTGTTTAGGTGTTTGCACTTCTAAAATACAGGACCATTTCTGTGTGCACATAATTTTCCTCATGCTTGCTGGCTTAAATTATGCTCAGAGATCCTTTCTTGTCAGTAATAAACTGCTGTGGTTTAAGCCAGGCCAGCAGCCAAACACCATGCAGCCGCTCACTCATGCTCCCCTACTCCAGGCAATGGGTGAGTGAGTTGGAGGGGTAAAGGCAGGCTGAGATTAAAAAAAAATAATAATTACTAATTGAAATAAAATAAAATTAAAATAATAATAATAATAATAGTAGTAATAATAGAAAATACAAACTAGTAATGCACAACGTGATTGCTCACCACCCACTGACCGATATTCCTTGCTAATGATCCCAGGGAAGAGAGAATCCTGAAACCGCAGTCCTGGAGGTGAGAGCGAGCTTCCCAGCCAACCTCACCTATATACTGAGCATCACACTGCATGATATGGAATATTTCATTGGCCAGTTTGGGTCCGTTGCTCTGGCTGTGCCCCCTCCCAGCTTCTTGTGCACCTGCACACTAGCAGGACATAGGAAGTTGAAAAGTCCTTCATTTCTTAGCAACAACTGAAAACATCAGTGCATTGTCAATATTCTTCTCTTACCAAATCCCATACTGGATCCAAAGCACAGCACTCTTCTAGCTACTAAAAAATAAATAAAAAAATATCTCTATCCCAGACAAAATCAGGAAATGAACCAAAACATGGACAGTAGAGTGCCCTGACAAACTGTATGGAATTCACTCTGCTAGCAGCTGTGAATCCCCCCCAAAAGGCTGTTGATCTTAATAGCATTTTGCTTGATTTGTGTCAGCACAGATGAATTTATAATCACAGTTTGTAATGCCATTGCATTTTTATCTATGAACACTTATTTAGGACTATCTTATTCCTTCTAGTCTTTTCTTTGCACTAACTGTAGTGTGTGTTAAGAACTTTCTCAAAAGTCTTTGTAGTTTGGGCCAAGGGGGGGTTGCAGTCTGTTGGCAGAGATGTACATGTTGTCTTCTCAGAAAATTTAATATAAATAGAAATGCAAGGGTGTGGCATTGCAGCTTTGCAGAAAAAGCAAGGCACACAGGACAGCAAAGAGATGAGACGCCAACATGTAGACCTCTGAGGGGAGAAATGATGCTGGAG
Source organism: Athene cunicularia (assembly GCF_003259725.1). NCBI lineage: Eukaryota > Metazoa > Chordata > Aves > Strigiformes > Strigidae > Athene > Athene cunicularia. The sequence goes on along the minus strand of NW_020799117.1, from coordinate 8,574,038 downwards.
GTGAGAGGATGTGGGGGGAGAAGAGATTCAGCAAGGGTGGTAAGTAGTGAGGGGAGAGCTAAGAAATTCTTTGAATGTAGTGACTGGCAGCTTGATTTCGTCATGAGATAAGAGATGAGTTAGTGGAGGGACACGAAGAGGGGAGCGATTTGATCAAATGTTCAGAGAGAGGGCTCTCTGAAGTGGCAACTGCACTTCATTTGGTGTAAACATGATGTGATGTGTTGTAGGAGATCTGATGGGAAGATCCTAAGAAGGTCAAGAGAGAAACGAGGAGCAAATGAGATTTATTTGGCTCTGCATGTGGGAGAACTGAACAGGCTGAGCTGCTGCGGAAGAGAAGGTACAAATTTGATACAACACGTGTACAGAGACACACAGTTTTAAGAAAATCACAGATTTTGGCCTGAAGTGGTAAGGAATTTGGTAGTTATGTTAGAACTAGCAGGATTTAGGGGGCAAGATCAGCCATAATGAGTTTTCCATGGTGAGTTCAAAGTGATGATGGGCCAGCTAAGATATCCAACAGGGAAAACAATCAGAATGACTGTAAGGAAGGAAACAAGTCAACTCAGCCAGATTTAGGTGCCATTGATATAAACACAGGAATTGATTTCAAATGAGAGCTGCTAAGTATTTCTGTTTTGCAATACTTTTATCAGCTGATCACTCTTCGCTGTTGTGCTGGCAAGGAAGGTAGGGACTGAAGTATTTTTGTATCCACTCTTGCCACAGATCTACCCTTTCATATTCCTTTTTCACATTAATCTCAAACCCCATGTGTAGCAAACACACAAATATCTGAGTGTAGCAAGCCAAAACCATAAGATGAACGCTCTCTAAGTCTAATGAATATATATAGCCACGTTGACATGTATATAGAAAAATATATAGTCTAAGAATTGTATTCATATTTAATTATAAATTTATGAGAGTAACCTGCATATATGTATTTGAATTTTATTTAATTTCAACTATCATGATTTCTTTTCCAATTTAAAAATAAAATTCTTTGTTCCTTTCTAGATGTGAACTATAGACATAAATCATATGTCATCATCCACTTGGGTGCTTAACATGTTATGACACTTTTAAACAAAGCCTCAGTCGTTGAAGGGCTTCAGGACCCTTCTACAGTAGAGTAGGAGATGGATAGTTATAGTTAGTTAAAAATATTCCACTCGTCTAGGACCAAGTTGGCTCCAGAGCTGGAAGATGTAAGGACAAGTCTGCAGAGCTCTATATACAAACTGCATAGCCTTCCTGAAAAGGCTCCTTTAGTCAGGTGGAATATCCCACTAAGACAAGTATCTCGCTTCTGGAACCTGACCGTGTATGATGGTGCAGTGATATGCTGAATGTATGAGCACACTCCTTTTGTTCAAGGCTTTTGGCACCACTAGATATTGCATGGTACTGATATTCTGTATACTTAATAGAAAGGAATTAAATAGAACTGTCCTAAGTATCCTAAAACCTCTGTAAGCTGATCCCTTAAGGTGGGGAGACAAAGCCTGATGAACTTTGTTAGGTATCCTACATCTTCTCTGCTTAGGTGCCTTTATAAAGCCTGCTATCATGTACCATTTGACACTTTTCCATCTGTATGCCAGAAAAAATGGAAATATTTTCAGTTTTTCAGACTTAAGTTTGAACAGCTGTGTGCACTAAATACTCCTCTGTGCTGGGCAAGTTGAGGTTACAGATATTTATTTCTTACCGATTGTGGCCTGAATGGCCTCCTTTTTTTTCTTTTAATGACCTTTGTTCTTCCCTTGCTACTTCCTGCAAACTGCTTTATTTCTGCTCTGAAAAACGTTATTTTAGGGATTGGATTTTTTCTTAGGGGATTTACCCAGATTATGCAGTTCACACTTTTATTACTGCAGACTGTGGAAATCTCCCCACCCGCACATCCTGCTCTGATACCAATGCTTATGTCCGAAGGCGGCAGAGAAATTTATAAAGTTAAATATAGATAGTTTTTGTTTTTGTAAAAAACAGGCCAGAAGGCTGCAACTGTACCTTCACTCTCATAAAACAACCTGTACAGTTCTGTCACATAGTATTTGGGCCAGGTTTACTGCCTGGGTGCCAGCTCTTTCTTTTCACCAGCTGTTCAATAGGATGATTATCATTCAACTTCCAAGAGTCCAGAATTCAACCCATTTTGCTACTTAGCTTTTTTAGAGTGTGAGAAACTCTATTCAGGTTACTCAGCTGTCTTTGGCAGGTCATTATCACCCCAATAAACATGTCTCCAGTAGACTCAGAGAACAAGACAGAAAGCTGCAGAAAAAGGAAAGAATTAGCCTGGTCTTTATGAGCCAGATGCATCCAGCCTTCCTCTAGGTCTTACAACTGCACCTTTGAATCCACTCACACTGCTCCCAGTGACCAAGGGAATTGCTCTCATAGAACCAGGGCAAGATTCTCCTGTGAACTGTTTGGGACCCCTGGGAAAGTAGATGCCTTGTTCTGAGCATCTGCTTGGAGGATGTAGTGAATTATCCATCATTTGAATGCCTGAAGCGAATCACTCCCAGGCTTACTGACATGGGCTGTAATATAGAGAACATGTTTTATACCAGTGAACTTGCACAGGGTTAGGACAGGCTCTTCTGTGATGACAGTACAAATAATCCTTTACTCAGCTGTTCTCTCTTAGGCAAAAATGCAGAAAGGAAAACCTAGTTTCATTGGGTCATACCCAAACTGGGAATTTGTTCCGGCTCCTTTTCTTTTAGTGACTGCCTACTATGGTTCCTGTCTGTCAGTATTTCCTTCTGAAGACAAAGGTGTGGCTTACTGCTGGCAAAACTGCAGTGCTGCAAATCCCACAGTTTATTCTGGCAATATGACATGTTTGCAGCTACCCAGGTTGCTGATGGCTGGATAGGGACTATTTCTTCATGCCATGCACATGTTTTTTGAGACATGTTCATTTACAAGTCAGAATTGACAGCCACCACAGACCAAGTAAAGACCCAGCATTAACATCTGGCTTAAAAATCAGGTAGGGGGTTGCTTCCAGAAACAACATTAAGACTGTAAGCATAGGAAAGCGTGCTGGCTGGTTCTACCAAAATGTGCCTGGATTTTGATCCATGTCAATTTATTAACCAGTAGTGAGATACCTGTTTCATTGCTAAATAACCATGTAGGCTCTGTGACAAGATTTGAATCTGTTTGAATCTTGTAATAGGCTGTATAGCAAGAAACTGTCATGTGCACTGAAGATTGGTGTGCCCCAGTTTTTACATGCTGGGAACATTAAACTTCTTTCCTACACCAGTAGGTGAAGCAATAGGCTGCAGCTGATATTTTAGTCTGGGGAGTCAGAAAGAAAAGGTAGCACAGCTCTGACTGTCAAATTCATTAATTCACAAAGCCACAGCAGGAGACAGGGAGATGAGAATTAACTACAGCAGATGCAGACATAAAGCTTGCTGAAGTCCCCTTCACCCCCAACAGGCCCCTTTTCTCTTCCCCTCCTCCCTGGTATATCCTGCAACAAAGCTTGTAACAATCACCAAAAAAGGAACTTCCTGAGCTCATTGCTTAACTAGGTTGTAAGAGGTAACACTCAACCTAAACCCAACAAGAGACTGGAACAGAGTTTCATTTTGGGGTTATTTTTCAGACATGTCAAAAACCCACCACACTTCTATTTACTATTTAGAATGCAATAGCAATCAAAACTGGAAGAAATATGTTCTATCACAGAAGAGAGCAGCACTGTTCTAAGACCATGCATGAAAATGGGATTTGTATTTACTGTGCTTGTACAATGCTTGGATTGAAATTCTGCTAAAATAACTTTGCATACTGCAATGACACACACTGTACACACTGCTGCTGAATTTACAGAATTGGAATGCCTGATAATGAAACATGCCAATTTGCCTAAACTTAGTTATGAAGAAAAAGAAAATAAACCTAACTAAAGCAATGAATTAAGATTTTGTGTCTTTGAGGCAGAAAATAACATTGTACAGGTTCACCATCTGCTGAAGGGGAATCCCGTTCATTCCCCTTTGGAGGGGGATTTGGAGGGGACAATTTGGAGATGCTGTAGGAATTGTGTTGTATTATCAGGGGTAGGCTTGTTCTGGATAGAGTCCTCATTTCATAAAAGAGCTGAAAAGTACCAGAACACAAATTGTAAAGTGGTACACATGACACTCACCATCGTTCTTAATTTCCCATTTGGAACTACTGTAAAGAGAAAAGTTAACAGCTCCCCGTAGGCTGGGAAGAGTCATCCATGGGGCTTCTGAGAATCAGACATGCTACCAAGAATGAGACTGAAACCTTTTTTTCTTCTTTCATTTGTTGACGTTATATCACCTCTGTCCTGGCCACTATATACAGACTGGGAAAATGACTCAAGAAGATCATAGAGATCATGTGAAAAACAAGTGCTTGGCCCTCCACTGTCTTCTACCATTTGAAGTCACAGCATTTAACATACTTGCTGAACAGTTCACTGAGTGCAAGGCACTAGAGAATCATGCTCAGCTCTTGTTAGAAGAATGTGAAATCAAAGTCTGGAAAGCCCAGTAAAACCAAAGGTGTGTTAGTACCTCCTACTATATGAGTATTCTCGATTCTCGTGCATGTCTGGAGATGGTGCTTTTTCTTCCTTGCCTGTCTTTCAGGGTATGATGTAACAAGATGATCTGACACAAGCTAAGAGCGTGCTGACACAGAAACAAGGAGAACCATTCCGTTCACCATCTCCCTGACCTTCTCTCTTCCTTCTGCATAAGTACTCTCTTAAAAGCTCACCCTGATGTTCACAGGATAGACAGCACATAACTCACTGAAAGAGCTGAAAACTTAATCCAGAAAAATTACAGTAACGTTTTCTGTGGAGTTTGAAGTTTCATCAGTTTACTTTGCAATCCAATGCCTGACAGTGATGGTACAAAGTAGTGAGAAGAAAGGACTGCACAGCCAGAAGTAGGGGCTGGAGGAGCAGTGAAGGAAGAAAGGAGAGCAGGAACAGGAAGAAAGAGTAGGGGAGAAGAGTGAAGGAAAAAACTTTTCAGTTGCAGCATGGAACTGCACCCTTGCCTGTATTTGAAAACCATACTCTCAGTTCCATATTAATGTGCCTTGTTAAGATCTGCATCTCCATCCTGGAGTACTTTCACTTCTTCAAAATTATTATTTGCATTTAAGTAGCACTTAGAAACAACCACCATGTTAAAAAAAATAAAAAGAAAAAAGAAAAAAGATAAACCATCTTGGATCCCCTTGGCTGATCATACGTTACTCAGAACTGTTTAGATTCTCAACTGACAAGATCATCAGCTGATGACAGAAACAATGTGGTGAACTATTTTGATTTTATGAATTAATATTAGAGGTCTCTTAGACATTCATGATGATCCCAAAAGATGTTGTAGCTTAATATAGAGAGTTTGAATGGCTGGTTTGACTCTGAGACTACCAGAGTCCCAGCTGAATGCCTGCACCCAAAGCACTCCTTCTCTCTGAGGAGACTAAGTTCCACGGTAGAAAAGTGGTGACTGGTGGCAACTTTTAAATTGTCTTCATTCTTTAAATTGTCTGGGTTTTTAAATTAAAGCATACAAGCTGAAAACTGAACATCACACAGGCAAACCACCTTATCCTGTTACATTTTTTCTGCATTGAGCTGCCCACCGTGGCTGCTCATTAGGATATTTCTGCACAAAGAATAAGAGCTTTCTGTACCCAGGCTCCTGGGTCTGAGCAAGCCATTCACACTCGTGACATTTCAGTCTGTGTGGACATGTTTCTGAAAAGAACACTGGATTAATTCACATCTTGAGGCACCACAAAATCCTTAATGTAAGGACCTTTGTCTCACTTTTTAAGCAGAAGTAATGGCATCGAGGGCAGAAAATGTGAAGATACTGCTTCAGATATCAGATGGCATCAGATCTGTCAGTCTAGATACTACCAACAAATACAGATTGTGCCCAGATCAATTCACTGTCAGTTTTCCCTAAGTCAAAGTTGCAAGTCATTACCAAATGGCAAGAATACCCTCCTTTGGACAATATGTATAAATTGAGGCCTAGCTGCTTAAAAAGAGTATCCTTGAGCCTATATTTGGAAACATAATAGAGGCCATAACCATATACTGATGGATAAATACTAAACCATAATCACACTGATGACAATCTGTGTGAATAAAGAGAACAGGGCAAATCTTTAACTCAGACTAAGTAATGAAAAGGTATGAGACAAAGAATCATAGAATGGTTTGAGTTGGAAGGGACACTAAAGATCGTGTAGTTCCAACCCCCTGCCATGGGCAGGGACACCTTCTACTAGCCCAGGTTGCCCAAAGCCCCGTCCAACCTGGCCTTGAACCCTGCCAGGGAGGGGGCAGCCACAGCTTCTCTGGGCAACCTGTGCCAGTGTCTCACTGCCCTCACAGTGAAGAGTTTTTTCCTTATATCTAATCTCAATCTTCTCCCTTTCAGTTTAAAACCACTATCCCTCGTCCTATCCCTACAGCCCCTGATCAAGAGTCCCTCCCCACCTGTCCTGTAGCTCCTTTAAGTACTGGGAGGCCGCTCTAAGGTCTCCCCAGAGCCTTCTCCTCTCCAGGCTGAACACCCCCAACTCGCTCAGAAACAATGTAATAATTAAAGTAACCAGCAACATCAGGTAAAATGTGTAAGTACTGTACAGCACTGCCAGAGAACATCACTGAACTTCATAATAGGAGAGACTGCTCAGCAAGTTCACTGCAGTTCCTTCCAATGTGACAGGCACTTGCTACATCATCTGAGAACAAAATGTCTCAAAAGTTGTTTCCTCCCCAAAATATAATTTGCTTACAAAGGAAAATAGATCAGACTATGTTGCAGCTGGGGTTGCACTTATTGTCAATTGTAAAGTGTGGTTTGGTTTATTTAAATACATATTCAGATATTCAGTAAAATGTGAGCTGTAATTTTTTTCAGGTTTTCTAGTCAAATAAACCTAACTGTTCTGGAGTTTCTTTGCATTGTTTTAGAAATAAATAAGATCCAAAGTAATTATAATTCAATCGAAATTACCATTTTCAATCTTGAAAAGTGAATCTGTAAATGATATTGCATGTACACACAAAGGGTTCCCGTCAGACAAAGGCCATTGCTGCCATCTGCTGAGGAGGAGAGAAAATGGGACATAAATGGCCAAGTGTCAAAAATCCTTTCCTATTTGCCATTTCAGGCAGAAATTCCTACAAAAGTGATGCCAGCAAGCCCAGCCCCTCATGATCCACGAGGTGAACAACTTAAATCTGCATTTTTTTCTTCAACTCCTCCGAAAACAACACTGAAACAAAACCAATGGAGCACAGCAGTTTGGAACAGTCTTTATGTGGTTAGTTTAGTGTATTCAGCTGAGGGAATGAGCAAACACTTTCCAGGGTAACATCTCCATTTCATGACTGGTGTAATGCCAGCATTTCTGATGCATGGAAGCACTGCATACCATACCGTTGGAGGTTAAACTTTTAGAACAATGTAGTAATATTATGCTTAGGTCAAGAAAGATGATCATTGTATATGTTAAAGCCAAACGGCATCCCTAATCAGAAGAACAAGTAGATATCCCTCTTCGAGCAAGGACATCCCCCAACAATTAGACCTGGAAGAGGCTACATTGCCAACTGGGCAAGCAAACTCAAGGCCCATGTATCCTCAGCTCAATTACCCTTATTATAATACCAAACATCACACCTGTAGGTCAAAAAGACCCTTGTGCAGGTGAAGACCCTTCCCCTGAGCATGCACAGAAGTATCTTGTCAGCAGTATTATAACTGTATATAAATTGCTAACCAGTCATCCTAGAGGGTGACTTGGAAAACTACTAACTCTGCGAAATTTGTGTATAAATATAGCACAGAAAGTCCTGATGACACATGTGCTTGATTTGTGGGAGACCACTGAGCACCTAGGCTTGTGCAACCCTAAAATAAATAAGCAATGTCTCTCCTGAGCATGTGATTATTGATACACGGGCGACAAATCCGCTTTTTGGACAACAGTACGTTCACTACACGCCACAGGGTCACACGCTACATGACCACCGCATAATAACTCAAGTACCATCTCGGCAGATGCCGATAGGTTCCTCCGAAGGAGCCAGCCCGTGTCGCTAAGCAGTATTCCAGGGCAGCGGGGGCGACTCCGAGGGGGCCCCCCGGCCTGCACACGCCCGGCCGGCCGCTCCCACCCCCACATGCCTCGGGCCTCGCCGCCTCGGGAGCGGCTCCTGGGGAGGGACCCGGCACCCCTGGGCGGCCCACAGCAGCACTGGGGATGGGGATGGGGATGGGGATGCGGCCCCAGCGCCACCCTCCGCCCTCCCTCACTCAGCAAGGGCCCGCCCGCCCCGCGGAGCTCGGCACCGCCTCCCGAGAGAGCCCCTGCCGTGAGTGGAGCAAGCTTCTGATCGGTGTTCGGGAGGGCCAATCAGAGCGTGCCTGCCAAGGTAGGCGAGCCAATGGGGAGGAGGGGAGGCGGGCCGCTGGCCGGAACGCTATGCAGGGCAACA
>NW_020799117.1:8535417-8565437 GCF_003259725.1 Athene cunicularia | reverse complement strand
GCTGCGGGCTGCGAGCGGGGCTGCCGCCTCCGCCGGGTGTGTGCGCAGTCGTCGGTGGGGTCTGGTCGTAGTGCGCTCCCGGTTCTCTCTTCAGCGGAGGCCTGACGATCTCCGCGGCGAGGCTTGGGCCTTCCCAGAGCCTGGCCTGGCCCGGCCCGGAGCGCAGCAGGCGGCGGCAGCTGTGGGCCCGGGGTGCTAGGCTGCATTCTCCCCTGAGGGCTGCGCCCTTTCTCTCTTGTGGGGCGAGGTGTTAGCGGGCCAGGCCTCGGCTAGGGAAGGCTCCTCTGTTTGCAGGCTGGTCTTTCGAGAAATTAATGCTTTATGTGCTTCTAGTGAAGTTAATCCCACTAAAAGCTAACGGCTTGGCGAAAAGCTAACGTGGATTTATGTGGGAGTTTCCCGAATTCTACGCACTGGATAGCTTGCTTCTAGCTCATTTTTGCACGGCCAGCTCTCTTATATTGCCTTTGTTTCTAGTTATATGATAAGGCTGTTATACAAATTGTTTAACATATATTTCTTGGGACATTCCCTAGGTATTTTCGTCTGACAAAAATGGGTGAACCTCAGCAAGTGAGTGCCCTTCCTCCGCCTCCAATGCAATACATAAAAGAATATACTGATGAAAATATCCGTAAAGGCCTGGCTCCAAAGCCACCTCCGCCTGTGAAAGACAGTTATATGATGTTTGGTAATCAGTTTCAATGTGATGATCTAATTATTCGACCCTTGGAGAGCCAGGGTATTGAAAGGTTACATCCTATGCAGTTTGATCACAAGAAGGAATTAAGAAAACTTAATATGTCTATACTGGTCAACTTTTTGGACCTCTTGGATATCTTGATCAGGAGTCCGGGGAGTATAAAGCGGGAGGAGAAACTGGAAGACTTGAAACTACTCTTTGTTCATGTCCATCATCTTATAAATGAGTATCGCCCTCACCAAGCTAGGGAGACACTAAGAGTCATGATGGAGGTGCAGAAACGTCAGCGTTTGGAAACAGCAGAGCGATTTCAGAAGCACTTAGAGCGAGTTGTAGAGATGATTCAGAACTGCCTGGCTTCCTTGCCTGATGATCTGCCTCATTCAGAGGGAGGACTGGGAATAAAAACAGAAACAATGGATACTGATGATGGCAGCAACTGCATCGGACAGAGTGAAAAGCAGAGAGAGCGTTCTGGTGGCAAGAGAGATCAGGTTTTAGACAAAGATGCAGCTATGTGTAGCATTATTGATGAAATGACATGAAGAAAACACTTTTTCTTGTTAGCTCACCATAGTGAGAGCTAGGATGGATTCTGAAGGTATATGTTGTATTTTGTTTTGCTGTTGTACAAGTAGGCAAAGTGTTTATTGTACACCTGTTGGAGGTTGTGAGTGACTAGGCAGATGAAGATGTTTAGTATTTTGTAACTGTGCATTTATTAGTAGAAACAAAAAAGTATACTTTCTGTTAAATGTATCGTGTGAGTTGGTAGCCACAGATTAAAGTTAGATTTTTGTTTTGTACTTTCATTTATCACTTTCTGCTTTTTTGGGTATGTTTGTGTTTTTTTAAATTGCGTTATAGTGTGGAAACAAGTAAGAGATCTGACTGGGAGGAACTGTAGTCAACAAGTCCTCTATTTCAAATAAGTACTAGTTGTTTACAATTTCAGTGGGTCTTTTCAGGAATGTGTAATTCAATATTAAAAATAAGATTAGTGTAAAGTCTGCAAAATCCATTCCTTTCTAGTTCTGTAATAATATAACTACTAAAGAGAACCTAAGAATTCCTTTATTACAGATGTAATATGGTGTAATTTGCCTTATAGATGTACACTGTGAGGAATCTCCACAACTAAATGAATTAAAATTAATTGGATTTTAATTTTCTTAGATGTAAATTATAAGTAGTCTTGACCTTACAAAAATGCCTAATTTTTAATGTCTGTCTCTTGGCTACTTTAATCCCTTGTTTTTTCCTCCTTTTCACTTAAACTGTCCCTGGTGACTCTGCTCTCATGTAAGGTAGTCTGTGGCAGACAGCTCTGTTGGTTCTGATTCTAGCCTAATGCATGTTTCTGGAAGCATTTCTGCCGTTTCAGTTATTGATAATAAGTAGCTCCTTACAACTTAATTTTGTCTGTATAAACAATATAAAGTTGATCAGTTACTTCAGCAAAGAATATTTGTGGCCCTCAATCAAATACACATGATCACAGCTGCAGTTTTAGTCCAAACATGGAGTCCTTAAGAAGAGTTAGGTAATCCAGGAACAGGAAAAGTGGCCAAGGAGCACCATTTCTCAGAAGCTGTATTTCAGAAACTTTTTGTCAAAGGGAGCCTTGAGCCTGGGACAACATGGTTTCCACACTACTTTTCAAGTGACCTCTGTGTTCTGTCTGTGTTACTTTATATTGCGAAAGCCCAGGTGCATACAGAGTTTCAGTCAGATGATGGAATGCAACTTTTACTAGGCTACAAGTGTAACAGCAGGGCAGCTTTCCAACACTGCCAAATTACAGCCTACAAAGAAAATAGCATTTGCCTAAAGATGCTCTGAGGTGCTTCTAAGTATTAGAACCAGAAACTTATGATTAAATGCTTGAGTAATTCTTCCTAGGAATTGGTTATTTTGCCAAGTCCTTTCTGCTTACCGCAGTCTGTTACATATCCTATGTAATCTCTTATCCAAATGGCAAAAAAATATGTGGGAAGCAGTAGGGGCCAATGGTTTACTGATAGCTGTGTCAGCTCAGTGAAGCTGACAAGTTTCATCTGCTGTAATCAAGCAGAACCGGAAAAAAAGAGAAGTAGATTTCTGAAGTACTGTTTACGTATTTTAGCCTCTTAGTCAAACCACAGCCTACAAGAGTTGAGCAGTGTGTGCTACCAGCAGCAGTGGTTGGCTGTGCTGCTGGAGTCTGACAGAATAACCACGGGAAAGGCAATCCGCATCAGACAAAAGGGCATTCTCAGCTGTGTCTGAATAGGACATGCTGAGAAATAAAACCAGAAGTTTAAAAAGAAGATAAGTTTTCTTGAATGTAGGTGCCTGAACTGTGAACAGGAGTGTTGTTCCTCATCTTCTGCCACAATGTCGTCTTATTTCTGCGTGAACTGGATTCTTTTGATCCTCTTTACAGGTAACTAAGTGGGCCTAGATGAATAGATGGAGGGTGGATGGAGGTCACATGCATCAATGTTTGAGGCTTGCAAACAGATTTTGTGTTGCACAGAAAGAGTGGCCACATCGTTCAGAAACTGCAGGTTTGTGTTATGAATAGAACTTTATCACCCTGGTTCAATAGTCTTCTGATGGCCTTGCCTCCCTTTTAAAACAAGACCATGTAGAGGTCAGCTGTGGCTTCTGGTGTTTTTTAGCCAATATGACATTTTTTTTGGACAAATTGATAATTTATCTTTTTTTATTCTGAGAAAGCAGTCCTCCTAGGAAAATGCCGCTAAAGGCAATATCACTGAAAACAACAGATTGCAGAGTGGCACTAGTATAGGCAGATAGACATGAAAAATTTGGTAGTAGAGTATGTTCAGTAGAAAGAAAAGGTATATTACAGACATTATTCCCTCTACTTCTTTTTAAAGCCTTTTGTGATGAGATTCATTTAGAGCTTGCTTTTTATATTAAATAAAATAACGTTCTTTTCAGAGAATGGTTTCTAGTATGCTATTGTGGCAAAGTCTCTGAATTCAGACTTATTTTTAACCATAATGGCTTAGGTTAGGAAAATGAGCTGAGCTGGGGAAAACAGCTTTTTCACAAGGGACAAATGCAATCAAGCCATCCAGTGCTTGGGATCCACTGGTGCATGTTTGCAGACCTGCCTTGGGGAGCTCCCTTCCTAATTATAGACTGGGCTAGAATTTCAGTAGAGAGAATTTGTTGCCTGTACTTGCTGCAGAGAATTCTATCTCTGAAATATTAATATGGATAGAAATATTTACACATGTGATCCCATGTTACTGAATTTGATAATAAATGCGTAGTGGTATGTATGTGGCAAACAGTTTTCTCTGAAGTACAAGCAGACAAAATGTGTACCTCAGGAGCCCCACTCCTGTTAGAAGGTGGTTACAGGGTGGCTGTGACTGGATCACCAGGGCACAAGTGATTTGGCTGGCACTTAATACAGCTTTTATTAAAACCCTCCTAAAGGGAATATTGGAGTGGTCTAAATACAGCAAAAGAAACTTTCTCACTGAGATAAATGACCTACTGGCTGCTAGGTCTCACTGTTTTGACTTGAATAGTGTGACACAGCCTTCTGGAAACATGAAGAAATACTTTTAATGGGAATCAAACAATTTAGAAACTGTATAAGAATGAAATAAGAAAATAAGGCAGTAAAAAGAGAGTATAATATTTCTCAGAAAAGCTCTGAAACAATCTCTTCTGGTAGGATTAGGCAAAATCTGTCATTAGTCAAGAAAAAAGGAAACATGTCGAGCAGTGATCATTCTGATGAAACGCGTCATTTCGTGGCTTCTCATTGAGAGAGAGGAAGAGTTTCCCACAGTGCTTTTAATGAAAATCAATGTATCCTTTCCCCATGTGTGGCTCGGATTAAATCTGTGTTAAGTTAAAAGCTAAAGAGCTAACAGACTGGACATGGCTAAACAGAAGTCACTGAGATGTGCAGATCCAAACTCTGTTCTCTCTTCACCTCTGCGCCTACCTGCAAAGGCTACAGAAAGTGTGTTTTTTCTTTCTGTAGCTAGAGACACGTTCTGAATGAATCACTGGCCCGATCATTATCTCTCACTGTCGGGACCTGCTGGGATTCACATCTGTTTGCGAACAGCCTGATCCAGCAATGCCTGGTGGTGTTTGCAAAGTGGGAAGTATCGGGTCATGCAAGGTGCGCAAGATGCTTCCACTTGCGCGTACTGTGCTCAACAACTGTGTCTTTTTGTCCACAGGCCCCATAGTATCGGGATCACTTGTGAAAGGAGAGGTCGGTCAGAATATCACTGTGCCCTGTTTTTACCCTGTTAAGGGGACACAAGACATCACATCAATGTGCTGGGGTCGTGACAGCTGCCCTGCTTCAAAATGTTATCGGCCCATTATCTGGACCGATGGGTGGAAGGTGACACAGCGGTACAGCAGCAGGTATATTTTGAAAGGGAACCTGCTGATGGGTGACGTGTCCCTCACAATCGTGAACGCCGAGGAAGCAGACAGTGGGATATACTGCTGCCGTGTGGAGATCTCAGGGTGGTTCAATGATCGGACAAGTAATCACAAGGTTGTGATAGAAAAAGGTGAGTGCAGGAGTGCTCTCTCGTGTCAGTACTATTGTGGTAAATCTGCTGTTGAGTCTGAATTTCAAAGCTTGTGGTGGAAATGATTTCTATAATCATCCACCGATCTTTAGGACTTTGCAGATCTGCTGTTACAGTGCTGCTTAAATTAAGCTGTCTGGTATTGTTGTAATTCTAGTGCAGTCACTACAGTTAAAAAAAGCATATGTTGCTTTGTTTCATGGTGCACAGCACTGCTGAGCTTTCTTAGAAGCACTATTTGAAGAATTTAAGAGACACAGCAGCATAGGGTACTTCATTCATCTGAAGCACTGTACTCATACCCTTTTCAGAGAAAACAGTGCTTCATTTTCCCTGCTTGATTTCAGAGTAAAGTCCAGGGACACAAAATTAGTATAGACTTTTTTTTTTTTTTAATCAACTCTTCCTTTCATTTTTAGTTTTTCTCTTGTTTGTAAAAAGCATAGTAATATATGGAACAAGTGGCTGACAGATACACTTGCGTAGCTGGTGCTAGTAAATTTTTATTATAGAAACACTTTCTCTTTCCCTACAGAAATACACACTAAGGTTAATTATAATGTATGTTGGTTTTGTTTTATTTTTTTAACATCAGCTAGGATCTCTACTGCAAGTCCTCACACTCACACCTCTGAACAGACCTCAGGTAATTTTTATCCAAGTATTAATCTCAATAGTATATATAAGGTGTATTGCAAATGGGGATCTTAGGAAGGAAAAAAAAAGATAGATGATAGAAATGTTTTGGCTAAAATTTTCTAAACATTACCGTAGAACTGGAGATCAGAACTTGGATTTAAATTCCACCTGACAGTATATAGAAAGTCCAACAGAAGGAACATATGTGTGTGGCAACAATGTGGAAGTTTGCTTCCAGCTGTTATGCTTAAGTAGATGTTTTATTGGTGCTGCAAGCATTGTTTTTTTGGTGGCTGTTGTTTTGTTATGTTGTTTTTGTGGTGTAAAATCTCACCTTGTCTTCTGGAAATGCATTCCATGAACAGTAAAACACAAATTTTTAGGAGTTGGGTGTGCCCACTATTTAATCAATTTCTTTGTCACTCTGTATTGGGCTAGCTCCAAGGTGCGTCTAATTCAGGATCCTCTCTCAGTAGTAGTCAACAGTAGATGATTAAGGAGAATTGTAGAAACAGGGCAGTAATTTTGCACCAAAGTATTCTACCCTGGTATAATGTGTGTCTCAGAGGCTGCCAGCATCCTCTGCAGCCTATGCATATTTAATAATGTGAGGCCCCTCATTATAGTGGAAGAGACAGTGAACAACTATTCCTCACTTGGTTTCTCCTTTCCACTCACAAGTTTATAGAATTCTGTTGTATACTCAGCTGCGTCTTTTTCTGACTGAAAAGACAACTTTAATTTCTAGTACATAAGAGAGAGTACATAGTGTAACAATAGCTTAGTCTCTGGATTTGGAAAGAAAAATCAGGGATGCCATTTGTATTTTTCCCTCCATCTCAGATATTTCCATCTAAGCAGCTCTAACATGTTACAATAGTTGCATTTCCTTTTTGGAAGAAGAAGTGAAAAGTTTCTCAGACTGTTTCTGTTCTAGTTGCAAATAACATGGCTTCCAATCTTAGAACTCACGGGTTTTCTTAACCCTGTGACATCTTCCTTAGCTGCTGGTGGAACAATTTTTTATGTTTTCAGAACGTAAGCTAATATGTGCATGCTCACACAGAGGGAGACTGGAAAAGGCAGGTGGCCATGTGCCTCTGATGTAGGAACACTCCAGCATCTCCAGTGGAAGAGAACAGCGAAGCAGATGATCATGTCCTCTTCAGTATAAAGCTTCTGGGATAAGGCTAGCAATTTAAAACATCAGAAGAACCAGCTGGAGTTGCTTTGCTTGCTGCAAGTCCTTATGCAAACATACCACACTTTGGTCAGTCTGTTTATTGTGTAGCTGTCTGGGACTTCCCAAGTATCACTTGCTTTCGCCAACTCTGTACCACTTGCTCTTTCAACGCCCTGAGCTAACCTTAATCAGTTTTTATCAGATAACCTAAGTTTGCTTTAGGCATCCACTGCCTCGGCTCCAAATCCAGATGCCTACTGTGGTAACTCCTTCCTTCTAGGCCCTGTGTTGGGATAACATCAGGAGCTAAGTGCTTCCTGGAAGGATTTCAAAGCTCTGAAAAGGGCAGCAGAAGCCCCAGTATTCAGAGTTTTGTGCTGCCCTCTGAAGGCACCAACCTCTTTATGATACGCAGAGCCAAGAGTCCTGATAGATACTTAAGTTTGGTGGTCCAAAGTCAGCAGTGCAAATTTCTCTCTGTCAAGGCAGAATGGTTCTCTGTGTAAGTGATGTGTTTGTCTTGCCTTTACTCAGCTCACAGGAGCACCAGTGAATCATCCTTTACCATCATAAGAACGTGGCCATCGGTTTCTACTTCAGAAGCTCCTTGGACTGTAAGCATCTCTGTTGTACTGTAGCATATCTAGACAGAGTGAGTAGACATGAGAGGTTATTGGGTCATCCCTACAGTTCATTTGTACTGCTTTAGTCTGAATAAGAGTATTTTTTTTATAGTCTGCATGTTTAGTGCTTATGAAAGAATTCTTATGTGTTCATTATGAAAAAGGAAAAAAACCCACCTGCTATTCATGTATAAAATACTTCCTATTAATGCAGGAAGAGCTTTAGCAACATCTATATTGCCTTTCAGGCCTCTGGTCCCTGCTCAAGCACCTCAGGCTGCTTGGATGTAACCACAAACCTGCAGGTATGGCAGGATATGGGAAAGAGTTGAAATTGGATGATCTGACAGCACAGGGATGCCCTGTACTGCCCATGCAACGAGGTTCAACCAGGCAGGTCTGTGTCTGTCCTGCTGAGTCGTCCAGCACATATCGCAGGGTGACAGGCAGTAGCATCACCCAGATTTTATCAGGAAGAGCAGACAGCCAGGCTAGCCTTGGGGAAAGCCTGCTGTGATGTACTACAAGGCAGTATGTGCTGTGGGCATTCATACTGCTGCATGTGCAGAATGTAAGTCAGGGATGATACTGCACTTCAACATCTTTCCAGACCTGAGTAGCTAATCAGAGAGGTTAGATATCTAACAGCTGGCTTGAGAAAGAAATTTTGCCTAAATAAAGACCAATGCCAGGAGAAGTCATATTTTCTTAGCAGTATAAAGTCTTGAATAACTACAAGCTGTCAAAAAGGCAGGAGGGTGTGACATCAGGTGATAATCATAAATAAAAGTTTCACCAAATAGTATTAAACCTGAACATACAGCATTTGTCATAACTTCAGGTTCTTTGACAGTCTCAAAAAATAATGTGTTTAACTGCATGGTTCACACAACTTTTGCAGTGACTTTGCTTGCAACTAGTCCTGTATCTCAAATTAGGCTCTTGCTTTCAAGTGTACTTTTACTTCAGGGTTGCAAAACACACAAATAGCCTTTGGGTACTCTATGGGCTTCTTGCTCTCAGTGCCACTAATGCTCATCTGTTTTGTGTTTGACAGAACGCGTCCCTGACACTTTCCGGTCAGCAGTATTCAGAAAATGGGCTGTACATTGGGATTGGTTTATGTGCAGTACTTCTAGCCATCCTTATTTTGGCTCTGTTCCTCACTAGACGTAAGTACTTTTCACAGAATTGGTCAGGTGCATCTGATGAATGCTGTGGCATGTGCCACATGTCTTCAGCTGTAGGGAAGCGAGCTAAGGTCTCTGGATGGCCTCGCTCTGTGCCCTGCACTGTGGTCACTTGCTCAGCTCTCCCCCTTAGCCTCTGGGGTGCAGGACGGCAAGGGGCGAATGTGGGCTCATCTTTTTATGTCTCGGACTCCTTAGCACCAGTCGGGCCAGGGTCTGGTGAGGAGATGTGTGATACAAGCACACCTCTCCTGCTCCACTCACTCCCTCCTACCCATTCCTCCACTGTCATGTTGTCCCACTCCTTCCCAATGATAATCTGAGGGGCACTGGCTTCATATTATTATATCCAATACTTTTCTGTGTGCCAGACTTTCTGCATAGAGGCTCTTGCAAGCCATGTGAATTAGATCTTGTGGAAATAATGGGGATTTCCTACACTGAAAACATTTGCTTGAAGTTCCCTTATTTAGTTTCTTACACTTCAAATTCTTTTTTTTGAACCTGCTACTTTACTTGCTTCTTATGGTTTAAAGAAAATTATTTGTTTTTCTTTCTTTTTTCTGTTTATTTTCATTCCGGATGGTCCTTAGAATATTTGTACAATACAAAGAAGACGAGTGACTTTGCAAAGTAAGTATTCTGTTTATGCTTTAGCTGATAGGGCAGACTAGGTTGATGACCACTCCTCCACATACTTTGACTTTCTTTTTTAATCTCAAGGAATAGGAAACATTGCAAAAAGAAAATAATAAATCCTGCTACTTATTGTTAACACAAGTGAAAATTTGTGTAACTGTCAGTTCATTGCATTAGGGAGCATGCAAGCTTCAAGTGTGAGTTGTCTCATAAGTGGAAAAATGATTCATTATCACTCATGTTTAAATAAGTGTTTTTGCATATTGTACATTTTTCCATTGTGCTGGTTGACTTAGCTGCCTGCTATTCTGTGTTTCTATTGTCTGTTTTTTGTTTAACAGCATGGTTTTTACTTTTTTGTGCAGCTTTGTTGCATTTTGGAGGCCAGAACGTGCAGGGAACCATAGTGCCCTGGAAGATGAGATCCATGCAGAGGAAAACATTTATATAATACACTAAGGACTATGGGACTGCATGCATGCTTGCCATTGTCATCACTGGGACATTAAATAGTTTGCAAAATGTTAGCTGCTCCCTCTGCTCAGCAGCTAAACGTGACTGGACTACTGAAGCATTATTCACATCACTCTAATAAAACAAATAAAAGCTACACTTCTAATTAAATACTTTATCAGCCTGTTCCAGAAACAGAAGCCCTACTGTCTTGAATGGAAATTTCCAGAATTCACTTATCAAACCCCAAAGAAAGTTACCGTTATGTTTTATCTGCTTCAAATTCTCTCTTCCTTTTTGGGAAAATGAGGAAGTGCCAGAATGGCTAGTCCATCACAAAAGGAAAACCACACATTTTAAAAAAGTTTGGCTTTACTGTGTTTTAAAAAAGTTTGACTTACTGTGTATTGTATCTGCCAGCTACAAAAGAGTCTGTGCCAGAAGCAATCTTACAGCTTCCATGACAAAGATGACACATGGAAAAACTTGGTAGTATTAGTATTTTCAATATCTATTTAGTTGAATTTCATTAAAGTCAGATGTACTCGGTCCTGGTAACAGCTCAGTAATGCAATGTACTAATTCCAGTCTACTCCCAGTTAAATTTGGAGGAGCTATTGATGCTCAGCCCATCATGCGACGTCCTTGGAGCTTACAGGATCAGTGCTTCAACGGGCAGAATATTCACAGCTTGTTTTCTGAGAACCATGACTAAATGTGTTTTCCTCTGCAAAATGTATCACCTTTTTTTACTGGCAGGCCTATGCTGAGAAAGTCCTCAGGGTGGAAGGTGTCACTTCCAGGCCTCTAAACCAGCTGAACAAAAAATAACTACTTTATAATGTTAATTAAATTCTCACTTTTCTTACCTTGTGGAAAAGTCATGGACATTGCACCAAATACTGGCTGAAAGTTTGCAGTGCCTTTACACCCCTCTAGATACCAAACAACTCTAATGTCTTATGCTGAATTTGTAGTGTCTTATGTTGAATTTGTTTGATGGCTTTTAGCTTATAAATGGGGAGTATCTGTGGCCTAGTGCCTTTTCTCCATTGCTCCTCAGTTAGACCTGGCTCTCAGCTTTTATTCTCTGCAACACTAAACTTTGGTTTACTTAAATAAATGGGAGCAGACCCATGAGGATGAATCAACACTTTCTGCATTGTTGAGCAATAAGATATGTTGCGGTTTAAACCCAGATGACAGCCAAACACCACGCAGCCACTTTCTCACCCTCCTGCTTCCCCAGGGAGTGGGGGAAAGAGTTGGAGGGGTAAAGGTAAGGAGACTAGTAGGTTGAGATAAAAACAACTTAATAATTGAAATAATAATGATAATAATTGTAGTAATAATAGAAAATACAAACTAGTAATGCACAGCGCCATTGCTCACCACCCACTGACCGATGTTCCTGGCTAGTGATCCCAGGGAAGAGAGAATCCTGAAACCGCAGTCCTAGAGGCGAGAGCGAGTTTCCCAACCAACCTCACCTATATACTGAGCATCACACTGCATGATATGGAATATTTCATCAGCCGGTTTGGGTCCGTTGTTCTGGCTGTGCTCCCTCCCAGCTTCTTGTGCACCTGCACACTAGCAGGACATGGGAAGTTGAAAAGTCTTTGATTTCTTAGCAACAACTGAAAACATCAGTGCATTGTCAATATTCTTCTCTTACCAAATCCCATACTGGATCCAAGCTACTAAGAAGGAAAAAAATAATAAAATTAGCTCTCTCCTAGCCTAAACCAGGACAAGACACAGCACACTCCAGTCAGCTTTAAGTGGAAGAATAATTTTTCCCATTTTTAAGAACATATTTTTAAACAGGGGCTGGGGACTTCCTGAAAGAGCAGAAAAGTAGTACAGGCAGGAGAGAGACCAACTCTTACCAAATATTGGTCAGTACAGATTTTGCCCTGAAGCTCAGCCCAAGGAGCAATGTGGAATATCTAAAGCAGACATTGCTGCCATGGGGAAGACTTGCAGATTTACGACAGACTTTCTATCTTGGAGTTCATTTACAAGGGAGTCATGTGAAGAACGATGCTGTATTATCCAATGAGGCATAAAGGAGCAATAATAAAATCAGTAGGTGTTTATCTTAACAGCTGAGACAGGCCACTCGGGGCCATGGTCTGGTGGTGCTTTAAGGGGAGCTGGGGTCAGTGGAGAGTTACCCATCCTTCCCCTAGCTGATAGAGATGGGAGGACTTGAGGAGTCCGGGGAGGGGAGTGTTTTCCCCAGGAGTCCTGGAGAGCCTGGCTGAGGTGGGGTGCTGCAGGTGAGTGTGCAAAGACTCCCAAGGGAGGGAAAGGCTCCTCACCCTGTTGAAGAAATGGAAAGCAAGTTGGGATAGGTGACCCTGGTGTGCTTTGTATTTTCACTTCTGCCGTGTGTTGTCTTGGGGCAGGCATAAAAGTTTGGAAATGTGGCAGTGAATTCATGGTTGACTGAAGAGCTCAGTGGGGGAGCACAGATATTAGGTGATTCCTGATCTGTACGCCAGGAGAAGCAGTGGAGGAAATAATCTCTGACATCTTCAGTCTTCAAGTCACATGCTGCTTTGTGTAAGAAGGTACCAAGATGAGAAAGAACCTGCTAGCGTTAGACTGTATTTTTGTATCTGACTATTAGTAACAATTACTAAACTGAGTGACCCCCCTGCAGACGTTGCTTTCCTTCTGCCTGGCTGAGCATGTTGCTGCTGTGGGCTCCAGCCCATGACCAGAACTGGAGGAAGTCTGATCTGGTCTCTGAACTAGATCTCAGAAAACCATTTCAGCAATTTCTGCTTTCTGCAACTTTTACCAAATCAATTTCTACTGGGATTAGAGTTAGCCAAGTGTGGGGTTTCCAAAATTATCTGATTCCAACCACTCATGCTCTTATGGAGTTTGAGGGCCACCCTTGAAGACTGCTAATCATGAAAACTACTTGCCCATGAGAACTTTTTTCTTGATATTATGGACTAATTCAGACTAATTCTTATATCAGAGAGCTTTCATGCAAAATAAAGTTCTAGAATATCGGATAACCAAAACCTTTATTAAAGTCTCCTTTCTGCTGTGCAGTTACTTGGTAAACAAACTCTGCAAAGGCTGTGTGGAGCAAGAACCTTGCCTTGGATATACAGCATAATACAAATACATGCAGGGAGAAGCTCCCTGTACTTTTTTATTACTTCCACCTGTGTCAGTGGATCTTGGAACAGGCATTTCCAAATAAGCCCCAGAGATGTGCAGGTGGCACTTGGAGCCTGTTCACCCATTTAGAGATTATGCAGCTGCACATTGAGCATGATAAGGCAAACTAATGAGCTACAAATGGATTTTTTTTTTGTTTTGTTTTGTTTTTTTGTTTTGAGACAGCTCTCTGCCTTTCCTTTTTTGCCTGCAAGAAGCCACTAGGTAGCAGTACAGAAGCAGAAAGCAATCCACATTTTTCTGGTTCTTCCCAGAAAACTTGGATTTTGGGTGGCTTTTTTTCAATTCACTTTGCTGCATTTAGCCCAATCTTGCTAAAGAAACAAAGCCGACATCTTCTTCCTTCCCTAGTCACCTGCAACATACTGACCAATTCTGGTTTTGACAAGCTTCATGGAAATTGGTAGCTGGATGAAGACCTAAATTTGTGCTCCAGGTGGGATTCAGCTGCTCCCTGCACTGGCATCAGCTGTGTATGGTCTTGCAGCCACTGCTTAATGGTGAGCGGTGGGAGACAAAGTTGAAACTGGGATCATTGCAGGGAAGAGTTTCCAGGATACTGGACATCAGGTTTCATTAGTTCTGTTAACAGAACAGGTGGGGCTGTGTGTACCTGACACTGTATGGATCGTACCTGGTAGAATATAGCAAATCAGACATTTTACTGATTTCTGGTTAACCTGCCTTATAACGTTGACAATACGACACTGATGTATCGTTGTGTCTATCCCCACGGGTTGCTGTTTATGCTGCCCTGAAGCATGTTGAAGGCACGGAGCAGCACTGCAGCATCACTTTCATTCAGAATAAACTCAGAGTAGTTCTCTGAACTTCACACTGCTTGAATCTGCCACTAAGTTTGCTACAGCACCATCGGTTGGCTATGTGTTGGTGAAAGAAACCAGGCATCATGGCTTTGCTGGAGCCTAGTGTATTATCGACTTCTTGCCACTGTAATGGTGGTGGTGTGATGGATGAGGAGGCTAATGAGAGATAACCTCCTACTCAATGTACTACTCAGTCCAACAGGTCTGCGAGCACAATAGCCCCTCTCTGATGCTGTTGGGGGACATATCTCACCACTCATTACTGCTCTCTACTTGGACATCAAGCCATTGACTGCAACTCTTTGAGTGCGACCATCCAGCTAATTCCTTATCCACCGACCAGCACCTCCCTCTCCATGTCCCCTCCTCAGGAAGCTGTAGAGAGGAATGAGGTTCCCCCTCAGCCTCCTTTTCTCCAAACTAGACAAACCCAGAGCCCTCTGTTGCTCCTCATTGGACATACCTTCCAGCCCTGTCACTACCTTTGTTGGCCTTCTCTGGAAACATTTAAGGACTTTTATGTCCTTCTTAAATTGTGGGGCCCAGAACTGCACACAGTGCTCGAAGTGAGGCCACACCACTGCTAAATACAGCAGGAAAATCATCTCTTTTGACCAGCCTGTATCCATAAGAGTAGGAAAAAAGCAGTTGCAGTACATAAAATCTGAAAATGGAGAAACGAGACTTCAGCAGGGCTCACTCAGCATCTCTGGAAAGTATAAGACCTAGTTTTTTCTCCTTCCACTCACTGCCTTGGAGTCTCCATCAGCTAAAATGTCCCATTTTGTGCTGTTTCACTGGACTATGATACAGATCTTCATAGGTGAGTCTTCACCTGCTTTTTGTGTGCTTGCTCAGAAAACAAATTTTATAAAGTTAAAACTAGCAACAGTTGTTTTGTGAAAACAAAACAATGAAAATGTTGTAACTGTACACAGAACTTCCTGTATACAGAATTGTAAACAGAAAAAGTAAGCTTTCTTAACTTACTGAAGTAATACCTATCTTTTTTTTTTTTTTCTTTTAAAAAATGTATGTGGTTTCCTCTGTGTATAGGCTTGGTTAATTCTCCCGTTCCCACAAATGATCTAATTTCTTTACTACTGTTAAATGTGTGTATTGCTGGCTTTGCTTCGTCTGTCTATAGTGCTGACACAGCCCAAGCTAGGGAATTGAAATATTGACAGAGTAATGAATGTGTATACATGATAAAGAAAGGATTTTCTGAAACTCTGAGGTCTGTCTGCTGCTGGGAACTGAGTATGGAAAAGCATGGCTAGAGATTTGTCTCCTTTTACTCCAGAATGTTCATTTTACTCATCTAAAATCTGAATCCTAAAAGAGATAGAAGTCAAATAAGAGTAACTTGGGAGACTGGGTCTTGCAAGTGTGGTTGGTATCAGCTAAATTTCTGTATGTGCGTTTAGGCATCAGCAATGCAGTTTCCAAATAGCCTGAGGTGGCTCAGGAATGTGGTTCACCCGCTTTCAGTGGGGCAAGAGCCCCTAAAGGGAGTCCAGTGAGTAGTCTATGGGAGAGAAGACCACTACAACATCAACTATTGGAGTGACTGCTTAATACCAACTGTCACTGAGGGTTGGTTCAAGAGTGATTATAGGTAAATATGTGTATATGTGTATGATCTGAAGAATTATGAATAGCTCTTTCTGTTTTGGAAGATACATTAAACATTTGGAGTCCGTTTCTCTCTCACTTGGATTAAGGAATTAGAGTGGCAAACCTCGCTGACTTCAGTGGGACTACTAAGGCATAGCTGATGCTCAGGGTGCCTTGGGTCAAATCTGGATGCCTAGGAGGATCACTGCCACAGACAAGGGTAGGATTCTTCTCACAGTAAGACTAGTGTGTCACAATATAAGAGTCTCAGGAACCTCTGAATTTCAAAGACATGTTCATTCAGTCCTATTGACTATTGAAAAATGTGTCTGTGAAGAGGCTGTAGCTGAGAAGGAAGTAATTTAATCCTTACAGAGGTTCATACTGTTGAATCAAGGCTGTTGTGGTATTGAAGCTTTCTGAACCAACCTGCAGTGCAGGCAGATGCTAGGAACATTAGCTTAATATAAATTAAAAGAGGATTTGAAACTGCAAAACCTGTAACTTTCTAGCACCAGTACTGATGGGAAACTGCACTGGAGACACTCTGGTGCCTTGTGTTTTCCCTCTTCTTCTTTTTTTAAAAAAATATTTATTTAATAAGTTCAGGGCTCTGCTTCTTTCAAAGAGAAGGCAAATTTTAATTTGTAAAGGGTTGCTTAATGAAACTGGTTTTGTGCTGTGCGGGACTGGGATGAAATAAGAACAGAAGATGATCTCATTTTTCCTCAAGCAGCAATGGCCTTAACTCCAGGAACAGTTCAAGCTGGTCTTGGTTTTGCACACATCTTTGTTGCTTGAAAATATGAGTTAACCCACTCATTGACTAACACTCTGCTCCTCTAGAGATGCTTTCAAGGTCAATTAGATGAACTGGTTTTTTCTGTCATCACAGAAAGAGGCTGTTTTTTCTGTTTGTTTTGCTGTAATAAGGCAAATGAACCTATCCTTTCCAAGGACTAAAACAAGCAGCCATCTTGCAAAGCCTTATCCTGTATTTAGGAATTCATTTTTTGGCCCATCCTACCTTAATTTCACTGCAAAGTCTTCTGCCCTTCACACCATATTGCATGTTGTTTTGTCTGCCTCTACTCTTTTAGCATTTGGAGCTGTGGAAATCTGAACAAGTTGGCTTATCTTGCCAGCCGAATAAGCAATAATGAAGCTGAAATGTCATCCCAATAACAAGTCATGAGGCAGCCTGCCACAGACTAAAGCCTCACCTGGGGAATAGTCCATTAAAGACAAAACAAAAGGGACATGGACACAGTTGGAAGCATATGTTTGCTATCTGGGAGTCATGCCAGAAAGAAAAGGCATTCAAACAGCTGGCAAAATAGAAATATTTGGCAAACCAGGGCCAAAGCTGGTGATAACAGCAGCGACTGCTGTAAGTCCTCTTTGGGATAAGAAAGCTGGCCATGAGACATGAGATCTGCAGGATGATCCTCTTGCTGCAGCAGAGGATGGGATCAGGATGCTCCCCAGGTCCCTCCGCTCCTGCTCTGCTCTATGTAAATGATAACATGGAGGGAAAAGGCAACAAGGGAGGAGGACGAATACAGACTAGATGAATGTAAACCAGAAAAGATTTTTTCCTGTATGGGAACCATTTTTGTATGAAGAAGAAATCCCTTCCAGGGCAACCTGGGAACTGCATAGACAGTTAGGAGGGAACAATATGTAACAAAGATTCAAACCAGATGCTAAGGTGGGTATTGGTTGTAAATACTAAGTAAAGCTGATCATTAAGAGTAGGAGCACAAGGAAAGCATGTGTATGCTCTTTTTAACATCAGTGTAACACTAACAGTTAAAGCTGCTGTGTACACAGTGCTATGCAAGGTAAGTGGGATAGTTGGCAGGGTTTGCTCAGAAAGAGAAAAAGCAGTGCACTTTCTGAGAACAGATTCCCATAGACAGATCTCACGGCTCTGCCAGATTAATTAGGCCCTAATTTCACACACGAATAGGTATTTTGGACCCTGCTATTGAGATTGTCGGTGAAATGCAACCATGACAGCATTTTCTGTTTGAAGGCGATGATGGTAGACTGAAAAAAACAGATGTATTTTGCACCAGGTTTCTGAACAACTTTCCAACAGTCTCTTAGGAGAGGACACGGGATGGGAGCAGCGTTCCCAAATTCCATCTGCACAAGTCTAGTCTGCACTTGGGCTGCCAGCGACAGACCTCAGCTTCGCTCACCACGTTTGATGTGAACGACTTATTTTGTGAGCAGCCCTCCAGCAGCTGGCTGGGGCCAGAGCACGGAGCCCTCCAGCCCTCCATCAGCTGCCCCAGGCTCTGGGGGAAGGCTCTGGGGGAAGGCTCTGGGGATCAGTAGCCGTGGCCTGCCTGCAGGCAGCAGGGCTCCTTTTCCTGCCTCACTGTGTTGCATAGGTAGAGATGGCCAACACTCATCTTTCCTTGTTCTTCCTTGACAGTGCACACTGCATCCCAAGCTGTTGTTAGAGGAGTAATAGGGAAACCTGTTCAGTTGTCTTGCTCCTACCGCGTGGCACAAGATAAGGACATCTCCGATATGTGCTGGGGCAGAGGCCCGTGCCCAAAATCAAAGTGCACTAACAAAATTTTGCACACCACTGGGAATAGGGTGACGTTCAGAAAATCTCAGAGATACAGTCTCCGGGGCAATATTTCCTCTGGAGATGTGTCTCTCACGATTGGGAGAGTGAAGGCAGAAGACGCAGGTACATACTGCTGCCGCATAGAGATCGCGGGTTGGTTCAACGACATCAAACGGAATATACAGCTGGAGGTCAGAGGTGAGTTTGGGGACCTTCATGATACAGCCAGTAGTCAGAAACCTCTTGCTAGATATGTTTAAAATTTGAGTTTATGTGTGCTTTTTTTTTGTTTTTTTTGGCAAAAAGTGTTTTTCCTAAATTGTGTAGTTTTCGGGGGAGGTCTGCAACCAGTTGCCAATTTGAATAACCTTCAATGAGCAGTTTTGATGAGAAAACACTAACTTTTACCCTTTTTTACCTTTTAAATGAAATATTTAATTTCTCATGGTGTAGCTATATTTGATGTTTTAAAAGATGATGTAATTAAAAATGGGATTTATTGCTTGAAGAGTCCTTGGAATGAAATTCCATTTTTCATTTGGGATATACCCTAACAACAAAAGGCTTTCATTTGGTTCATGTCATAAGAAGACATGAGAAATTTTGTCTCAGAGTCTTGAAAGACTTTTTTCCCCTTCCTATTATTTTGCTGAATTTTTTTTTCCTGTGTTTTACAGGGTGTCCAGGAGTGCAATCGGTGCTGATGTACACAGCACTTTTGTATGCCTGTGAGCGATATAACAGGAGAATGGGGGGAAAATGCTGCAATCCCATGTCTACTCCTGAGTTTGAGGGCAAGAGAGTTCATAAAAAAGGACTGGTTGAAAACATTAGCAAGAAGTCTGTAGCTGAAAATCGAGCTATTTTATTTATTTTACTTTTATGGTGACACTGAAAATCAAAATCACAAATTTTGCAAGTGTTTGGGTTCTATCACACAAGGTTCTGGCCCTTCCATGTCTCTAAGAGAGTCAAGGAGGATGTGTTTGAAATCTACCAAAAGAAAAAGCAAATCTGTAAATCTGGGAATTGCTCTGGCTGGGGCATGTTTTCTGCTAATTAAACAGCCTTTTAAATAGCGACTCTCCCACTTTCATTCTTAGTATTTTAGCAGCTAGATAAGTTTCAGTCATTTCTGGGTTGGCTTTCCTCAGTGTCAGTTGTGAATGCTCTGATCTAGCTTTTCTCTTGGCTATGTTTTTTCCATGCAGCCCCTCCAGTGAGGGTAACCACTACAAGAAAGGCTCCCGTTTCTCCCAGACATTTTAGAAAAACAACTTTTGCTCCCCAAACAACCTCTGATCATCAAACGACAACAGAGACTGCTGTCCTCCTGACAACCGACGTCCCTGAAGCAACAACTGCAACAACCAATTGTCAAACAACAGCAGAGAATTCTGTCCTCCTGACAACCAACATCCCTAAAGCAACAGCTGCAACCCCCAATCATCAAACAACAGCAGAGGCTCCTGTCCTGATAACCACTGTCCCCCCAGCAACGACTGTAACCACCGAGTCTCCAGCAGTAATTACACTGGAGACCACTGCTCACCCAACATTTGCTGTGACAGCAAATGATTCTTTTCCAGCAACTATAGCGACAACCAGTGCTCTCCCAGATTTTTCAACTGGTTTCCAAGCAGCTGACATGAGGACTGAAGATGACGACATGTTCTGCCCATCAGAATCTGTCACTCTTCCTGGAGGTACAAAGGGTAACCAGCACCAGTCCTTTCTTTTTTTTTTCTGTGTAGTAGAGATGGTCTGTGTTAGCCTGACTCTGGCATCATAGAGACTCTCCAGAAAGTTATATTTGTATCTGGGAAGTTTTCTCTGAGATGCCTATAGGTATGTCTCAGTAGGCATAAGGAAACATGGGTCAGATGCTGTGGATGATGCCAAACTGGGGTGAATGGCCAAGCAGAGAGTCAGGCTTGCTTTCAGAGAAATTTTAACAGGCTGGAGAAATAATGTGACAGAAACCTCATGAAGTACAACAGAAATAACTGCAAATTCCTGCACCTGGGATGGAGTAAGAGAGACTCACTCAACTATGCACTATTTTTTTTTCCTGACTTGAGAAAGACAATTGTAATGGTCTGCTGAAAGGTTAGTTTAGAGCATGTTCTGCTTGAGCAATAGTCAGTGAGAATTCAAAACACTGAGTTAAAATTGAGCATTTACACTGTCATCCCATATGAAGGCTGCTGTTATTAGTAATATTTAGTTGTTCAGGGTAACCTGTTATCATACTAACTGCTCCTAGGTTGCTACTTTATCCACACAGTGACTTCTTTTCCACAGATTGATGTCTGCACACAAGGCTGGTTTTTGTACAGTTTTGGAGTCTTCCATCACTTGAAGTTCTTTTTGACTTGAGCTCCTCAGACAGCTTTTCGATGTCATCTCTTGTCTTCCAGCCATAATAATGTGCCTCAGTTAAACTTGGTAACAGTTATATCTAGAGCTAAACAGTTAAAGCATCTAACCACCGGCCATGGTAGTAAAGTACATCAGTCATCTGTGTAGAATGAGCTGCAGACATGAAAGGTGCAGATTTTCACCTATTAGTTGCAGGTGCTGAACTGTGCAAGCAATTGTGAACGCTATATGAAGACCCTCCCAACCAGTGATCTTTATAAGCATCACATTTTACTTTTTTTCAGTGACTGCTGAAACCCCAAGTATGGTTCTGACTGCAGAGAGAACTAGAAGTGCTCACACTTCTCTCATGGTGGAAGATGTGCCAACTTCAGGTGGGTAAGATAATGTTGCAAGGTCAGAAGTTGCATGACCAGATAAATGAAAACATAACCCAAACTACTGACTATTCATAAGAGCATAGCAAACATGTACTGATAGCTATTAGTTGTATTGGGAAGTAAGAGGTATCTGAGGTCCACACAGAAATTGTTTGAAATCAGGATGTAACAACAGCCAAGAAAAACATGTTTTAAGCCTCCAAAGGAAGTAGGTTGTGAGTCACTCACTATTATAGAATATCTTGGGTCTGAGAGAAGCTAAGAACTGATCTTTGTCACCACCCAAGCTGAATTCTTAGATACCCAATTTGTCATAACTGTGAGTTCACTGAGCTTTCAATTTTATATCTTCCCTGAGTGTTGTGAGCTTTGAGCCTCCCTGAATATATTCAGCCAGATGTGGCTGCAGGCTCAGCTCTCCAGCGCTCAACATGTCCTTGGTTACAGTGGAAAGCAACAGGCAGTTACCACGGGAACTGGTGTACAAAGTCACACCATATCTGAGAAATGAACAAACTTACATGAAGTTTGCACTTTATGTGTCTCGGTCAAGTTAAAAACCAGAATGGGTCAAGTTACTCAGGTGTGATAGTTTGCCCACCAGATGCCCTCAAATGAGGACTTAATAAAAGGAAAGCTAAACTTCAGGGATGACGTGTCATATTTGACTGTTAAGAGAATCCCTTAAGTTTCAGTTAGTGCCAAGAATCTCTTCATTCTTAAAACCAGTAGATTTTTGCAGTTCTTTTGCTAGACCTAGAGACTTACAGCAGAAATAGTTTAGGAAACTGTTCCTTAATGCCCCTGGAGAGGCCCCACCCCTTTCTCACTTGTCACCTTTCTGATATGGTTCTGGATAATACCTATATTCTGCCATTGTAAGCCGGAAGTTTTTCAAACTTCCTCTGGCATTCTGGAATCAACTTAAGTTGTGACTGTGGGCTAGAAAGAGCCACCACAAAAAGCAATAACAGCAGAAAATGTACCGTGCTTACATGAGTCATGTACACTCCTACCCATGCAAAAACTGTGTCATACTATTTCCGAGAGCGTAACTGTCATAATGTGTGAAAATGCTGCAGCATAATTGAGCACTGTCTAGTAAGAGCCATAAGCCAAGTTAAATTCTTAACTCAGTCTCCTTTTACTCTGTGAAATAATGCCCTAAATGGGCCAACTTCAGCCTTATTGAAATGTAAGGGAAGGCTAATTTCTTGCTGGACTGTGTACTGATGTTAGAACAGTGGTTGGGAGAGAAACCCATGGTTGAGAGAGCCCTCCATCTCCAAGAACCATCCTTGCCAGATTAGGTTGGGTTAGCTGGGGTGGTTGGTTTCTGAAGACTGGTTTAGATTCTCTTCTGTCTTTTCTTGCTGTCCCCCAGCAACAACCCCACCAGTGCCAACCATGCTTCAGACCCCAAAGAGAACCCTTGCTCCTTCAGGTAAGGGAAGTAAGCAGCAATCGTTGCTCCCGTCAGCCAGGCTGCAGCGTGCTGCCAGAAAGTTGAATTGTGACTTGTGGGAAGTGCATGTCAGAGTGAGAGATGCATTGCTTTTATATTTGGGGGTAGTTCTGCTGAACTACAGTTCTCTTCTGAAAGAGGGAAAGAGGCGTGTCATAAAACAGGTGTATGGCAGGTTGCAATGCTCGTGTATCCCTGGGATTTTTAGCACTTGCTAGGGTTTAATTACCGGTATTTGGTTAGCTGTAGCTCTTATTAACCATCATCACTTTTCTACTCCAGTGCAAATTTCTATCTATGGTTGTATACATATGAGCTGTCTATGTCTTTGATAAAATGCAAGCATGTTATTTGGTACATGGAGACAAATCAACTCAGCTCTCAGAGAGAGCTGTTCAGAACTAAGAAATTTGGGGGAGATTAGGTTATTCACTGAAAAACATATCTGAAAATAAAGAAAAAAGGTGATTTTTTGTTTCTGAATGGGATTATTTGTGACAACCTGATCACCTCCATCCCCATGTGACATTCTGGGTGTCTCATGCATATAAAGTTTCTTTTGGCTGCTATCTTGGGCACCACAAGCGTGTTACATACACATGCCTCAACAAATGACTCATCTGATCCCTGGTACATTTTGCTCAGATTGAGACTCCATGGTCGTTCTCTTGACAAACCTTTGAAAGCACAGCTCATCACAGTCTTTTTATACATCAAGTCATAACCTAAGGCATAGGAACTTCCTCATCATAGGATGTAAACTGGGGTTTTAATTCACTAAGCTGAGTGACTCCTCTGTTTTTAAGATGCTGCTAAATATTGGGTGCTTCCTGTGACAGAACAAGTGCTCCAAACACTGAAAAGCCTCACTACTTTGTATCATGAGGTCACGATGAGCCAAGGCCCAAGCCTAGAATATCTTTTTGTGTCTTTAAATTCACTAGCAAAAGTAAGAGAGCAGGATCATAGGATAACAGCAGAAAATTTTCCACAAGAGTTCTTGAGCATTCATTTAGTTTATCCCTATTACCAAAACTAAGAAAACTAGAACGGAATTATTCTTAATATCCCTAGATAGAAAAAAAAAAAAAAAAGGCATTATCTTCATAGAGCTTTCTTAAATCTGTGGTAAGTTATCTGCACGTAAAGATGTTTCCTGTGGTTTACAGTACTAATGCATCTTTCAAAAACTGCAGTCTCACACAAGTCTGACTACAATTAAACTGAGGCTGTTCCTCCACTTAGAATTGTACCTTGGTTAATATTTCTGCTCTCTACAACTTCTTGTCATACTTACAAAAGTGAAAACTCCTTCACAGCAGAAAAGTTTCTACTGTCTAGATTCATGGGCTGTCCCTGGGAAGTCTTTTCTTTCCTTGATGGAGACTGACACTTCCCAATAGCTGCCTGATACACTGTTTGTGGCGGAAACAGATTGTTCGCTTTTGGTTGCAAGATGCTTTATTTCTCCTACTCAGGGCCAGATCTAGCCCTCCTCAGTCCCTGAGAGTTCATTACTCCTTGGCTAAAGCAGTGACAACCACAGTGGCTCTCACTCCTTCAGGTGACTGTGCCAGTAATAATTTCAATCTCTTTTCCTGGATTTCAGCAAGTTCGGACAGCAATACTAAGAAGCATGATGATAATGGAGATAAGGTAAAACTTTCTCTAAGTTTCAAAAGTTTTTAACTACAAGCCAGAAGGACAGCAGGACGTGCTAGTGATTTTCAATGTATTCATACTAAAGGGACAGTATTTGCAAACAATAGCTTGAACTTTTGTTTAGAAGCTTAGGAACCCTCTATTCATCTTCCCAGTGGATGTAACCAAAGCCTGTGACCATCCCATCTGGCTTGGACACTTTAGAAAAACCTCATCCCCATGTCAC
This sequence comes from Athene cunicularia, assembly GCF_003259725.1. Taxonomy (NCBI): domain Eukaryota; kingdom Metazoa; phylum Chordata; class Aves; order Strigiformes; family Strigidae; genus Athene; species Athene cunicularia. The sequence goes on along the minus strand of NW_020799117.1, from coordinate 8,541,065 downwards.
CCCTCGGGGTGTGACCAGGCAAAAGGCAATTTAGGAGGGTCGTTACACTTACCGGTCTCTAATTACGAGAAGGATGAGGGTGGCTAAGCTTCTACTTTAGAAACCTTATTAAGAAGTTCATGTTAAGTGGAATGAATCTAGGCTCAAATGCTTGGTAAGAAGATTTATTACATAGTTAACAGGTAATTCATATGGTTCATCATGATCAACCTGATGTGTCTTCTCCATAGTTTGTACAGGCAAGCTCAGAAAAGCATTGCCAACTCCAGCCCAACAAGACACTTCAGAGCTCTTAGCCAGTAGGTCAACTGTGTGATAAGTCTGAAGTGAACATGCTTCTAAAGCCTTTTCAGTTTTTCTCTTCTTCCTTCCAGTTTCCCAGCTATGCCATTCTCATTGCCTGTCTCATAGCAGTGTCCATTATTCTCATATTGATGGTCTCGTTGTTCTGGAAACGTAAGTATCCCTGAGCACGTAATTGATTAGTGTTTCTAATGCTGGCCTAGGGCAGATGTCTTTCTGTATCTCTGGTTAATCTTCTGGTATAGCTGCCATGGCTCCTGTGACAGCACACTGTTAATTTTATGGGGGTTGCTGTCCTTACTCCAGGACTCTGTCACCACGAGGAGACCAGGGAGCATGAGTTGGTGGGGATGCAGCAGGAGGAAGCCTGTGCAAAGAACCTGTTCACTCACTTGTTGCAGGTCTGGCTCATCTTGTTGGCTCTTGCTTTATAGTAAAGAAGTCCCATAGTTTCCTGGAATTGCTCCTGACAGACATTGGTGTAACTTAAATCAGAATGAGATCCTTTCTTTCCTTCTTAGCCCACAAAAATTTTGCAATTTGCTATCTTTGTTTCTGAACTCATCTGACTGATGCATTAGAATTACAGATTTCTTTTTGCCATTGTGACATTAATATTATTTTGCTTCTAGGTAAACACACAAAGAAGTTTATAATAAAAAGGTAATTAATTTTGTAATTTCTTTAAAAGTTCCAATGTAATTTTTCTTAGAGGCAGGAGGGTATTGTCTGCTGATTGTAATGGGTGTAGTATTGGCTTGTGGTACTGACTGCTGAAGTTGTATTACAGGCAAACTTCAGATAACTTCACTCCAGAAAATCCAACAGTGGTTCTGGGATACTGCTGCTATGTAGCAATGAACAGACATCCAGAGCACTGGAGAAATTCAGCAACTGGTACTTACCAGTTATGTAGTGACTGGGGTTATGTAGTAACCCCATTTTAAAGAAGTTCCTAATCTGCTTTATCCTGTGATCAAATACCAGGGCATGACCCTGGTGGGGTTATTTTAAAGAAATGGTTCTGATGATCAACTAGCAAAATGATTGCTAAATGATTATGGACAGTCCTCCATGGAGTGGCAATTCATGCCAATATGCAAAGAATGGACCCCATGAAGGGCACGCTGCAGCACTGTGGCAAAGCCTTCCACAACTACATAAATCTTGAATCTTTCATGGGGCTGCTGCATCCTCTCACACTCTCCTTGGGTCACACTGAAGTATCTGAGGTGACCGTTTTGAGGCAGATATGAAATATGGAAGTGTGATGAGGCACCCTGTGTAGGTGTAACTGATAAGTTCATGTCTTCTCTTATCTTAAAAAAAGGATTTTCTCTAGACAAATCACTGGGTAGTCCAGTGAAATGTTGTTTTCGTTTAACCCCAGCCAGCAACTAAGAACCACACAGCCACTTGCTCAGTCCTCCCTACTCCTGTGGGACAGGGAGGAGAATCGAAATAAATTAAAAATTGTGGGTTGAGATAAGAACAGTTTAATAACTAAACTAAAATATAATACAACAAAAATAATAGACTATAATAATAATAATAATAATAATAATACAATAACATAAAGGATTATAACAAAAAGAGAGAGAAATAAAACCCAAGAAAAGACAGGTGATACACAATGCAATTGCTCACCACTCACTGACCGATGCCCCTCTGCCAACTCCCTCTGGTTTACATACTGAGCACAACGTCCTATGGTATAGAATATCCCTTTGGGTAGTTCAGGTCAGCTGTCCTGGCCATGCTCCCTCACAGCTTCTTGTGCACCTGCTTTCTGGCAGAGCATGGGAAACTGAAAAGTCCTTAACTTAGGATAAAAGCACTACTTAGCACCAACTAAAACAGCGTGTTATCAACATTCTCATACTATATCCAAAACGCAGCCCTGTACCAGCTAGTAGGAAGAAAATTAACTCTATCCCAGCCAAAACCAGGACAAGTATCATCCCTTTGCCAAAGGTCAGTCATTTTTCAATGGTAGATGGACCCTCACTGCATACCCCACCTAGGAGATAAGGACTGGGGAGGGACTCTTCCAAATCCCAGGGTCGTTACACTACAAGTGTCATTATAAGATCTGAACAACCCTTGCCTATGCATTAGAAGAATGCAAGCAAGGTAAATGTTTCTCTGGTGTAAAAAGTAGACATTGCAACATTGAAGTCAGTGAACGCAGTAGCTTTGGGTCTCCGTTTCAATGGTAATTTGCTGTCATTACACATAAGAAAGGATGCTCTGAAGCAGCAATGTGCTTCTGCCCCATCCATAGTAATTTATGTTTCTCACTACAGCCTTGGACCAGCAGAAGACCTTGAAAAAGTTTTCAGTGGCGCTGAAGGAGAAAACAGCATTTTTTCCCTGTGAAGAGCTCCTACATCATCTGTAGATGCCATGGAAAATAAAAAGGGCCTGTTTCATGCTGCATTGAGATACTTATGAGCCCTCAAAATATCAGTGGGTGTAAACCAAAGGCCAAAGCTTCAACTGTGAAAATTTAAAATCTCTGTGCAAATTTTGCCATGTCACCTTTAAAACTCATTGCATAAAGAAGCTTCTCTGAGAAGGTGCTTTATGCATTATTCATAGATGTTTCTGGCATCTGCCTTTTTACTAATACCATGTTGCAGAATTAAATTTGTTTTTCTCCATTTTTACTAATACTCTTCCTTGAATGCAATTTATACTGTGAGAAACAGAAGAGAGAAGAAATAACATGGAATGCTGCCTAACTTCAAATTGGAAAAAAAAAAGAAAAGAAAAAAAATCAGCAAATACACTTCTTATTGCTTTTATATAATCAAGAGAAAAATTAATCCTCAAGAATGCTGTAAGTATAAATCAAAAATGCAGATTACTTAAGGGGTACCAATTTTGCCTGTGATTCAGCATGTTTGAATGACCCTTGGAGACTATGTTAATAAACTTTGTAATTTACTGCTAGCAATTGTATTTTTTATGCCACATCCTAAGGCATTTGAACACGAGTTAGTTATTCCCCAGATGTTGAAATGACTGGTGTGCTGTCTCAGCTCTCCAAAGAAGTACTGCACCATTTCCAGAGGTGGGAAAAAGCCCAGAAGACCAACCTGCAGGGAATTTTTTCAATCCTGTCCCCACAAACACCCATGCTCTCATTTGTAAATCTATGTCCCCCATCAATGTGAATGAGGGTCATTTGTTTGGAGATGCCTTTTGGTCCTCATGACAATGACCTGCAAAACCCAGCAGCTCTCATGGTGGAGTCTGCTTACCAGTGGAGATCTGCACCATGTGGCCCCAGGGTGCTCCGTTTAGGGCCCCAGCACCCAATCTCAGGGTAGCATAGTGTTGTCTGGCTGGGTTTTGTATGAGACTGGGGTGCTCAGTCCCACCAGGACTGCCCATTTATCTTTTAGAGAATTGCAGGTGAGAAGCACAATGCAGAGCACAGCCACATCTTGGAAACTTGGCCATCCCTTCAGGTGCTCATGGGAGGTGGGTGAAGCCACCTCAGTGTTTCTAAGCAGCATAGACAAAAATCCTGTAATCTCCATGGAAAGGCTCTGAGGACCCTAAAACCAGTGAAAAAGAAGAGATGAAGGATGGCATTCACCTTCTCCTGATTCTAATGGGACAGAGAAGCTGTGGGGGAGAACATTACTGCTGCTGGGGACAGAATTTGTCCCCAGTCCTTCTCTGCAGCAACAAGCTGCCCCTACACCCCTACCCCATCCTCAGGGGCACTGGCAGGACTGCCATCCCTGTTCCCAGCCTACGGTGTTGCAGAGCTGGCAAGCAGGCAGTGGCTGTTTAGTTCTCAGACATATCCCTGTGTTGGGCTTAGAGCTGATCCTGAGGATGGGGATGGTTTGTTCGCTGTGGGCCGCATGGACATGTGTGTGGTTAGCACAGGGGGGCAGCCCAGAACCGTGCTGCGGACCTTGGCTTGGCCCTGGGGTGCTTGAGCAGGAGGCAGGGCTGCCAGCAGCATAGAGCAATCCAGGGAAGTCCAAAATCATCCCTGTTATCCTCAAGCCCTGTAAATGCTGCTATAATGGTAGCTCTGCAGCACTAACCTTGTCTTCTACTCAGCTGGGAAAACTGGAGCCTTCCAGGTTTGGCTGCGGGGCAGATCAGCAATGCATGGCAAAGAGAAGCCCATCATTTCACCACACTAATCACACCCTTTCTGAGGGGGCTTTTGCTTGTGTTACAGCTGGGTTGAGATTTAGACTTAAAAAACCAGACTAGGTATTTGAAATGTAGCTAATGTGCTTGTGGAGCACTTGCCAAATTTTTTAATGCAACTGATCCTGAAGTATGGCAATCCATGGCTTAGGTTTGGGGGGTGCTGGGGTTTGTTTGTTTTTTGAGGTTTGGGGCTTTTTTTTTTTTTTTTTTTTTTTTCTTGGGGGGTTTTGTGAGTTTTGTTGATTGTGTTTTGTTTCGTTTTGTTTTTCCCCCCTAATAATTCAGGCAATGATAGCTGAAGCAGATAAAATCATGGTCTTAGTTTGCAATTGGTTAATCCACTTCTGAATGTTCAGATGTTTTGCAGTTAAGGATCCTGTTGGACAGTGTCTCATTCTACGATGCCTTAAAAACCAGACAATCAAGCTTACTAGGTTGGCAACCAGTCTGGGGGCATGAGTGAAGTAGGACTGGCCATGGAGGCTGGGGGGATCATCTATGGGATACGCTGAAGAGCTTCCATGTATCTCATTGGGGTCCTCACCAGCTCTGCTGCAGTGACTACGGGAATGGTGTGGGAGCATGTTCATATCCATGATGCTGTTATCTCTATTGCCTGTAGTTCATCAGCGCCTGCTATGGGCAGTGACAATTTGTAGTCAAAGCACATTGTGGGAATAGCATTTAATAGGAAGAAAACATTGTGTGGCAGCTCTGGACTTCCCTAGTAGTCATGCTCAGGGCTGTGGTGAGACTTTTTGACTCTACAGCATCTTCTCACAGGCCATGAGCTAGGGGGAGGCAGGGAAGGTTCCTCTTTGGGGTCCCTCTCAGCCTGGCCTGGGTTCAGCAGCCTGTTGCACACCCTGGTCTGGCAGCACTGTGGGAGGCAGAAAAGGCCCCAAATGGAGGATGTGGCCATGTGGGGTTTGCTCAGCTGAGACCTGTGTCTGTCCCATGCTGGTTAATGTGGCTGCTGCCACTCCAGCACACAGCACGTGCTGAGCCTGGGGATCTGGTGCCTGACCTGCTATTAGGCATGAATCCACCACAGATCTGTAACAAATAAATGGGGGTAAAACCCCCAGTTTTGATGTACTCCTTTAAAAAAACCCACAACGTTTTTTTTTTTCCCTTCCCTCCTTAACCTGCCCCCCCCC
>NW_020799117.1:8525006-8535367 GCF_003259725.1 Athene cunicularia | reverse complement strand
TCTTAGCCAGCATATTTATAAATGCTTCATCTCCCATTTTCCCTAGCTGTCTTTGTGTTGTTTCCATTTTAATATATAATTTGGTTTCCTTAGTTTTCTGCCTTTTTTAATGGCTGGAACTCACACTGTGTATCTGTTTGACCAGTTTGACATGCATAACAACTATTTCTACTTTGAAGCATCCTGGTAATGTCTGATTCTCCTGTGCTAAACCTCGATATAAACAGAAGACTGTATGTCTAGCAGTGGTATCCAGTGGCTAGATAACTAGGAGAGACACTTATTACAGAATGTTAAAAAATAATAATATATATGTTTCTTGAGTTAAAGTGGAATTTTATAGTTCATTTTTAATAATTCTGATTCCTACCAATTCCTCCATGTGTCCTTGGTTTTTAATAGCTTTTTTAAAACTGTCTTCTCTATTGTCTTAACTTTAGAACCAATCTCTGATATCTCTTTTTTACTATAATATGAATGATTTCTGTTTGGTTCATCAGATCTTCAGTATTCCAGATTTTATCACTTTAGTAAAATAAAAATGCCCTGGTATTGGTGTGTGTACCTCAGTTAAATAAAAATCCCTAAGAAGAACTTTGGATCTTAACTCCTAGAAAGAAGATAAACACACGTTGGAAGGTAAAATGGGTAGTGCAGTAAGAGAGGGAGAGGTACTGTAAGCAACTTGTTCTTGAATGTAGAAGTTACACCTGAAACTTCACAGGAAATTGCATTGCTGATGAAGATGAAATTAATAGGCTCACTTGGTGCCTAAACTCTTGGTAAGGTAACTTCAGTGTTAAGGCAGTAAGTTCTGCTTTGACCACAGAAACTTACTTTTAATGCCTGTTTTATCATTTAAGCAGCCATATCTGTTCACACCTCTTCGACTGTTGTAACCAGCCTTTAGGCTTCTGATAGGCACCAACAAAATGAAACCCCACTTAACTGGTGTGGTGCGAGTGAGAACTGATGTTCTGAAAGACCAGGTCTTTAATATAAAGGTAACGCAGTTTCTTTGCTAACAAAGTGGGCCCCGCCCCTCCCTGTAAACCTGCTAATTAAACCAGCAATATCTTCATTGCAACTTCCAATTGACAAGGCTCAGCTAATCCTGTTGCTCTTATTAATTAGCTTTGCCCTAATGACTTCTTTAGAGCAGGGCTGGCTCTTGCTGGGGAAAGTTTTAGTGCATTTGCTGTGGTGCTGGCTGGACTTGAAGGCCCTTCTTTGGGGAGCTGCACAAGGGCAGAAGAAATAGGAGCCAACAAAGTGGGTCTGATCTGATCAGCCATGTGGAAATACAGCCCAGAAATGCTGTGGGGAAGGTGTAAGTGTGACTTATGTTGCTGAGCATTTTTATTTGTCTTTTTATCCACCCCAATTACTGAGGCTGAGGTTTGGGTATAGAGTAGCAATTGGAAAGAAGGAACCTGGGAGGGTTAAATTTAAATGAAAATGCATTGAAGTTATTTCTGAGGAAGTGACCCTGGCTGTGAGTACGTCCAGTGAAAGGTTCAAGGGAGCCTTTTAAAATATATCTGAATGAAATGTATCTGGAGGAAAGAGAAATGCTGTTTTTCAAGAGCAACAGAAGCCTCAGAATGTAGTTTCTAGGTCTAGTAAAGAAAAACTGGATGAAAGCAGCAGGTTTTTAGAGGAAAAAGACTGTTGGAAAGTATTTCATTGACATTTGAAAAAGTTAGTCTTTATTTTTAAGACTTTTACCTTGGAAGGAAAAAAAAAAGTGCACTTGAGTAAACACAAAACACTGCAGCCAAGAAAACCCTCCAGTAAGCAGTTTAAAACAATACAGAGTTTTAGCTGCAAAGCCCTACAGAGGCCAGTGTTTCAGACTGGGAAAACTTTGACAAAAGGTAGCCTGACCCCTGGCAGTTGTGCGAGGCTTGTGCTGTTGTGTTGTGGGGTGCAGGTTTCCTTGAGAGGTGCTGTGCTACAGCTTGTTGACCTCACTGAAGCAGGTCTCCCTACAAAGTCTGCCCACATGCACCTTCCCCCTGCCCTCGCTGGCCTTCTGCCTCTCCCAGAGAGCTGCCAACAAGCAAAGCCATTTCCTTTAAAACGGCCATGCATTGCCCAAAAAACAGCAGTCCGCCCCAGACTTGGCCTCCTGCTGCCTCTCAAGCTGCCCAGTGCTAGGACCTGAAACCATCCAGGTTTGATGCCTCTCCCCAGTGCTCTGAGCTGCTGAAGTTAGTGCAGCATCTATGGGCTTGCACTGGAAGTCTGTGGCTAGAGTAAAGCAGGTTTTAATTTGTTCAGAGTCCATGTCAAGCCTAAATAGTGTTGTATCTGGGGAGACTGGCTTTGCTCCATGGAGCAGGTTTGGTTAATTAATGAAGGATTCAGCTTTTGGTGCAAGTAATAATTTTCACTGGACTCCAGTACTTTGTGGACAATTGTCTGTGTGAAAATGGCCGATTAAACTGGGTGAAGGAGGTCTGACGTGGAGAGATAATGACTGAGCTATCCGATTAGTATGGAGGAGGTACAGAAAAGCAATTAAAAAGGGAGATCTGAGTATTTTGGGACATAGGATTGGCTAATGAGAAAACAGGAGGAAAACTGAAAGAAAAGGCAAGGGCTGAGTTAGGAATACAAATCCTTTAAAGAGAAACCAGAGGAATGAATTAAATATCATTTTGAGATTAATAAGAGACCTCTCTTAATAGACTTTATTGGAGCTGACTGCTCCGATGGTCCCTTTCCATCTCAGCAACACATTTCATTATGTTTCCACGTTTGTTTCTTAGCTGTAATGTGCTTTTCTAGGCATTTTTAAGGTTAATATAAATAAATCTCTGAGTTCCAAAGGTGGAATCTAATTGGAGCTTAAGAAAGAGCAAGCAGAAGGGAAGAATGTGGCTGAGTACATAGGAAATTAGAAATAAGAATAAATAGCATCATGGGACTTGGGGAGAGAACAGAGATAACCGCACAGTGTGAGATGAATGCATGAAAAAGTGGAAAATTTTAGCCTGGTGGAAAGAGGAGAGGGGCTGTGTTGCCGCAGACACGACAGCAGATGGCAAAATTGAGCTGCAGAGCAGAGAAACAGCTGGCGAGATTAGAAGCAGCTGTAAAGGTGATGCAGATCTGCTGCCACCATGCAAAAGTGCAGCCTCCTCCGGTCGTGATGGAGATCCCGGCCGGAGCTCCGCTCGCGGCTGGTTCCAAGGCATGTCTGTCTCCAGCAGCACAACTTCTGCAAGTCTCAGTCACAGACTGGTTCTCTGGCGCTCCCGAGGCTGTTGTAACCATGCACTTCTTGGTTTCCTTTTCCCGCTGAGGTTTAACCTTTGGCTTTGGTTTCTATTGCTAATTTAACATATCAACCCCAAGACTCAGCACCTCCTGCAATCACGCTGTTGCAGCAGTGACCTGGCAAAAGAAATGTTAACCTCTAACCATCCTGTAGCTCATCTCAGCATCTGCTCCCTTCTATCAAATGTATGAGGAAGGGTGGGGGTCTTGACAAGGGGCCCTCTAAATGATCAGTTTGGGGAGTGCTCAGAGCCACACTGAGGCTGGAGTGGGGTTTCCTACAGAGAAGCCTTTAGTAGGAAGGCTCATCTCCTTACCCCATGTTAAACTCAGTTTAAGAGCTTCCAGTCGTTTGAAGTTGAGATAGGAGGCCACAAGGACACTGGGAAGATGGATGCAAACTGGAGTATGCAAAAAGCATTGGAAGGATTGGGGAGGAGGGTGTTGGGAAATGATCTCTGGTATAAGTTCATTGACTTTCTTCAGTCTTTCAAGCACTGAGCATTCTCCAAGGGGAAGGGAAATCCTTCACTTCTCAAAATGATGCGCTTTTTTCCCCCTAATAAGGAAACAAGCTGCTCTACTGTTCTACTGCTATTTTCTATTGCTCTATATTCTACTGCTGTTTCAAAAATGCATGTTTTTTCTTTTTGAATATCTAGAAAAACAAAAAGGGTTGTGAGTGTGGTTTTGTTTTTTCTTTAACACCTAGAAAAGAGGAGTAGGGTAGGTAATCCAAACCAGGGAATAAGTCCTGTGTATAGTTATGTTTTCTAAACCAAAAAATACTAAGGCTTGTCTCTCCTTGCTCATGTACTGCTGTATGCTCTGTAGTTCTACTGATGTTAGTGAACCTTGAATCCTTGAAGGTAACCCCTTTTCATGCTTAGATGTACATCTAATGAAGATTCATGGCTTCAAAGTTGCTCTCAAGCACCAGAGCTGGTGTCATGCTTAACTAAGCCATCCGGTAGTTAATACACACCCCACAAGCATCTGCATACTTAATGCAGGGCAGAGAATTTCTATGGAGAAATCTATAGCTTTTAATCCAGTGATGAATCATTTATGGGATTTTGGATTATTCACTTTGCACTGAATTAAGTTGTCTCTCTTTCACAAAGTCAGACCCCCCTGACATGGTCTGCGTCACAGACCAGGCTGCACAGTGATGTATGTTGCTGGGATGAATTATTTATTGGACATTTTAGATCACTTGCCCAGCGGTGAACTAAGCTCGTTAATTTTAAATCTGTTCATATCTATTCCTAAGTACACAAAAAGGATTTTATGTACATGAAATTAATCTCTTCTTCTTCTTCCCTCTTCCACCAGTGCACTAGTGAATTATCCATGAAGTTTGGGTTGGGTTAGTTTTGGATGCAAGCTTTCTCTTAGGGGATGCAGAGGCAGCATCCTGGTGTTGGGGACTGTTTGTCTGAGCCAGTTTTGGACCTAGTATAAGGTGTTTGTGTGAGCTCTTCAGCTCTCAGTTGTGTCCTGCTTTAAAAACTGTGGAACTGAGATGACTGTGGTTTCTTAGCTTGTAATGCACATGGTATAATCCTCCTAAGCCCAAGGGAGCTGTGCAGAGAATTTATCAGTGGACCTTAGTATGGGGAGTAGGGAAACTCCTGAAGACTGCAATGATCAAGCACTGTTTTTTTTTTTTTGTTGTTGTTGTTTTTTTTTTTTTTGTTTTTGTTTTTTTTTAATTTCACCCTGCAAGCCTCAGCCCATGACAGGGCAGAGCTTTCCCAGGGCTTCCCTGTGAGCTCTGTTTCAAGGACAAGGGGAAATAAATCTTTCAATGGAGCAGTGAGTCAATGCAGCTTTTGAATTCTGCTTAGTGTTTCATGCCCTTGGTCCGTTATCTAATGGAGAATATGATGAGGTAATTATGGAAATACACAAATTGCAACCTCATGAATACCAAAGAAATTCGTGATGATCCATGCTAAAAGAATGCATAAAAATGCAAATCATTTGTAAATGGGGAGCAGTAAATCTTGTTAATATTAATAACTTAGAGCATTTAATTGCATCAGGTCTGGATGAATTCTAACCAAAGCCCTCTGAAGAGAAGTTTTTAAGACGCTACCTGTGAACTGTGTACCATGAGGTCAAGGGGAGCTCTAACTTGGATCCACATGGTGTGTGGTTACCTTTGGCTCCCTCTGTAGTTAAGAGAGGGAGGAGGGGACTAGTCCAGAAGGTGACCCAGCCCACCCATGGGAAGGGGGGTGATGATTTTTTTGTGGGAAGACTTCAGAACTCAGTTGGTCATTGCTCACTCTGTGCGAGATCCTGGACACATATCATAGGGACTCACAGTATGAGACTCTGTGTCTGCTGTGTGGCTTTGACAGTACAGCTATGTTAAATAATGCTGTTGAGGAAAATGTCCTGTGTGTCTAAAACATCATTGCCTTGTCAGATGTGCAGGCTCTGTCCTAGCTGGAGCAGTGCTGGGAAGCACAACTGCCTCTGAAGTTAATAATGGTGGATTTCCTTGAGGTAGGATCAGGTCTCCATCTTCCTCTCTAGGACATGATGTCTATGACATTCTACCTTTTAAAAAGTTATTTTATCCCAGTTTCATTATTAATGGTTAAAAGTATGTAGTAGGCTACCAGGTAAAGAGCTCTAGTAAAGTACATCACATTGTCTCTGTAGAAAGCTAGCTTATCAGCTGTGGGCAAAGATGTCCTCAATCTGCCGAGTTATGCCAGTTTTCTCAGTCTACCAACACTTCTGACAAGCTAGTTCCACATTGGGGCTTCAGTGTTAATGGTCATGCTCTGGACACCATCAGCATCATCGATCTGAGCATCTCTACAGGCTCTGTGGTGGCCATATCACAGCACGGAGGAGGTGGTAGAGAACTGGAGCCTGCAGAGGACTTGGAACTTGCAGAAGGCCATTAAATGAATCAGCCATAAAACTCTAATGAGAGGCCATTGACGGTGAATTTCAGTGCTGTTTCCGACCAACCTGATCCCTTCTCTCTCTAGGTTGCTTGGTTTACAAATCTGGGAAATGTGTTCACCATACTCATGTTTAAGATGTAGTTACGGTACTAGTAAACCATGCAGGAAGGATGAACACAAAGGCCACAGCTGAGTGAGCTGGGCATATCTATGTCATGACTAAGTGCCTCTGCTTTCTCCAGGACCCTGATCTACTGTGGTTGCCTCCTTCAGACAGACTTCACAGGGAATGAAACCCCTTCAGTGCTGAAGGGAAATGGAGCTGGTTTATTAATCTTATTGAGAGATACCCAATGTGGATGTATGGATTACAAAACCCGGGGAGGTCCTGTGACAGCACTGTCACCAGAATGGTTTAAATAAATTTTAATACTTTAGGCAAGATGCTTGGAAGCTACAGGGTCTCCCTTTCTGCAGCGTAAACACTGCTTGGCAAGTTCTGTGGGTTATTGATGGGGCTGGGATTTGTCTTCAGCTTCTCTCTAGGGTTTCTTATCTGATCACGTCCTGTTGGCTTTGCTAAACTGTGCAGGAGGCGCTCCCAGGGACAAAAGGAAGAAGAAATTCCAGCTGTACTCAGACTTTTACCCTTTTTCTGCTGCTGTGATGATACCTCTGGCCAGATGTGGGAGGCTTTTCTTAGTCTACTAAGGTGAAATTTCCCACTCAATATCCATTCACTGAAGCTTTCCCAAGCCCTTATCTAACTGCTTGTTTGTTTTCCTTTAAACTTTGTCAGGCTTGCCAGTGGCTGTTTGGTAGGGTTCATATTTATCAGCTGTTTTTTCCCCTCTTCTCTAGTTCATTCATTTCCTGTCTGTAGCTGAGTAACTCTACAAAAGAAATTAATTTTATAATACAAAGATACTGGATGGCACTTTCAGACATGATGCCTGAAGCTTCATAAAACCTGATGAAGAAGAGACAAATATTCCAAGAGAAAACGAGAAAAGGTCGTGATTTATTGCTTATAAACAGCTCCCTGGATCTTATTATCTCTGCTGTGTAGAAGCCTGAGATCTAGATTGGGCTTTATAATTCACATCGAAATTCATTGTATCACATGTCTTCTGTAAAGCCACAATTTTGAATGATACGGCAAACCCTATTAAACAGGTACTCATTAAACTACAGCACCTTATAAATTCTTCCTGAGTTTTGTTGACAGTACACATCAAACACAAACCATTAAGTGCTTTTCATTTTCCTGGTAGTGTGCGATCATAATGCATTACATGACAAAATAATGTGTTTACATGACAGATTTAATGCTTGATCTGCGGCATGAAATGCTTCTGAGCACCAAAAGATAAGAGAAAAATGTAACATTATACTTCCAAGTGTCTATTAATTCTTAACTAATAATAAATTACAGTGGGGTGCTGATAGAAATGGATGAGAGAGGCACATGCACATGGGAGGAATTCATGAGGATCAGTGACACGGCAATGAATACTAAACGCAGACATCATAACTAGAGGTAAAATGAAGCATTTCTATGTTGGCAAGAGAGCTTAGAGCCTGTGGACTTGCTGCTGCTCTCTGTGTGTGTTTCTTCTTTTGCATCCTGACAGCCTGCACTGGCTTGCAGTGAAGGTCACGTTAGACTTAGACCCGTCCTTCCCTCCCAAAAGGGTGTCATCAAGGAGTCCTTTTTTAAGACGACCCCAGCTTGCCCTGTCCTGGGAATTGGCCAGGCACACAGCTGGCATTGAAACTGGACACCAACTCTGGGGACATGAGGGTGCCCTGCGCTGCCCTGGCAGACCTTCCTACCAGCCCTCTGTGTTATGCTGGGGCTGAAAGGGTTACCCTCTTGTCCCCCTCAAGCCTTGTGAGCAGCAAGGCTTGCTTTAGTGAGTTGTCCTTATCAGTGACCAGCCCGTGTCTATGCTGGCAGCTGAGGGAGTGCTGTGGGATGGCTCTGCGGGCTGGGGAGCAGCGCTGGGCACCTTGCAGCTCCAATGCAAGCCTCTGCATGGATGTTGAGCAGGGATGATGGCTCTCCCTGCAGTTGGGAGAGCCAACCAAAAGTCAACACTTGCTGTCAAGGGTTTGCTTGCAAACTGTCTCCCACCAGTAAAAGCAAGTAACCAAGTTTCTATTTTTCCCAGCCAAAATGACCTTTTAAAATTTTTTTTTCCTCCCCCCCTTGGCTCCTCTAACTGGGAACTGGTCCATCCCTGCACCTCCTGTGCTGATCCATGCAATCTGTGCACAGAACCGGGCACATGGCTTCCCACCCTCATCCTGTATGTCCTAGCCCCTCCAGCCCATGCACCTCCAAATCAAACTCCCGCATGAATGAACTGTTGTGTTTGAGCAATGATTTTGTCTTTGGTTTGGGTAGTGCTTCCTACTTGCCTTCAACATAGAGCACAAATATAGTCTTGAGGCATTCTGTGCCAAATTTCACTGTTTTTCTTTTGAAAACTTCTAAGGAAACGGGGCTTTTTGTTGTTGTTTGTTTGTTTTCATCAAAAATTGTTTCTAGTTTTGGAGTTTCTTTATAAAGAACTGTCCTTCAACTGGTCTTATATTTCCACAGTGCTACTAGACCACCTCCAACACTTTTCCCCCATGCAACTCTACTGTAATCCACAACTTAGTTGACTTCCAGCCCCCAGCTGGAAGTGCCCTGAATTTGGAATTTCAAGAGTGATATTCAGCCACTTCACAAGTTTAGTGTATGGGGGCAGCTGTGTCCAGTAATCTTCAAAAAGAACCCAAATCTCTGTTTTTTATTGCAAGTGGGAGCTAAGAAGGAATTGGTATGTTGGAAAACAATGCTGTAATAATGACATACAATCAAAGAGAGGGTAATAAACCTGCTAGTTCTCTGTATTTACTGTGGGAGTTTGCTGTGGAGCTGGAGTTGGGGCTTGTTTTAACTACAGACACCTTTCTCCTTTCAGTTTTTATGGCTTTCTCAATCACTTTGGTTGTCTGCTGCTGGAGGCTTTTATTTGTTGATAAGGGCTGTTAACCAGTTGGAAAGTCAGGCCAATGAAGTTATGTAAAATGCAGTGAAGAGTTTTTGGCAGGTTAGAGACATGGTGCCAGAGGAGTGAGGGAGGTGGAATGGCTCCTGACCCTCCTGTTGGGAAGGGAAATATTCTGAGGAGGGGACAAATTGCAGTAAACCATATATCTATATCTATATTTATCTCCCTCTTATATTGCAATCACACACCCCCACACCCCCACACCCCCCCTCAGGAGGGGACAGATATATGAGTATATAGGTGTATCTATACACATATCTATATCTGTGCCTGCTCCTTGGCATCTGCTGCTGCTGCTGAGACAATGAGTTCCTCCTTCTTTTTCTGCTTCCTCTTTTTCAGAGCAATTTTTAAAGTCTCCTTTAACCGGGAAATGAATAACAAATGCTGGTTTGCAATGGGAGAGGTGCTCAGGCTGCCTTGCCCCAACGCTGTTGTGTGAGCAGCATCTCTTGGTGAGGAAATGACCAGTTGCACTCCAGGAAGTCTTGGAGGTACCTGGAAGGCTACTTCCAAAGTGACTTTGTAGGACTTTCCTTATCTAGAAGAAAACAATAATAGAAATGGAAAAAATACCTTATTTTAACATTGCCATTTTCCTTTGAGCAGTCTTCAGAGTTGTGTCTATGGACGCAGGGAATAGTGTTATGACTGCAGCATTTTCCTTTCTAGCAAAAGAGTTTCTAGAAGCAGAGCATCAAATGTGTGTAGGCTTCCACATGAGTCCATGGGTGCTTTGAAAAATCCCAGGCTTTGCTGAGGATTCAGATTTCCTTGTTTATAAGCCGTGTCTGGCAGTGTGATCTTATTTCATGGCATTTTGCCGCTGAGACAGTATTTCTAACCTTTGGAGCTCTGTGTATGATGCTCCTGCAAAATTCAAGAGGACAGTGCTATTAGTTTGAGTTCTTAAAGGGATATTCAGCTTAGAAAGCTGAAGTGTAGGACACAACGTCTTATGATCCATGGAGAACCTGACATTTTGGTTTGGGATTGGAGGTTTATTCTATACAGTGGTTTTTACAGATGCAACAGTGTTTCTTGGTGTGCTTTGTTTTGCTTCCTCAGCCATTCCCCCCCC
>NW_020799117.1:8483418-8524956 GCF_003259725.1 Athene cunicularia | reverse complement strand
CCCCCCCCCCCCCCCGAGAGAATAAAAAAATTAATCTGGAATGTCATATCTGGAAGGTCATGTATAAGTTTTTATATATATAATATTAAAAGTTATTTAATATAATATTAATATAATATTATAAGTTTAAATATATATAATATTAAAAAACCTATATAGTTTTTGAAGTTAAAAAACAAACTCTCAAACCAAAAACCAACCCGAAATAAAAAAACTTTTCCCAATATTCAGCTACAATCTTTCTGGTCCCACTTGCAAATTGCTCACATAATTCAAATGACCTCAGTGCACTCAGTTTCTCCAATTTTACAATCTTAAAAAGGTTTCTGATTTGCTTTAGCTCATTTCATGTCCCCAGAGTTGTTGATTCTCTTTAAACCCTCTATTTATCACCAGCTGTTTGGAGGTCTCAGTTACAGAAGTACAGCAATGTCTAGTTTTCAAAAAATTTCCTGGGAAAGGAGGCATCCTTTTCAAAGCTCACTTCCATTTGGTCATCACTTGAAAAATGAGGATCATCAGGTTTTACAAAAGCATTTCAGTTCCCCTTCACTCTCAGAATCTTTTTGCCCTGAAACAAATTGGAAAAATTCTGTAGTACCTTCTTGTAAAGTCTCACCTCTCTCAGATTGTATATGATAGAAAGACACCTACCTACCTCCTACTTTTAGTCTTGAGTAATTTCCATCTACTCACAAATAAATGTGAAGTCAAAACTGATGACTCTGTCTAGAAGTAGTCCACTGTAACGTGACAGCTTCTTCTCCCCAGAGTGGAGCAGCAACTCTGGTAGCCTGAGAAATACTGCTGACTGAAACAACCAATTCACTTGATTTTCCTTCTCTTCTCTGGAAACAGTTTGTTCAAAGTCCTTGGCAGTCAGAGAGTCTGAGAGAATAGTTTTAAAAGGTCTAGGAGAGGATTTACTCTTTGCATTAGTTGTCAGACTGCAATCTTCAGTGTAGAACAGTTAACTGAAAACCAGCGAAGGAAGGCTGTTAAAAGGGTATCACGTGAATCTTGGCTCAAGGTAGTAAAACCCAGCTGTTGAGCTAGTTTCTTCCCTGTTTCTTTCCTGAAAGAGGCATGAGTTCAAGGGATAGAGATCAGAGAGTTTTTGGATGGTCATAAAGCTGCTTGGTAGTGATGGAACATCTCCTGCTGCAGAGCAGAGCGAGTGCGAGGCGCTCACTGCGAAAGCCCGATGGGCCTTTGACAGAATGCTTGCTGGAGTAACCGATTTCCTCTATTTCTGTAAGCATGTGAGTACAGACCTCCCAAATTGCTCTTGCATCTGATCTCTCTCCTCTAGCAGCCTGGATTTTGGGTCCAGCGCGTTGTGACGTGGTTAGGGCAGAGCAGGTGGGTACTGAGCCTGTGCCTTCTGCTACCTCGCAGGCAGGGGTTGCTGCGTTCACACGGGACGGATTTGCCCAACTGCTTCATAATTTGGAAGATGATTTGCCAAATGGTGGTCTCTTAACAGTGTGTAATATTGCCACTGAACGTGAACCTCACTTCAGGAAAGGCTGATACGAATCTTTTCAGAAGAAGTATAGCCAGTGAGTCTGCCCATAGGTATGCTGGTGTGTGCAGTGGGTTCCCTTCTCTGCCCTCTGCAGGAAGGGTTTGAGATCTCCTTGGCCGATGTTACATTTTCTGATGGAGATGCATTAAAAATTGATTACTCTTTTTTAGCAGGCTCCACTACTTTTCTGCTGGGGCTATTTATGTAGAACTGGATTTAAACAACTATTTACTCATAAATTGTATTGACCTGGTAAAATCCATGCCATTTTCAGTGAAATCTGTTCCATTTGGAAATAAATCTCCTGACTTCAGAAAGCTTTTCTAAAAAACCTTCATCTAAGGCATAACTGGGGTCAAAGCAAGCTAGAAACTGAGATCCAAAGTTTTCTGTGCCTCCTCCTCACCCAAGCTGTCACCAGATACCAAAATTTCCCAGTGTTGTTTTCCTACATTAAATTCCCCCAACCATCAGAAAGTTTTACTTCTCAGCACTTCTAGTTGTGGGTTAATGAAATCCAGTCTTAACAGGCTCATCTGCGTTCCTCCTGCTGCACCATCTCCAAATCCCTCCGCGATCCAGAAATGAGGCACGCAGCTGGCCATCACCTCCAAGGGGCTCAGCCTGCACCTCACTCCCAGGGTGATACTGTGCCTTGATACTGAGTTTCCTATAAAATGTAATTGCTGCTGCTTTCTGTAAGACATGACCAGAGGAAGGAGAGGTGCTGAGGGCAAAATCTCTTCTTTATAAAGTAGCCTGTGAGCTACAGCCTGTGCTCATGTATTGGGGATCAGGAATTCATTTCCACCCTTCTCCTCAGGGAATCTAAACCCAATTCTCCCAAGAGAGTGACTGAGCTAGTGGCTGCTCAGGAGTAGGGACACTTTCCTCCATTGTCTGGAGCTAGGATACCAAAAAAAAAAAAAAAAAAAAAAAAAAAAGATTTGGGTCCCACTGGTGTCAGAGAAAGTACTGCAGAAAGGAGCAGGATCCAGTGAAAGGGAGACCTGGGCTCTGGACCCTACCCCACCATTGCTTTGCATTTTCCATTCAACATTCATTCAACAAAATGTACAAGCTTTTGGACCAGGAACAAAGTCCTTTTCCCTCTCTGTGAATGTCATAGCAAGCGGCTTGTACCCATATAGATCCTGTGCCCTGTTTGCCTGTTAAGAAGATTGCAGGTGGATCATCCCCCTGGATGTTTCAGCTTTGGCTGGGTCATTTCCAAGGCAGCTACTAATCCCTGTGCAATTCCCCTCTTCCAGGCCCTGTACTTCAGGATCTGGATCCACTCCAGCAGCCAAGCACTTTTACTGAACCCCAGAAACTGCCATGCCTAATTTCCAGATGCAGAAGGTACTTTCATCCAGCCCTGAGTGTATGCACACAGGAATAAGTGAGCTACTTGATGAACTGATTAAAGATTTATAGTTCTTAGAGCACATAGCCGTCTTTTGGGGAAAATCCTGGATCAGAAATCCATCTCTGTCCTCACTAATCCATGTATTATTCTCTCTCATTACTTTCTATTGATTCATTTCCAATTCATGTTGCAGCATTGGGTCACCAGTGTGTGTCTGATATTGCAATGCATTATTTAGCTGTCTCCTGACTCTCTTTGGTATTTGGTGGCATCTGTTAGCATGGTTGACTCCTCTCTGTCTATTTATTTATTTTTTTTCTTAATACCAACAGCATACTGGTCCATTATATGGTCATATTCTGACTGAATCCAAAGATAACTCTTTTGTCCCTTCTCTTTTCTTTGCATTTTATGACCTGCAAATTGTTATCAGGAACTGTTTTTGTCTCCTCTGACTTTCCAAGTGATACGGACCCCATTTATGGTGTCATCCCATGGGAATTCATATAGAAAAACAGAGAGCAGAGATCTGTACTCAACTTTCACATACCTCTAGGCTGTCATCCAGCCACTGGAGTGAAGTACCCAGGATATTTAGGGAATTTTACAAGATAATACATACCCAGACTGAATATCACTTAGACCCAATGTAGTAGGACCAGAATTCTGTCCATTTTCTGTCTTTATCTCTATATTTTTGACTAAATATTTCAAGTCAGGGAGGATTCCCCTTCCTCTAAGGGAAAGAGGCGTAGGACCTGATTTCATGGTTGGGGTTCCTAGGCATAATTTTAATACAAATAGAAATCCTTTTCTCTTCCCAAAACCCACCACATCCCAGATACTTGTCTCTAGGAATACAGGAAGAAACCAGCAAGTGATTCTTGTTTTCTAGTGATGAGCAAGTCACTGTGGCAAACATCAAGCCCCAGTGCTGTGCTCCTGCTCAGGCTGAGTGTAGACTTGGGGGGCATTGTTCACACACACACAGATGCACACGAGGGATGTGTTCTCCAGCTGCCTGCTTGCACAGCCCTTGTCTTTTTCAACCGCTGGTCCCTCTGAAGAGAGACTGCTCCATATCTATCTGGGCATGATCCATTTGCTGCCTCTTGTTGGTTGTGACGGGCTTTTAATATTTTATATTGTCAAAGAACCATGTATCAGCCCCGGTGGTGATGAGACCTTTCTTCAATGTTCCTAGGCTTGTAAAAGTGGTGTTGCAAGGGATTGCAGAGCAGTTCTGTTTAGTTTCAGATCTACTTGTAACAGTTGCTCTGTATCATCTCCCATGCTCCAAGCAGCACGGCACAGTGACCCCTCTCAGCAGGCTGCTTTCTCGGTCTCAGCTGCATCCCTTCAGGGTGTCTCTCATCCGACTGGCCCTTCCTGAAGCGCATAGCAGGTGCAGAGTAACGGTATCCTTTTGGGCTTTCTCATCCTTTTGCTTTGCTGAGCTGCCTGAACAACAACAGCAATACCTCTAACATCACTCTCCATCAATTAGAAAATCATGTGAGTTCCCTAAATTGCAGCTATTCTTCTCACTTCCTCTGGATTCATAATAAAAGATAACTGGATTGTGCTGTATAACTCCTTCCTTGCTTGTCCAGAATGCCCTGTTTCACAGGTTTTGAGGACATAACAACACGTTAACTCCAGGATGTTTTTAATGCATCTATACCAACAACTGCCCCGTCCCCAGCTGTTGGAGAGACATCACAGCAGGGTTTAGGAGAGGTTTGGCTGCTGGAAATAAGTGTTGCTCAGAAACACCTCTATGGGCTCACTACGACTTATGTGAACAGAGAGGTCTTGCAGATAATCCAAGTATTTTTAGGAGGATTAAAAGCCCTCAAATTTTTTGTTCCTTTTTTATTTTCTAATTGATCAAGCACATGAGCCTCACCTGTATAGTATCCCTAACCAGAATGTAAATGAGGTTCCATTGCCCATTGTGACAATTTCTGCCACCCCTGTTCAGACTTTGGCTCCCATTCATCTGAGAAGTGCTGCACCCCTGGAGAGCAATGCAGGTGTTGGTGCAGCAGGGCTGACCTCCCAGCAAATGCCATTCTTATCCTGGGTTGTGGGTGGCATCTAGTGTATGCCTGTCCCTGCTGTGGTAAGATGGGCTTTGACCCAGTTTTCCCATGAGAAGAGTGGGATCTTGACTAAACCATCTTCCAGCAATGCAGTCAGTTGTACTTTGGAGATACTGATCAGGGTGTGGGAACTCCACCAGGATTAGTCTGAGACCTCTCAGTCTGAAACCTTGTTTCAGTTCTGGTTTGACAGCATCCCAATCACAGCTGTAGTTTCTTACCGTGCCTTTCTCCACCCAGCACCAATATTTCTTCCCTTTGAAAACACCCATTTCCAATACTGACTGGCTTTGACATTTTTGACAAAAAAATTTGACCTTTAAAATATCTTATGAACTCTTACTTTTCTAAATGTTTGATTGTTTTGTGCTTCTCTTTTCCGGCTAGTTCAATTTATTAATATGCGTTTAAAAAAAGCCATTGGCACCAGAGTTGAACCAATATCCTGGGTTTGTCTCGCCAGTGGCAGCTGGGAGTAAAATTCATCTTCTTTCTTCTGCTTGCTCCTGTGCGGTTGAGCTGGATATGTCCCCAGTCTTTAATCCAAATACTTCCTGTGATAGAAAATCTATCAGGTGCTAATGGAAGATGTTCTCAAGTTTAATTACTCTCTTTGGTTTAAAAAAAAAAAAAAAATTAGAAAATTACCCCCCATACTTAGCTTGGATTGATCCAGTTTCAGCTTCCAGCCGTTGGGTCTTATCCTGCCCGTGTCTGCTAGATTAAAGAGCTCTTTCTTAATAGAAAACCATGTGGATACTTTAGCGACCTCTTAACCTTCTCATTGTGAAATCAAATGAACAGAAGCTCTTTGGTCTCTTACTGCAAGGTAAGCTTTCCTGATGAGGGTCAGAGCAGGCCAGCAGGGTCCAGGTCAGAGATTTTTTTTTTTTTATGTTCTTGGCCCACTTTCTGGAAACCCGAAATAGATGAACTGTGAGAAGGGATTGGGCACTTAAATACATTTCATCTCCTCCCTCTTCATGATTCAGATTAACAGAACTAATGGATAAAATTAATCAGGTGCTGTTTCATCCATCTCATTCATGAAAAAGCAGGTGAACATTAAACTACATTAAATATTACTTTCTTATGAGCAAATTGAGATTCCATACAAATACAATTAATTATGGATTGAGAACAGCCAATTACAGGAATATATGCAAGAATTATTTGAATACGGATGCTACAAGATTGGAGGAGGGAAGAAGGAAACCTGTCTATGCCCCTAAAAACCTATTTGAACAGCTTAGTGCTGTGTTTCATATTTAAATTAATAAAGGCCTTTATCATTAATGAGATGATAAACGTGCTGAAAAACAGAGCTAAGTGATCAAAATAGGAAGCTGCTGAGGTATGGGAAGGAAGTGGGTTACTGGGAGCATCGAATAGGAAGGGCGGTGCTGGGACCCATCAGACTGGCAGGCAGACACCCAAAGAGGAGTCTCATAGCCCCTTTCTTGGCCTCTTTGGCTTCCTGACCTTACCTCTTTCTTCCCACTATTCCTGATGTTGCTAACAAGCCCAGATCATGCTGTTGCTCTGTAGGTCTGTAAATGAATATAAATGAAAAGACAAGCTCTGCCCAGTGATTTTTCCAACCTGTGTGCATTTGCTTGTTCAAAACAACAGTACTGAGGCTAGGTTAATAAAAAGTTGGTCACAGGAGCATAATCTGTTGAATAAAGATAGCATAATTTATCCCTTAAATCACAGGATATTTTGAAAATTCTTGAATTATGCTAGTAGAGCTGGGTGAATTTCATGGTTTTAGTGACCTCCAAGCAAGGACAAAATATACTGTGTTTTTTCTAAAGCCACTTTCTGAAAAAATAAGATATAGTTTCTGGACACAGAAGAATAAAGGCAGTGTAGTTTCAGAAGCTACATATGGGACTTATATTTGCAAATTTTTTTATTTCTTATAAAACATTGATAGAATGAATTCAGTGTCTCCATTCCCCTCTGGAACTGACCTTCTCCTGGGAATGGGCTGCTGAAGCATCCAATATTTAGATTGCTGCGAAAACTACCTGCAGCAAAAACTGCAGCAAGAAAATGGGAACACGTTATTAGGGTTTTGTCGCAGCATACCTTCATTGCCCTTTCAATTCAGGTTAAGGAACATTAGGCAATGGAAGCCCCTCAGATTTCACTTTGCAATTTTAAAGCTGGCAATTCAGTGCACGTTGCTGGCACAGTGAAGGCAGGTTTGCCTCTGCCTTTCTTTCTGTGCAGAAGGGATGAAGTCTTGCCTTTCTGGGCATAAATCACTTTTAGTTATGGGAGGTTAGGAGGAAACCTCCCTGGAATCAGTTTATCCTGTGATTAACTGAGGAGGTTTTGCACCTTTCTTTCTTTGAAGTATCTGGCTGTTGTTGCACCCTTGCTTGGCAGTTGTGAGGACAAGAAGGCTGTGTTGGCTCATACAATTCAGAAGACTTAATACAACAACAGGCACTAATACATTTGAGGAGGAGAGAAAAATCCAGTGAGTGATCAGAGGAGTGTCTTTCTCGTGCCATAAACACTAAACCATAACATCCAGAAATGGGCTGGAGACCATCCTCCTTGGAGGATTTAGTCTTTGTCTCAGATTTCCTAGGGATGGCATGTACCGACCCACAATGGCAATGCCATGCAGGTTGGGTCAGAGGAAAGCTGAGCTGTGTGTACTGCATACATGCAGGACAGAGGAGAAAATAAGATAATGGTTGTTTTGATTTCAGATATATAGGCACTGTCTCTGTCAGGGAAGAAAAAAAAATCTGTGAAAGGAATAGCAGTGGTTTTTGGTTTGTATTGTGCAGAATAGGGGATAACGCGTGAATGCTAGGAATGATGACAAGGCAGAAAAGGAGGGACAGAGCAGCTCCCTGAAAATGTTTGGACATTAGGTGACACTCTTCTGCTACATTTCCAACAGCCGTCAATGCAGGTGGACAACACTAGGCAGACACAAACTCTTATTTTGAGCAAGCCTGTTTCTTTAGTCTTCAGGTTTAATTCATGTGGGAAATTGTCAAGAAATTTTCCTATCAAGAACCTTACACTTCACCCAATTTCTGATTCAATTTGATTATCCACTTTAGTGTGAGCGAAAATTCAGGAACTAGCTCCCTTGCGTTCAGAATAATAACCACCAATATATTTGCTTGGTTTAAATCACTTTAGGTAGTATTGTGAGATAATTCACTCACCAGCTCCAGGGTGTAACTATTTAATTTGTGCAGAGGGTGGCATTTCAGCACCGTGAAAGGTAAAGGAGTCCAAGAAAACTGTGTGATTAACAAGAAGAAAGAGAGGGGCTATCAGTGAGTTATTCTGCTGATATTTCACACTGTGCCACTGATCTGTCTAATGACTTGGGTCAAAACAAAGACTCTGAAAGCAGCACAGAATAACACCAGAGAGATGAGTTTGACATTTTTTGGCAGCAAAGTCTGTATAAGCGCATATGTTCCACCTATTTTTCCACTGCCTTCTACTACTACAACAGAAGATAAATGCATGCTTGGTCATCCCTCGAAAGAGCGGCATTACATCCACGTCGTAATGACTCAGTTGAGAATGATGGCTTACATGGAAAAAGCAGTAGCATTAATTTTTTTTTTTTTTTTTTTTTTTTTCCAGGAGCATTTGAAAGATTTATAGCAAACTTGCATCTTAGTTCTAGGGAAATACACAGATTAGTACTAATTAAAGTTAATATTTTAGACTTAAGAAACAAGTCACTTATGGATTGCAGATATAAAACTCCCTGGTTTTTGCTCCTAAGATTTTGTTTGTCGTTGCTGCAGTCAGCAAATGGAAAGCTCCTGTTTTCTGCAGTGTACCTCGCTGGGAGGAAAACTGTCAACATAAGAAGTGAAGGAGACTGATGGGGGAAGGCATTATATATTCCTTTTTAATCTTTTTAATATCCATCTCTAGAAGACACAGAGCCTTGTGTGTGATGGAGGTCACACTCCCCAGGTGACAGAGTGCCTCTGCTCAAGGTCACTTACTTATGCCTCTGTTTGTTTGCTGTGGAATCCACCTATCTTCCTGAATAATTCACAAGCACGTTTGGGCTCAGGATCCCTCTTTAATGAGTTCGGGAAGCAGCCAGGGCTCAGTGCTGCAATCAGCTTCACACTGCTGAAGTGCAGAACATGGGGTGCTGTATGCCAATGCGGGGCCCAAGCGTGTACCTAAACAATATTGTTTTTACAAAAATTTACACCCAGTAAGAACAGGATAGTGAATAGGCTCCAACAGGAGGCTGCCAGACCCATCCCAGTGGTTTGTTTTTTTTTAATTCAACCCTTCAAGATAATTAAACTTGATAAGAAGTGAGGGACAGAGATTTAGTTTCTGCTGGGAGGGCACTCTGACACTTCTGTTCCTTTTGACTTGTTTTCCCTGTCTACGGCTAGATCCTGTCTGTTTTGCAAGTTTAATTTAGTCATAGGTGCTGTATTAAAGTACGGCTCAATGGAAAGTCAGAGTGATCAAACTGGACTGGGAGGAGCCAGTGCAGATTTATATTCTGTCTTTACAGGAATATGTCTACTTGCTTATCTGCTAAGAGGTTCCCACTGATGATGCTGTTCATTAACACAAGAGCAAACCAATCTTGTGCTTTCTTTTATGTCAGATTTCTGATTGTGTGGCAGAGGGAACTGGGTCTCTCTCAGGCTCCCATGGCAGTATTTGTATGCTACGACTCAAGAACAAGAAATATGAAAAGATCTGTGAATGCACTCACTGTAGTAGCCACCAGCCTTCAT
This sequence comes from Athene cunicularia, assembly GCF_003259725.1. NCBI lineage: Eukaryota > Metazoa > Chordata > Aves > Strigiformes > Strigidae > Athene > Athene cunicularia. The sequence goes on along the minus strand of NW_020799117.1, from coordinate 8,515,182 downwards.
CTTCCTCCTGCCAAGCACCTCCTCTCTGGGACAAACCAGCATGGAACAGGATTCAAATGCCTGCTCCAGCTGCGCTGGTATTCATAAGCTTGCTTACAAGTTTTCAGAGAAAAATCAGCTCTGCCACTATGCTCCACTAATCTGCAATGACTTTGGTGTTGGTTTTTCATTCCACTGGCATACTCATATCTTCTTTTTTGCAACACTAGGTATTTTTTTGCTGTCTTCCTTTCTGCATCTCTATGAAGTAGGCAAGGCAATTTTCTGTTTGAATTGCTTCTGGGTAAGGCGTATTTAAAGCCATACACAGGCTTGAAAGGCATGCTAAAGACTTAAAGGGTCATCTTAGGGACCCAGCTATATACCTTTAGTCCTTCAGTACTTAAAAAAGGGCCATAATCTGGATGGGCTCTTCTGATGCTTTCAGGAAAGAAAAGAAAAAAATAGCTTAATTTGCAGTAATTTTCTGGTTGGCTGTTATGGAAAGCTTTCTAACTGCAAGTTCATTGGAACAAGCTGAGGGAGGCTTTTGACAGCGAGTTATGCCATCACCTGTCAAATGCTGGTGTATTAGATCCTGCAATAAAAGAAAAAAAGGACTTGATGTCCTCTTGAATTCCCTGTTTCTGACCTGGTCACCCAGATAAGTGTAAGCAAGCTTTGCATTATTGACCTTGGAGAGTTTGTAAAGACTTATGTCTGTTTGGCTCTTCTATGAACCTGAACTGGACTGGTGGTTAGACAGGATTTGTGTCCTCCCTCGTGTGGTGATCCTGTCTTTCAGTAAGATGGTTTTGCTCCACTTGTCAGTAGCATGGGCCAAGGTGGGATTCTCAAACCTGGAATATTATATGGTTTTGGAATACTTGATCTGGTTGTAAAATGAGCTTGAAAGAGCAAGGTTCATGTCCCACAAAGCTGTATTTTTGGATTATGTTTTTTTGGCTGGTCACTTGAAAGATTTGATCTTTTCCATAATGCAAAATAAATACCGGAATGAAAAGCCATACCACATGCTGCTGAAGCGGTCGGAGTGCTCCATCTTGACATTTTCAGAATAGAAGACAGATGTTACCAAGATGTTTATGGGATGGCCTGTGTTTTTCTTTAATGAAAAATCATTAGCAAGCAAATGTCCACAGAAGGTCTGAACTTTAATGAAATGAGATTTTTCTGATAGAAGATGTTTCACAGAAAATGTTTCACTTAGTGTTGCTTTTTTTGGTAGTTAATTGGCATACCCTTCCTGCACATATGCCTTTAATCCTGCCTGCGTGGTTTGATCAGAGCATCTTCCTCCCAGAAGACACTGCTCTGCATGCAGCTCTGTGAACATCCCTGGGGCTTTTTGCTCTATGGAGATGCTCTGTGAGAGCTGCCCAATCTTTCCCTAATGGTGCAACGGGATTTGTGCTGGCCTGTAAATAATTGTGAGTTGTGTCTTCAGAGATTAGTTGTCTGTAGCGTCAGTGCTAGTGGAAATCTGTCCCTGAGGACTAGTGCAGGAGGTTTGTGATCATATGCTGGAGCTGGGGTGAACCCCCTGAACTATTTCATAGTGGCTCCTTATGGAAATCTTATATAATAGCACATGTGGTTTCTCTTTGAGACCATGTCTTGTTGCATAGGCTGGGCTTTGAGATGGGCTGGATGGGACATGTTGGGCAACATAGAAGTGCTCTGCACTGTTATAATTCAGAAAAAAACGTGGAAAAATGACTAAATTTGTGTGTATGTAAAATACGGTCAGGCTGGTATCTTTTCTCACTGTGTCTGTGTTGTGCTTGTTCTGTGCCACCTATGACTACAGAATATAGTGGTGATTGTCCATTAATTGCCTCATGACTGATTGAAAATATAACTGAGGTGTAACTATGTAAGTCTATTTTGACTAAATTAGGAAGATTAACATTAGCAAATTGATATTCAAGGCAGTAGCAGCTCCATGTACAATCACTGCTTATTTTTCTGAAAGTCCTGGGCAGAAGTATAGTCCTACAGGCCAGTATAGGAGGGCCAGTGTTGGGTCTTAATCTTAGCCCTTCTCTGGTTGGGCAACGAGAAGAACTTGATGGAAAAAAGCCACCTGAGACCTAAGGGGACAGTGTGAAAATAAGTTGTGATCAGTGGAGGTCCCCAGCAAGCAGGAGGCTGGCAGGGGAAAGTATTATGGGAAGGTTTGCTCATTGGCACGCTCATTTTCACTCCATTGGGAAATTATTCAGAAGTGATGGTCTTCACAGTATCACTGAGAGCCCATCGTTTCCCCACAGCTGCTGGAAGAAGGGATAATCCAGCTGCAGGGACTGAAGCCCCTGGGACTCTGATCGCTTGTGGGCTGCCAGGGCTGAGCTGGCTGGGGTGTGCTGCCTGTCGAGGACAGCTGGGCACCAGCAAAGCCACTGCTGGGCTGGGCAGGCACGGTCCAAAATCTGCATGCACACAGCTGCTGGAGCTCGCTTTGAATTTGATGCAAGCATCATAGTCTGCCTTCATTCTGCCCGTGTTTTAGGAAAATTGCAGTGCAGAGATTCCTGTGTTTAAAAAGCAGTGAGCTTGCTATCTTTGCATAAGATGGTTTCCTTGAAAGTGAGATCTATGTATGGACAAACTGAAAATTCCTGCTTGATACACAACTTGCAGACCCAGATTTCTGAGGCTGGAGGAGATCTACATTTTAGTTTTTCCGCTGCAGGTGGCACTACGGTTCCTCTTCTTTTAACCGTCCCAAATCTGAAGTGATGAGTTATTTGCTATGGTCCAAAGGGCAGCAGAAAAGCCTGACCAAATTTAACTAAACCAGAAGGGCACAAAAAGGATTTTGAACAAAATGTGAGTGACTTACTTGCCCTGCCCATCCCTTCTCAATTACTGAGAGCAAATAACTTACATGTAATAGCTATGGGGGGAGAAGCATGAAGAGGAGGCAGAAAAGTGTTTTTGGCAAAAACAGTGAGCTTCAGAAGGAAAAAGCAGATGAATTCCACAGTGTGCGTACAAACACGGTGTATGTTCAGCTGGCTTGGGACTTCACAACTGGCCTCGCAGCTGACCCTGAGCAGCAGCAGTCTGTCACTCAGGGCCCCGTGCTTGGGACTCTTTCAGATTTAATGTTCATCCTTTGCAACCTGTCTTGGGTGCTCAGTGCTGCTCTCCCAGACAGAATACACGCCAGCTGGTTTGTCCTGACTTCCCTAAGGACATAAGGAGAATTAACCCTCTCAGCACCATGACAGTGCTTCCTCTCCTCCAACCTGATGTTCTAGGGGGTACAACACAGAAGATCCACAGGACCCATCACATGGGTGATGTCTATAGGATGGTCAAGGTCAGATTTCCATGGCAGAATATGGGCAGCCAGTTTTCTTCTGTTTCTTAAAATCTGGATAAAGTTTTGTTTTCCTTTGTGAACTGTGTTGGGGTAGTGGGAGGGAGGAAACAGTTAGTGGAACAAATGCAATTATAAGGTAGTGTTCATGTAGGAGGGAGTTGGTGGGACCCCTTCCCACAGTCCCAAATAAGTCAGCAAGGGAAAGCAGTGCTTGGACCGGTTCCACCTGTCCAAAATTGACTGTTAAATCATGGCAGGTTCGAAAAACAACAAAACTTGAAAACATAAATGTGAGGGCAGAAGAAGCTAAATTAATTAGGGGTTTTATCCAAGGAGGGTGAAGAGGTGACCCAGTCACAGCCTTTAAATAACAACAGCAGGCAGAATAGTTTTTTAATCAAAGGGAAAGAGTATAAGTAAATTTCAAAGACTATACGTAGAAGTTACAAAAATCCAAATGGGAAACAAGTCATGTGAAATGCCATTCAGTGACTACCCTGGGCAGGCAACAGGGTACAAGTGAGATGTATTTCTTGCTTATGTGCACCACCATGTGCATTAATCTAAAAAGCCCATTAAAATCTTCCTGTAGTTTAGCTTGATTCCATGCAGTACAGGAAGAGTAAACAGAGAGGAAAAGTATATGGATTGAGTTGATGGAAATTTACTTTCGAATGATTGAAACTGAGGTGACATAAAGCAGATGGAATTTTTTCTCACCACTGCTAGCTTAAGGAAATGAAATCTTTCATGATGATCCAATTTTTTTATTAATTTTCATATAAAGAACACAAAATATTGTGGCTGTGAAAGAGCTGAATATGAAGCAGAAATAAAATATGTACATAAAACAGGATAACTGACAGCTTTAATACATTTTCAATTTATATGTGAATTTAGACACAATTCCCCCTGCATAAACCAAACACCTAGCCACAGGGTATAACATGGGAAGCATAAAATCAAGGGAAGGTGCAGCACTTAAGCTAGAGAAAGAGTAGTAGAGTGGTGGCAAAGGGCAGGCACTGCCTGTTGGCTTGATGAGATAAGCACCTCCCTCCTTCCATGCCCATCTCTGTTGCAGGCACCAGACTTGCTCAGGACCTGGCAGCTACAAATCTTTGGTCTTTTTGTGCAGTGTCTAACACTTCCTTCATCATCAAGTCAGATGTTCCAGTAGAATCAGAGAAATCATCAAGGTTAAGGAGTTGATTGTAATGGCCAGATGTGACAGAAGGCAATTTGAAGGCAAAGCTGGTGCGACCAGAGTGTAGCTGTTTCCTAACAGCTCCCAGATGACCTGTGGAGGCTACATCAAGATTGTTCGAAATTGCACCAGGCTCAAGTCAGGTCCTCTGTGACTTCAGGCGCACGGGTGCCATAAAACCACCCTTACCACCCTGTGATGCCTGCATGTCACCCAAAATTTTTGACTTCCTTAAAAATAAAATTAAAAAAAAATGAATGAAAGGAAAAGAGAACACAAAAAAAGGAGAAAGAACAGACACAAACACAGACAAGCAGAGTGAGAGAGGCAAGAGATTAACATTTTCTGCACCCACAGCAGTAACCTATCTGACTCTCAAGATGCCCAGCTGTACCCAGTGTTGCCTTTTAATTATTGGCATAATCAGGTCATGTGTCTAATTGGCACCCTGGTGTGGGAGCTCACCCTCACACTGGGTCTCTCCTCTGCCAAGGTGTTTTGGAATTCCTTTAGCTGCACAGCTAAGTGAAACCTCATTAGGAATAAGACCAGCTCTCCATAAAGGGTAAGTTCTGATGAGTGGGTCTTTTCTCTTCTGCTTGAACTACTGTAAGGGCTTCTCAAATTAATTTAATATAAGCAGCAACAAAAGCCTCTCAGACAGCTCTGCACTCTCCTTCCCCAAATAGCTGTTTATAAGGATTCCACTGTCCTACCCTATGTTTCTCAGCACAAATTTGCAAATATTTAGCAGATGCCACCAGGGCGTGATGCAGCTGTTCTTCACTCCTCCAGGGTGACCATCCTTATGCAGCAGAGTTGTTGTGTCAGAGGGAACCACACACCTTGCTCAGGCTGATCCCTTGTTAGAGTGGTTGGGTGACAGCAACATACTGGGAGAATAAGGTTGTGCTATGTCTGAACAAAAATATCCCCAAGGAAAGTGGACTAGGGTTTTCCCATGGCTTTTGAGGAAGGTCCCGATCTAGACTTTCTCTCTAAAGCCTCCCATGGGTTTCCAGCAATCTAGATATTTTCTAGGAATTTTTCACAGCTTTCCAGGAATCCCTCCATCCAAAACCTTTCTAAGAAATCCCCATGGCTTTCTACAAATATAACTGTTTCTTTCCAGATGTCCTTCCGTTAGGTTTGGGACCATTTCCCTGATTTACCAGGAATTTAAATAAATCCTCAATTTAGAGTCCTCCTAGGAATTCACCTAGTGCTTTCCAGCATTTCCTCAGGCTAGAATCTGTCTAGAGAGTTTGGTGGTTCTTCCTAGGCAATTTCCTTCTACTTTTAATTAGTTTTTCTAGCTGCTTTTCAGATTTTTTTTTTTTTTTGGTGTGAGTTTGTAGGCAATTTTCTCACAGCCTTTCAACATTTACTTTCTAGGAAAATTTCCATTGCTTTTTGTGACTTGTCCCCATGCTTGCTAGGAATTCTCTGGCTCTTTTCTAGTAATTTTCCCGTTGCTTTTTAAAAATTGTTTGTACTTCTTTCTAGGAATTCAGTTGGTGCTTTTCAAATTGGTTGTTTTCCAGAAACTTAAATTAACCAATTAATTTAATTAAAAATTAATCTGTTGTTTTCTAGAAATGTTACTGGTGTTTTTTGAAATTTCCTCACCACTTTCTAAGAGTTTACGTGGTGCTTTCCAGGCTTTTGCCCATAGATTTCTAGGAATTCACACCAAATCCTCTAAGAATTTCTCCTCTGCTTTCTAGGAATTTTCTGCTGCGTTGTAGGACATTGCCCATTGCTCTCCAGAAATTTGGGTGGTGCTTTGGGGGGAATTGCCCTGTGCTAACTAGGGTTTCTTCCACTCCTTCCTAGTAATTTTCCTACTAATTTCAAGGATTTCCTCCACTGCTTTCTAGATATTCTCCCACTACTTTCTAGAAATTTGCTCTGCTGCCTCAATTCATTTTTGAGGTGAAAGCTCTGTAAGCCACTTTCTGCTCTGCTAGCATGTCCTTGCTGTGCTAATGATGTCCAGATTAGCAGCATGTACCATCTGTGACCAGGTAAAACAGACCAATGAGACAGGGCAATGGCGTGGAGAGAAAAACTTGGCAGCTCTTACACCTTCACCCATGGTTATAACTTGATTCTGTTACTGTGGTTTCTGCCTGTATTATGTCAAAGATGATATTTGACAAGAAACTTCTATATTTTTAAAAGTTGATTTTTTTTTTCCAGTAGAGTAACACTTAAAGGAGTTTTTCAATTAGAATTGCTAATGTTCAAGTGTGGTAACAGCTAAGCACGATGCAGCCTTTCTGTTTGGCACAGCACTGATGAATTGTTAGGGAAAGGAACTGATTCACTTTACTAAATTAGAACTGATGCCACAGGCACTATGAATGTTAACATCCATGTAATTATGCAAAATATTTGTACTTTTATCTACATTAAGTACGGTACAAGTGTACAAGGCACAGAGGCTGTCAGAAAAACACCCACAACTTACCCAAAAGAAAAGTTTCTTATCTCCTTGTTTCCTGGGAAAAGAAAAAAAAAAAAAGTGTAGTGACAGGTTCCATACTCTGAAAGAGCAAATCTGCTTTCCATCACTATCATTAGGCATAAAATAAAGCAGAATTCAGGATGTGGGCTCTTCTGCTTTTTAATAGGAAGAGTTGGCCTGCTGTGCTTGGAGCATGTTCCTTTGGCTGCAGTGTGAACTGTACAACCCAGGGAAAACTCACTGTTTCTCCCTGTGAAATGAAATGTTAAGGTAACCACAAAGCCCTCACTAGGAAATGGGAAAAAAATATAAATGATATAAGGAGAAGTCAGGCACAGCTAACCTTCCCTTTCTTCATACCTCTTGCTAAAGCAAATTTTTTTTTTTTCCCTAGCAATTTCCAGGTAGTTATCACCCTTTCCTGCAGTACCAGAAGACACCTCACCTGTCTGAAGTTGCTCTCAAGATCTCAGAGTAAGATAAGTCACATATAGCATTACAGTGACCATTGATTAACCTTTTCTGTTTGCCAGCTTGAATTTATTGTCTCGGTGGTAGAACCCAATATAGGATGAGGCAAGTAACAGTCTGAGGAGAGACACCGGCATGTTTCACCCTGACAGACCTCAGGGTGAGCTCATTGAAAGGATAAGCATGTTCAGCAGTGATAGTGTACCTGTTCCACTCTTTATTCACACACCTGTGGTGCTGACACCGAAATCTTTGCAGGTCTGTAATGCCATTGGATTCACACTTCTCCCTATTTGGGGAAAAAGTTAAACCTTAATAGTTTAAACACTAAATCATCCCACGTGTTCAGAGCTGCCAAAGGAATTGTAGAAATAACCCAAAATATATGAATTCACTTTCAGCTGTTTAAAGTTTTAATCTGAATTTAATTACATTTGGGGAGTGGAGGAGGTGGTAGGAGTGTTACTACAGAACACTAAAGCTGCAGCACTTGCCAATATGAAGGTGACTTCTCAAAGGAGAAACTTTCTTAAGAAGGGTTTCAAGGTCAGTCACACTTTTTTTAACCAAAAAGAAGGCTGTTGAAAAACATTCTGATCAGCAAAACCCTTGATCCTTCACTTTGGTTTCACAGATTCTTTTTAGAAGACATTGTCACTTTTTCCTGCTCATTATTTATCTAAGAAGCTTCATGCCTATGCTCGGAGAGATATTTGACCTTTGCATGTTAAAAGGTGTTCAGGTAGCAACTCCTCTAATAGAACAAGCACCTTCCTTCAGTAAGCTGAACCTTGGCTGACGTCTGTATAAAACAATCACAGTCTGGGCACCAAAACCCCACGGTCCTGGGAGAGATGCTATTTGTTCGTCAGGCTTCAGAAATAAATGACTTTTCATCAATATTAACACGGTTCTGGAAGTCAATACCCAATACCTCTGATTATGCTCCAGGAGGTGTTTTGACACAGCAATATATAGAGATTAAATTCCTCCATGGGGTGAGTGGTATAAAAACCTTGGCATTTTATTCACCTTCCTACTTTTCTGACAGCCTTTGGAGAGTGGTGTTATTGAATGAAAATGTTTCAGTTAACCTCAGATATCTCGAGAGCTTTGTATGATGTGAGGTTCTGGGCTGGATCTCACTATAGAAAGGGGGTTGCTATTTCCTTTAACACATAATGAGTTTTAATTACTAGTACTGTTATCATCAGCAAAGTATCAACACCGTGTTGCACTGGTCAGGCCAGGTTCTGACTAAGGTGAAGGGATATCTGCTGCTACCTGTGACACAATCAGGACTTAGTCCTTATATGTCTGAGTTGTTTTTTTAATAAAAAAGAAAGCAAAAATTGGTGATTCTGAAGTTCCAGCTTGCGTAAGACAGTAAAGCTGTGTTCCGGCACATCTCCTAATCTATCTCATTCACAAAATCATCAGCTAATCCTTTCTACTGGTTGTGATGATCTACAAAGCTCCAAAGCGATTTCTTTTTTAGATGGTACCTTAAACAGAATTGCTTCTGCTGTAGCTACTTTACTGCTCAGCAGAAGCAGTCATGTTTAAGTGAGAAACTGCAATAGGTGGGATATAACTGTAACAGCCATGGAACGTCGCGAGGGTTTGCTGTCTCCCCTCATGACTGATGGTCTCTGACCAGGCGTTCCCATGGCCGTGGTTGCAGTTCAGGTGTGAGGCTTTGCAGGCATAGCTTATGCTGTTACCAGAGTTAACTCTTCTTAACCTGAGATCTTCTTTGTCATCTTATGTGTTATATGAGGGTTTATGACATGGGACTACTGACAGGTGCTGCCCCAAAAGAGGGCACCCGGAGCCTGGATGTGGGATGGTCAGAGATGGATTGCAAAATAGCTCTGTCACAGCAGGATGCATGATTGTCCTCTTCCCTGATACTGTCCAGGCAACTCAGTGATCAGGCTGAGTCCTACCTCCTACGCATAAACAGATTTTATTTGTTGTTCTGCTGAGAGTCTGACTGGAAAACTGTGCAAGTGGTTTCTCATAGATGGATCTCAGCTCTAGAAGTACGTTACCAATGTGTGTTTGTGTGTGCACGTACATGTACAAAGTGCTGGTTTGTCGTGGCAAGGCATTTAGACCTGCAGAGAGAAGAAAAAGATTTTTCTTAAAAAAACCCCAAACAAACAAAACCCCAACATCCCCTGTTGTGGTTTAACCCTGGCTGGCACCCAAGCCCCACATAGCTGCTCACTCCCCCTTGGTGGAATGGCAGAGAGAATCAGAAGGGTGGAAGTGAGAAAACTCATAGGCTGAGATAAAGACAGTTTAACAAGTAGAGCAAAAGCTGTGCATGTAAACAAAGCAAAACAAGGAATTAATTCACCACCTCCCATGGGCAGGCAGGTGCTCAGCCATCCCCAGGACAGCAGGGCTCCATCACATGTAACGGTGACTTGGGAAGACAAACACCATCACCTTGTATGTCCCCCCTTTCTTTCTTCTTCCCCCAGCTTTATATGCTGAGCATGACACCAGATGGTCTGGGGGGTCAGTTGGGGTCAGCTGTCCTGGCTGTGTCCCCTCCCAACTCCCTGTGCACCCCCAGCCCCCTCACTGGTGGAACAGGGTGAGAGGCAGAAAAGTCCTTGACTCTGTGTAAGCACAGCTCAGAGATAATTAAAACATCCCTCTATTATCAACACTGTTTCCAGTACAAATCCAAAACAGAGCCCCATACCAGCTACTATGAAGAAAATTAACTCTAGCCCAGCCAAAACCAGCACACCCCAGAGGGAGCGTTCATTTTTCGAGAAGAGCTAATTCCACCCTAGGACTCCATCAAAAATGAACTGATGCCTGCTGGAGAAGCTTATGGAAATTCATTTAGCAAGCAAAAGGGCACTGCTCCCAGGTCTAACAAGTGCAGCACACTTTCCCACCACTGGGTCCTGTGAAACATCCTAAGATCAATGAAAAGGTGAGAAATACTGGATGCCCTACAGGAATAATGCGTCTCACCTTAGCAATGTCCAGGCAAGGGGTTCCTCTGGACTGAACTGGGGTTGAAGTCGATGGTTTAAGGAGCTCTGCTGTATCAAGTTCCTTCAAGTGATTTAACAATTTCATTTTCATTTTTTGTATAGCTGAGATTGGTAAGTGGTGGTGATCACTTGACACAGAGCTTTAGCACCTTTAAGTCTTGTCTTCACAGTCAGGTTATTTTAAGATGCCTCAAATTACACTTCCCAGATCAGATCAACTCCTCACTTGGAGCATTTGGGTGCTGTCTGAGCAAGGGGAAGGCAGCAGTGTGTGTCCACCAGCAGATGGGACGTAAGTCAAGGAGAAAGTCTGGTTGCAGCTGAGTGAGGCATTGCTCTTTAGTCCTGTTACCTCCTTATTGTTTCATTTTCTCAAAAGCAAGGGCTGAAATGGAATGTGTTGGTTTCTAGCTGCTACTTTCGAGTTTGACAAATAACTGCAACTGCTGGTGGGATAGGAGGGTCCACAGTGAAAAGCCTGAAGTGCTGATTATCCCACTCTTAAGCAATATATATGATTTTTAAGCTAAAAGGTCAATACACCAAGATTTAGCTTGGGAACCGTCTCCAAAGTTGTTTATAATTCTTTTGCATGCTACGACTGAATGAAGTATTTTGTCAGTCATGAAATCTATTCTAAATCCCAGAGAACTGCTGAGAAAGAAGCAGTTTGTACATGATCACGAAACAGCAGTTTCTTCAGACTTGGTGTATATTTACAGCTCTCCTTCTCAGGAGTTTTCTTATTTCAGTTAGGAGTCAGGATGCATAAGAAAAATGCTTTCTCTGTCTCCTACATAGATTTGGGTCAGCACAGGAGAAGCAAGAAATTCAGCTGAGCAGTGGCTAATGTACATAGGAGGTATTTGATTTGTATTGACCATCATAAATATCTTGTGCTCCGATACGTGATTCAGATGGGAGACGGCCAAACTTCTGTGTCAACATCGCAGTGGCAACAATAAAGAAGAAAGAAGGAGAGCCTACCACAGAGAGCAAGCTCTGGAAACAATCCTTCACAGTGTGACTTTCTGCGCTGTGAGACAAAGAGGGAGCAACTAATTGGAGCATTATTTTCTTAGCAGAAGCTTGCATTTTGCTCTCTGTTACATGTCAGCAGCTACACTAAAGTAATTGGAATAACACCTCCAGCAGCAGAAGTTCAGATACCATGGTGATGAGTGCTAATAGAGAGACTGGTTAGATAAAGCAGGATGCATAGATGACAGATCAGTTCAGTTAAATGTGTTTTACAAGTCAGAAAGATTTTCACCCGTGGCTTTCTTTTGAATCAAATGCTAAAACAGGTAGCTTTAGAAGTCTTCTTCCTAGAGGTGTTCATTTATGGGAATTTTACGTTTGCTGTACTGATGTTTCAAAGATCCAAATTCTGTTTTCTTTAAAGTCAACAGAAATTTTTCAGTTATAAATTGTGATCCTGATTATGAAATCTTATTTATTACTGCAAATTTAGACAATATAAATTTCTACCACATCTGCTATATGATTAGAAAGAATTTTTGATGTGATACTTTTAAAGATGTGCAGATCATGAGTTTTCAGAGGAGGCTAATGACACATAGATGCTAGTTCTGAAACCTGGATAGAAAATCTGTAGGTAAACCTAAGCAGCATGTCTATAAATGTTTCATTGCTATGAATATTTGCTGAAGATATGTTCCTCAGGCACTAACTACAGAGGACAGAATTTGATTTTTAAAATTCCTTTTTATATTTTACCCAGCTAACACTCAAATAAGCTTAACAAAACTGTTCTTGACTATGATTTTTCTTTTCTTTCCTTTCTTTCAAAACATCTGGAACAAGCATTTAGGGATTTTAAATGATTAAACTTGTGATAATTCTATGACAGGCCAAAGTTGATATGAACTTTATTCTCTGAACTATATCTCAGGTAAATAGCTGTGTCTGGGAGGGAACTGGGCTGGCATGCCCAGAGAATAAATCAGACTGGGTTATATGCAGTAAAGTACACTTTACCAAAATCTAGATTATCCACTTGGAGCGGGGCTCAGAGAGTATTCCCAAACAGTCTGTGGGAATCTCTCTAGGCAGTTTAAAGGGAGTTACACCTCAGACTTTAAGATTTCTTCACTGGTGTCCTCTGAAAAAAGGTAGCTCAGCCATCTAGGCCAACAGCTTCTCCCCCTCCTCCCTTCCTTCCTGTCTCTCAGAACCTGTATCTTCCATCTAGTATATACTCAGCAAGATGTACACCGGCTGAAAAAGTTTTGCATCTTTCACTAACAGGTTTCTTTATAGAGTAGAGCCTACAAAACTGATGCTTGTGAGAGCATTTACTTACAATTGCTTGTAAGTGCTAACTGAGCTGTTCAGACCTTAAAATACCACTTGCACTGAAATACAAGTGTGTTGAGTTGTGATGGTCTTCAACCACTTTTGTTTAGGAAGCTCCAAAGGAAATAATGAAATGCTTTGGTTTCATATAGCTGAATGGAATATCAAAGCTTCATTCAGTGTAGAAGTACTGATGTGGATCCAGAAAATGAAAGTGTTGACCTATACATAAAAGCAACACGCATGAATTTTTAGAAATCAAAGTTCAGCTTTATAAGAGGAATTATTCTTTTCTTTTTAGCAGCGTGGAAGTTAAAGTCACTGCTTGATGGGTTGTAGCTGGCAACAAAAAATTATATGGTCTGACAGCATCCCTGCTTAAAATAGAAGGTCAACTTCCATGGTATCAGAAATCATTCCTTTTATAATTGTGCTGGATAAATATAGGTTTCTTTTATAAGTTTCAGCCAGACCCCAACATAAAAGCCAGACACAGTGGGAAGCAGATTGTCTTTTCATAGGTGTCTCAAAGCTCATTCAGTGCAAGATTTCAGCAAAAGATAACTACTGTGGGTATCTTCTAGTGATGACACATGGGCTGTGTTTCATTTCTTGACTTCTTCAACTTCTGTTTTTCCCAGATTTTTCTCTAAGACTTTTAGGCAAACAACTTCTGCATGACAGAATGCTCAGGTGTGTTTCAAATAGAAAGGTTCTGTGTTAACCCTGCAAGAAGGCTTTAAGTCTGCATTTCTCCTAATATGATAACTACTGGAGCAGAACTAGGAAAGGTTATCTGAAGCTTCTTTGTGCTAATTATTTCACTATGCGTTAGAGAAGAATCTCCCAAGAAAAGTACTAATCCCAGAGTAGAGCTGCAGAAATACTAAATGGCTTATATGGAATTGTTCTAAGCACAAGGTTTCCTGGACCCTAGCCTCATGCATTAGTCAAAGCCAACCTTCTTCAAATAGTTTGCTTTGTCTAATTTTATCATAAGCCTGAAAATTCACAAATTTGGCCCAGTTTGCACTTTGCAGCTAGAAGCCAGAAGTAATAGCACTTGCTGAATATTAATGTTTCCCCCTACAAGGAAGCTCCTCCAAGTCTGTGCCAGCTAGTGGCTACTCTCACAGACAGAGTGTGAGGTGTTGGCATAGACAAGATATTTCAGGGCCCTGAATGGAGCTCAGCTCTTTTGTCCTATCTAACTATATGTCAAATGTTAATGCTGCCTGGGAGCTAACTCAGATCTCTCTAAAGTCTTGGGTTAGACCTAGGTGAACTCACTGAGATGAGCCTTGAGGTTAGTATCTGTACAACCAGACGTTATCTCTCTGTGCTGCTCTTCACATTGGTTTCATGTCTAGCCAGGGGGTGGAAGAAGGCTGTTTCCACATTAAATTCAAGTTACTTGCCTGCCTTTAACATTTTGGAAACCAATTTTTTGCATCTCAGACATGTCTGACCTGATGTCTGCAGAATCTACTGCAAGGAATGTCAAATCAACATTTCCAAACTTCTGCAGTTACAGGGAAATAATCAGAGGAAGGCATCTGTCAGTCTTTTGCCAGTTGAACATCTGGGAAATACAAAGTGGTCCCAGAAAAGTTGGTGCACTGATGCATTTTAACAGCTATTTGCTAAGCAAACATTAGTAATTAGCAGAGAACTTGAGAACATTGCCTATCAGGTTTTCCATGTGCCTGGCATCTCATTACCTAGTGTACAAGTCACAACTGTGTTTATCTCAGCATCGGGCTGTGAGAACCACTTTAGGAGGTGCACTGGGGAGAAACCAGAGGTAGTACAGTAACATTTGAAAAAGGCAGAACAAAGCAGTCTTGGATGGAGCATCTTCTGCACCAATGATTTTAGACTCATCCTCTCAGAATATCTTTCTTCTGGGGCAAGTACCAAGTTAGAGACAGGAGCTAAACTCAAATGTGTTCAATGCCCCCAAAGGCTGTATTAAAAATAGCTGGTTTTTCCTACTACTGTTCAGCTGTGCTGTTATTTGCCTTCCTTTGGAATGAGCCAAGCCTGAATGCTGGAGGCCTCCAGCTCTCCTGTTTCTTGAGAAGTCGTCGTTATTTCTGTGATAGTACTGTTGTTGATGGCTCCTTACTTCTTCACTTTTCCTCAACACATGGGCACAGGGCATGCTCTGTCTGGACAGAAAGGGAAGAGGAATGAGAGCCAGAGATGGAGGCCCTTTGGGTTTGATGTTGCTCCATTTGGAGTTGAAGTCCTAGATGTGTTTTGTCTGCTGTGTTTAACTTTTGACACTCAGTATTAATAAGGAAGCCATTCCACACACTTTCCAGGGAGCCATTCCACACACTTTATCTTTCTGTGAATGAAAGAAGACGGACTAGCCAGACAAAATACCAGTTCCTATTACAGCGGTGGTACTTGCTTGTCTTCTAACCCTCTTGTCTCATTTTGAAACTGTCTTCACATCTGCCATGGGGCAGCAGATGTCCAGGGCATAGAAACTTGGCTTCAGTCATCAATAATTAATAGTAGTCAGTGAATTTCTTCCAAAGAAACTTGCTTATCTACAAAGATAAAGACCTGGAGGACTAGATCTCCCAGCACTGCCTGTGGCTTTTCCTCTTATAAGATTCAGCCATCTACGCGGGGTTTACTAAACACATTATTTAGGCCAATGACTAGCACAAGGTGAGAGATAAGTTGTGTGAGAATTGAGTGTCTTGGCAGCAGAGTTTTGCTCTAGCCAGAGTCACATCCTGGGATTTGAATGAGGACTGGGGTTCTTTGCAGGAGTAGGAACTATTTCTGGTCCCCAGGAGTCTCGTTCCGCCCTGGGGGGAGAGCAGATGCCCTTGACTTCCCACCCTGTGCAGAACTGACTGCTGAAGGGGCTGCCAAGCCGTCAGTTTAGGCTGCATGTGGTTGGTCTAAATGGAATATTTGTATAAGGTATATTTCAGTCTGCTTTAGCCTCTCTCTTTGTACCTAATCAGCCCTCTTATCTTGAGTGAAATCATTGTGGAGAGGTGTCAGGATGTCAGAGGCTTTCTGTGCCAGCTCCCCCACCCAGCCGAGCCAGAATGAGCTTCCCCTCGCAGGCAGACTGGGACATAATCCATCCCATTTTCCACAATGACTGTAATCCTAGCACTGTTTATTCAAGCATGGCCATGCTACAATTAGAGCCAAGGGCTTTAAACATCCAAATGATGCCATTGGCAGAGCGTGTGCTCCAACGAGCAAACTGCCAGCACTTTCTCTATGATTTGTGCAGCCTTTTCCCAATCAATAGCTGAAGTGCCTTAGCATGGTCTTGAACCTAAGTGGAAGAAAGGGCTGTCCTAGTCTCACGTTTGACTTTCATCTGCTCCTCCACTCCTTCAGCACACCTTGTCTCTGGGCTTTTAAATAACTGACATGGCTGAACAGAGCTTCTTTTTTTTTTTTTTTTTTTTTTTTTTTTTTTTTTTTCTGAAGCTTTTAAACTCTCACTCCAGGTAGAACAATCTCCTCTCTGAGTGCTGGGTGAAGTCCTGAACACCAGCTTCAGAGCCAGAAGAGAAAAAGCTTTAATTCCTCTGGGAATCCCTCTCTGTGCAGCATGTAAAAAAAAAAAAAAAAAAATCCCCCTCCAAATCTGTCTCCTGCTGATGAACAGACAACCCATTCTGCTCATGCTGGCACGGCTGTGTCCACCCCCGAGAGGGAGCTGCTTTGCAGCCTGCCAGTGGCTGCTTCAGAAGCATATGCCTCTCTCTAGGTACGTGAAAGTTCCCACTGAAATCAGACCTAGCCTTGGCACTTCTGGATCAGGAAATACCATTTAATCACTAATTCTTTCAGCTATCTTTTTGCTTGAACCTTCCTATTTGATGGGATTTTTGCTAAGATCTACAGCTTCCTAAAAGGCTTAAACTGAAACAATATTCCCTGGAAAATGCAAGTTAAAGGTAGTTGTTAGCAGTCTGATGCAGACAGGCCTTTTTCTTGCCCCAATAAGCTTCTAATTGCTGTTGATCTGTTATATTAAAGACTTGTAGTTCTTCACTCTGACTCCGAGTTCTTGTGACTCTCAAGGCGGAGCAGTGCAGGGCAGGGACATCGGCACAGCGCACTCGCTGCAGCGCCAGCCCAGAGGCCCTGAGAGCGGGTGCTGCTGCCTGGCGCAAGGATGCTGGGGGATGAATCGTGCCTGACATCATAGCCTGGTTTGTGTCGAGCAAGAATTCTGTCTGCTGCTGTTCTGGTGGGGGACGACTGACTTTCTTGTGTTTCTGGGTTTCTGTGTGTTTAGCGTAAGCAAGGGACTCTGAAATCCGTGTTTAACTTCATCCAAGGTTTTTTTGTTGTTGTTGTTGTGCAGTGAAAATTGTCAGCTTTTAAATCTTTTCTGCTGCAAGCAAGCTACCCCAGGAGACTCCACCTGGCTTCTGGGATTGAGGGAAGCCAGAGCAATTGCCACTAGAGCAATGCACCATGTTTAATTTCTCATGGATGTGACAAATTCCAAGAGCGAGAAATCTTGAGGGGCGTAGAAAAATCCAAAGTAAGAAATCACTGCCTAATCGATTTTGCAGTTCAGCAGGGATCATTTAGAATTGGCCATTTATCCAACTGCAACCAAGTGAGTATTTTACAAGACCCTTACATATGACTTAATCTCAGCATAGAGCAAACCCAAATGAGCTAGGACAGTTCCAGTGTTGCTCCATTGTGATACCCTCTGGAGAGTGTATTCTTTTCTAGATTTGACCAAAGAGCAATTGCTTCTAGATTTGTGAGAGTGTTTCTGGGTTTGCTGCCTAGGTATTGTCATTATGACTTTCAACCATTTGGTTCAGGTGCAGTTGCCCACATACCTTGGGCTTCTGCACATCACCATGTGGCTGTCTGGTGGCTGGCTGATGGGTGTTTGGGTGATGTGGACTCAGTGACTGGTGATTCTCCATTTCTTTGGGATGGTAGGAGGTGAATTTAACATTTCTGTATTCTCTTTAGGCCCTCCTAAGGCAAGAGTCAGGCATGTGTGATGGAGTGTGTTCTTTCAACTCTGTCAACAGTAATCCCCAAGTCCTAACTGGAGACTTTCATAAACTGAGTAACTGAGGTCAGGTCAGATGCAGTTGTTTGCTGAGTCCATGTAACTTTACAACTGCATGGCAGTGGCTTCTGGTGTACGTGACACCAAAGCCATTACAGCACTAGATCATCTCCGCCTCTGATGGAGGAATGTGGTTTCTCAGTGGTTCCAAACATGCTACATTTATTCCTCTTGCATCCAGATTTCTGCTGCAGCCCAAACTGCTATAATATGTGCATTAGACCTTACAGTCTACTCACATGATGGGCCAGTTTGAGCAATGTCCTCCTCACCTAATTATTTTTTATTTGGTGAGATGAAAACATAAAAGAACAGGTCCTACTTTAATCTGCAGTTAGAGGTCACTTTATATAAGCCATGCAATGTTAATGGAATTTAGCAGCTTATAAATGATTTTTAATTGCAACTAATTCATGGTAATTTATTGAATGAATTGTTTACCCTGAATTGCCTGACATTTCCATTCCTGCACCTTTTAAGCCTTATCTGAAAGTCTTCCTTGCAGTTCTCATGCAAATCAGGGATTAAAATATTCTTCTGATGGAACTAGCCCTCAGATTATTATTATTGATTTTTTTTTTTTTTCACCTTCCTGTTTTGTTCCTGGTGGCTGTTTTGTGTTTCTCAGGAAGGGATGGCCCACATCAACTCTCCTGAGCCAAATCAGCCTACAGTTTAGATGAATCTAGATCCAAACTGTCATTCACATCATGCCAAACTTTGGCCCTTTCATTTTAAGCTGTCTGTTCTATCTCTTAAAAATGGGAGTGACAATCTATATGTAGACAGAGCACCTACTGATTTCTGTGGGAAGTGCTTGAAGTTGCTCTAGGTTTTCAGAGATTTCAGTATTTTTTGCTGTCTCCCATCATCTTAAAGAAAGAAGATGTATGGCAGTGGCTACATCTTAAAATGGCAGTAGGGGTAGGGTTAGGGTGTCTTGTCTCTACTGGGCTCCCTAGCAGTGGTCATCCACAGAGATCAAAAATCAAATCAGAAAGTAAAAAACAAGAAAATAAATAAGGCATGAGTTTGGTTGAATTTTTTTTCCCTTCCTCCTCCTACAATTACCCTAAAGATTTACATACCAGAAAGAGAGAGGGTTTTCTGTGAAAGAAATGCCATGAAAAGTTAAATGAATGCACATTTTGCAGAGCCACAGAAGCAGCCATGGCTATTGGAGGCAGCTCTTAGATTAGTAACAAATGACATCAAACCCTATATAGACACTTGTTAGGTGTTACAAAGGTCTTCATGTGTGAAAGGGAAAAATGTGACAAGTAAGATCCATCAGTCACTACGGGAAGCTGGTGCCTGTGTCTGCCTACCTTTCTTTCTTAGCCCTGGGGCAGGGCTTCCATTTGCCTCACTGTGCTCTTACCTCTCCCTGTGATACAAGTGGTATGAGCAATGTCCTTGTCCTGGAAAAACTGCAGGTCTCTCTATAGCACATTGTGCTCATCAGTTTTGTCCCACCAAAGTATTTCATTTGATGGACCCCAAGCACATGTGGAAGAGGCTTCAGGTCTAGAAGTCAATGGAGAAAGCAGAAAGAAAAAAAAAAAGGTGAAAACAAACAAAAAAATAATCCCATAACTCTGCTGTTCTCAGCTGCTCTGCCTGGTCTCCTCTCCTTGGGAGGGAAACATTGACCATCCTCTCACCAGCCAAAGTCTGAGCAAAGTTTGAACTATGAAGGTGTCTTAAATGTTTCACCTGCTTCCTAAGGTCAGATGATGTCAACTTCTTTAAGCTCTCATAGCATCTTTCTGCTTTTACCTTCAGTCTTTCTGGTGGAAAACAACACAAAGGGCAGCATCTCACTTGCTTTGGGGAAATATCATGGCTTCACCTCATCATTCAGAGCCTACACAGTTGTGAATCAGACTTACCGGGGTATGAGATGCTGCTCCTCTTCCCACTGAGAAGCACTGGCTCTCTGGACACAGGCTTTCTGTTGTGGCACTGCAAAAAAAATCCCACAACCCATGCCCCACCTGGCTGGCAGGGTTGTGTACTACCGTGCTGGGCTTGGGACAAGGGCACAGTCTGGGTTAAGTGTAGCTGAGATGCATATATCTTAGAAAAATGACCATTCTAAAAGTCATTGTGGGAAGGGAGCTAAACCATGCTCAGTGGTACCGTGCTTTAAGGGGAGCAGCAACCTCAGCTGCCCCGCTGGAGCCAGAGAGGGCTCTGGTGTTGCTCTAGAAATGAATGAAAAAAAGATCCAAAAGCATTTATAAATTCTTCGAACTGCAGCAGCTAGGAGCTATGTTGGGAAGCGTCTGCTTCTCTGTTTGCACAAGTAAATGTGGCCCAGCACAGTTTGTGCCTGGCAATGCCACAGGAGCTGCAGCAAGCCCAGGACAGCCTGGCTCAGGCCAACCTGCCTGCTCTGCTTTTGGTTTCTTCCAAGCCTCTCCTGCCTGTGTTCTCCTGCTAGCTCCCACATCACACCTGTCCCTGCCTCAGGAGCTACTGAATGCAATTCTCAGCTCTGCCAGGAATACAGCCAGGTTTGTTTATGCCCATGATCCATGTTTTCATTAGAGAAATAAGGCACGCAGGGGCTGGTTAGCCTGAAGGCATGGCACGCAGCTGCATGGCCAGCATCCAGACTGGGGCTCGGCCGCAGCCGCACAGTCAAACCAGGGATCTCACCTGAGGAGGAGAAAAAAGACCCAATTTACTGTCGTGCTAAAGGCCACTGCTAGTACGGAGCCCTCAGTGCAGAGTCCATTCTAGCGCTGGGCAGGGGCAGCCCCTTTTACAGGCTGGCTATAAAGAATTAATTTAAAAGCAGGACGTGGCCTTTATATCTCCTGATGTCGTTGTTCCCATCATTAGCCTTTAAGCAGCAGCTTGCTGTACTTGTGTTTTAGCTTAGCATAAAAACAAAGCAGTGGGGGAAAGGTGCAAGGCAGTGGGTGACGACTCTTGCCAGAGTGGTTACAGCCACAGCAGACGTCTGTACACCAAAAAGCACTCAAATCTGTCACCTGGCACTGGGTGAGTGATAGCATGGGCTAGCGCACTGTGCAAGTGGGGTCACAGGGTATGTTAGACTATTAGTACACCAGGCTGGTATTTGCTAGGAATTGGATTTTTGTCTTAAACTTTCTTAGTGTGCAACTCATCATGTACACTGCTAAATGTCTTCTTGCCAAAGGAACAGCATACTCATGTCCCCTGCCGTCACCCCAGGCAGGGCCGTGCTGCCAGTTTATGTTTCCTTTGACTGCTAAACTGTTCATTGCAAATTAATTCATAAATAATTCATTAGGTGTTTCATTCTGTGCTTAAAAGTTCATCGTGTAGGTGGGAGGTTGTAGGTTCTCTTGGAAGTGACACCGCTTTTCTTCTTTCTTTTTTCTTTGTTAATCACGTGTGTGTGTATGTGTGCAGAACTCCCATAGCATTCACAGCCTGATGGTTCCACTATAGATGTTTTAATGTCTTTATAGCAGATGACAGTTATTTACAAATTTAGTTATCATGGTTCAAGATGACTGTGTTGCAAAAACTCTCTTTTGAGATTGGGATTTATTGAAATACCCAGATACTTTTAGGAGTTGTTACAACTGGCACAAAAATAACACATGATTCAGAAATGTATCTTTCCCCATCCCCATTCCTGCATGCACACACACAGACACACACACTCTCTCTCACACTTCCCAATCAGTCAGTTAATATTCCTAAGCTTGCTGGAAAGCAATGAGAAGTTTTTCACCACCCTGGTTTGCAAAGGCAGGTTGTGTTTATTCGGTGGGCATTAAGATAAATGTGGCCTTCTCTGGGACCAATGTCAGCTCTAACACTGCTTATTTCAGCCCTGAGGTCTCCTCAGTTTGTTCCCATAAGATCATTGAAACACATATAAATATGTCATGTGGGACATACTGGGGTGAAAACCATCTCTCATTCCTCCTGACGGACTCCTTGCCATGGCAGGGAGGGAATGTCTTGCTATGGAGCATCCTGTGTGTTTGCACGGCTCCGTCCTGCGGAGCGGGTCATTTCCCCATCACCCTGCCTCGGTCCCGACTGCATTGGGGAGGCAGCAGATTGCAGCGGCTTCCATCCAAACCTCATTCCCCAGGGCAGGAGATGTGGCACGTTGGCTTGGACGAAGGAGGGAGTGTCAGGCTAAGAGTGGCAGCCATACAGAGATACAGCACCACTTGATGGCATGTGCATCTACTGTTTCTTGTCTTTCTTTGTTTGCTTTTTTGTTAGATCTCCCCAATCTGTCAAAGCAGATGTAAGATCTGTATTCAGTGAGTAAATTCCCATCTCAGTCAGCATCCTTTGGCTGGCTTGGAGCTCTCAGTCATAGGTAGAGTTTAGGCCATGTAATGTGGATGTATTTTTGTTTGAAAAAGTGCTGAAATACTGAGCAGCGCTGTGGTCTTACTGTCCCCTGTGTACTTGTGGGTTATGCTGTCATTTAATATATTTCTGCTTCACAGTCTGAGTCAGGCAGTGAAATGGGAATAGGGCTGTCGAGGAAAGAGAGGTGGGACCAGGAGCCCTAGGAGGGGTCCAGCCCTGGCAGGAGCCTGGGCTGCAGCCAAGTCTGCCTCTGCAGCTGTGTGCTTCAGCGGGAGGAACAGAAAAGCCAAGCCAAATGAGGTTATTTCAGAGATTTAAAAGGTGTTTTGTGCTTTTCCCCTCTCTACATGCACTCACTGAATGGAGCAAAGCAGATGGTCGCATGCATTCCTCAGCGAGGAGGCAGTGGGCTTGTTTTCTGCCTGCATTGCCATGCTGCTTATGAGACTGAAAGCAAAGCCTAGAAGTAGGGGAAAAAAATGTCCCTGTAGGTGTGACAGGGAAAATACCATAGCTGATGTTACACAAGCCTAGTTGTATGATGGCCTGGAGCAGAGCTGTTATGTGAAGGGCTATTCACAAACCCCAATTTTAATAAGTGCAGATCATATCAGTAATGTATATTACAATAGCCCAATAGTGTGAATCAAATATTTAAAGACTACCTACGCTCTGCTTTTTATTCTGAAATGACTGCAGAAAAAAGCCAAGTTCTAGCTCCTGGCCAGACTTCTTGCTTTTTCTCTATTAAATGAGGCCATACAATTTTCCTCTGGGATACATTTGGCACTGGAGCTATTTAGGGCTGAACCTTCATCACTAAATTCAGGACGATTTTTCTGTTCAGTTTAAGGAGAGAAGAATCAAGGTCACAGCACTGGAGAAAAACTCTTAAAAACAGATACTTCTCATCACTGATTTCTGGACACTGTTCATAAAAAAAAAAAAAAAAATCCACCCTGATTTAACAATTGAACTTCAGCAGCAGAAACTTGTCTGTACTAGACTGAGAAGAAAAATACAAAAACCCGGCTGCACATAAAATT
This sequence comes from Athene cunicularia, assembly GCF_003259725.1. Lineage (NCBI taxonomy): Eukaryota > Metazoa > Chordata > Aves > Strigiformes > Strigidae > Athene > Athene cunicularia. The sequence continues at coordinate 8,491,879 of NW_020799117.1, read as the reverse complement.
TTAAAATGTTGAAGTTGTTATCATTTTACAGAGTATGAAATGGACTCATTTCATCTCAATGATTCTTTTCTGCCTTTGTAATTCTTTTTCTGTTTGGTTCATCTTTTCTGTTTGCTGTTTAGGAAGAAAAATGAAACCGTGAATTACCTATAGGGGTAGAAAGGAAAGAAAGCAAAAATTGGGAAGTACCCTTTAAAAAGCAAAAGGCAAGATACTTGGGAGGAAATTACATTTTGATAATTTTCCCAGGAGTCAATTTTGAAAGACAAATCTTGTTTTTAACTACAGCTTCCCAGGCTTTAAAAAATGGTTAACATATTGTTGCTACACTTAGCGTTTCTGGCATGGGGACACTGCAAATATGCTGCTGTAAAGCTGAGTTTCATAACTACTCACTGCTTGAATCACAACACATTTACAGGCAGCTGATGAGTTGGTTGGTGCTGGGGAAGGATCCGGCCGTGACAGTGCTGGGTGCTGCCTGTGCAGCTACGCAGAGCTGCATCTCCTGCGGGTGCTGTGAAGGTCCTGCCAACATGCTTCTTAATGGGGGTTAATTCATGAATTATTTCATTGTCAGTTAGATAGAAATTTCAAATTGAGGCAAAGAACTGTAGCTGAAGTTCAGCTAAAAGATGTCTTTTTTTTAAAAAAAAAAAAAAAAGAAGTACAAACAGCCCAAAACCCAGCAAGCAAGAGAAAGACTGTGCATCCCCGCTGAACAGTACTGAGTGAACTTATTTGGAGCCTGGTAAACAGTAGCCCCTACAAACTGGTAAACAAGTATCCCTACAGCTTGGATTGTGGCAGCGTCTCAGCTGCCAGGACTAGGCTTGAACTCTGTGCACTTGGAAGGCACGCACATCTTTTTAGCAGGATTGAATTCTTGCTATTCGTTCAGATAATGAGCCTCAATCAATGCTCTCATTTACTGACAAAATCCAGGGCGAACCAATTCATATTTAAACTCCAGCTTCTGCAAAATGCCCTCAGAAGTGATGGCCAGGCATGTGCAGAGTCACTCATGAGCATCTGATTTGTTAGCCAATTAAAATAACACTGATGGATTGTTAAAGCAGCCAGAGGTTTTCAAGAGGCTTACTGTGAGTTGGTCCAGGCTGCTGGTTTTTTGGTGTTTTTTTTTGTTGTTGTTGTTGTTGTTATTGGGTTTGGGTTTTTTTTTTTGGCAGGCAGACTTGAGCTCATGCTCCCTGTAGTGTGCACAGGTGGGGGCTCGTTCCTGGATGCGTGCACCCGGCTCTGGTGCCTCTCGGAAAACCTCGAGTTCCTGCTGGTTTGGAGCACAAGCAGCACCAGATCCCCTCTACCAGCAAGCGATCCTCTTCAAGAGGTTTATGAGGCTCAAGCAGGACTCAGTGGCTGGAACACTTTTTGGCTGCGAGTCTTAATGCTCAGAAAAGGGTGAGAAGTTCAACAAAACTGTAAGCAAGATGGTAACTTTGTGGTTGATGACAGGTTTTCTTCCAACAGCCATCTGCAGAGATTCTCATTCCATCCTCTACAGCATTTTTGGCATGAATATATCCAGGGACGTGATGCTGTAAAATGGATCACTAGTGTGATCCAGTCTGGCATACCCTATGGACATACAGATATACAGACATATCCTACAGACATACCCTATCTGTATGCTCCAGACATATGAAATTTTAAGATCTAATTCATGTTTGCCATGCTCAAACAAACAAACAAACAAAAAATTTCAACATCTCTTTCCTTCTTAACAATCATTATTTTATTAATATATTTTACAAGATTGCAGTTGAAATCATTTAAATACAAATTTTTTTTATACAGAAAGTGTAATAAAGTTAAAATAGTTCCTTGTGTAATTCATAGCATTATTGCAATGCTTACAAAATTTTGCATAGAGTGTGCAAGGATTGATGTTATTTGATACAAAAAAGCTTTATATTTTCCCACACAACCACACACATACATAAATTAAAAAGAAAAAAGCCAAACAAATCTGAATTTCTTAATGAGAACTGTGATAAGACTTTAAATTCATTTTGTCCTGTTTACATGATCAAGGTCATTGGTGGTTACCAGAGTAGAGGTCAGACAAGGTATTTTACCAAACAGATGAAAACTGCTCTAGCACATGGGCCATGCCTTTTACGCTACTGCTGTAGATGAACAGGGTTTTTCTTCGACTCGCACTGAATGTTGTTTTGCTGTTGGGTCTACCTATGCGGCGCATTTGTTGGGTTAATATTGACAACTCAATTGGCATTTGTGCACAAGAAAACGAATTCAAATAAGAGGTGGGCAGAAAAACCCAAACCCAAAACCCAAAGGGATCCGAGTCAGATCCAGCTGGTCAATCCCTTCCCTGCTCCCACCCTACTGCATAGTGCAGATCCAGATCGAGATCTGGGTCGCAGTCAGGAAAAGCTCTGATCTAGGGTGGAATCCAGGTGTGAATGCTGTCAAGTGAGCCCTTCTTCAGCAAACACAGTATATGATAATTGCTCAGATCTGCTCATTATGAGGTTTCTGTTATGCTCATACTCTGCTGAGCAAGGGCAGGATTTATTCATCTTCTGTGCTCACTCTGATAACCCACTTAAGGAGACAAAAAAGTTAATTCCTCCATCCTGTGAAAGCCACTCTGCAAACAGCAAAGCCCTGCCCTCCCACCGGCAGGACCAGCAGACCCCAGTGTCTCCCTGCTGAGACCTTCTGCTTCAACATCACCCACCAAACCACCAGCTGAACTCCAGCACGGTTTGTGCTGGTCGCAAGGAAGGAAGCCGGATGAACGTGCTTCTGTTTTCAGGCCGTGGCTTGATCGGGCAGCAACGGGAAGACTTGCCACAGCCCTTTATCTGCACCCCTATGAAAAGGAAAGCCCAGAGGCAGGAGGAGCCCAGTGTCCCAAGCCGCCCCCAGGAGCACCTTGGCTGTAGTTGAGACAGGGCAGACAAACTCTTCCTTTTGATTTCACAAAAGGTGCTAAACCTTTAGGGCCAAACCCTCAGGTGGTGTAGGCTACACCAGTCAGTTAAATGAAGCCAAATCCTGATTTGCACCAGCTACAGAGTCAAATCCCTGTACTGTGAATGGCCCTGCTGCACTGCTCCAGCCCACTCTCCCAAGGCAGGCGTCGTGCCTTGCTGCTATTTCTAGTGCAGATGACCTGGCACTGGGAAGGAGCTAAACGACAAAGGGCAAAGCCACTCACCAGCCTCCCCATCTACAGGTTTCCCGAGTGGAGGCAGCATACTGGGGTCCATCCTCATGTCATCCCCTCGGATGCTGTACAAGTATTAACAAGACAAAGCAGAAGTGGCTTTAAGAGCTACTCAGCTGTGATTTCTGGAGTTACTGATGAGGCTTTCTAGGTGGTCAAAGGCTTGTTAGAACAGCAACCAACTACCAGCATGATTTATACCACTCAGACTGCAGCTACGTATCACCTGTAAAATCATTAATACTGCCAAAGTGTTCTCTTATCCGTTACATCAATAATAGCACTGATACCAAGTGCACAAGCCCAGAGGACTCACATGAAGACAAAATTATCAGGCTCTGGTTTAGCGAAGGAGTTAACTCCCGGCTCTAAGGTAGCTAACCTAGAGAAATCTAGCCGTAGTGTTGGGGGGTGGTGGTGTTTGCAGCTAAGTAAGTGTGGGAGAAACTCTTAACAGCAACATTTTTTCAACTACAATCCAGCCTTTGATAAAAATAGAACCACCCACAAATAATTATTCTTTTGCTCTCCAGTGTGAGCCTGCCTCAAGATGTTTCAAGAACTCCATTATGAGGAAATTTTTAAAAGACCAAAGAACTACATTGCTTTAGAAAGTGATAATACATTTAGCAGTAGCAGGCTTCGGAACACTTTATCTCCTATCGGCAGTTAAACCTTTTGAATGCGGCAAAAATGTGAGAGTACAATGCAATTTAAAATTCCTGTTACATGCAAAGATGCACATGACCTATGCTTTGCAATGGGCCTATTCCTATAATGGCAGATACGTTAGAAATGGTGAGACTTTCCATTTGGGTAGGACCTGATGGAAGGCTCCAAAAAGTCTTTTTTAATCTTAGAAGAAAAGACTGTTTAACTAAGGCTGCATGTTTTTATCTGAAGCATTTGGTAGCAGGGCACAGTGGAAACGCAACACTTTTGTACAAGCTTCTCCTTCTGATATTTTTCTCTTGCTAGCAGAAAGATTCAACCCACTAAACGTGAGACAAATACACAATTACATATCGCTTCACTGTGGACATAGCCTTCCCATTTTTTAATACCGGTGAAAAACTACAAAAGCTTAATCCATGGAGATGAGTTGCCTCAAGAGAAATCTGGCTTCCTCGGAACAGGGGGCTGGTCACTACTGAGTGGTGGCAGAAGGTCCCAGCCACCGCGTGGCTCTGAGCTGTACTAAGGTGAGACACTTCCCCGGAGTGGCACCAGTGCTAACTTTCCTGCAGGAATTACACTTGTAGCAAATTAATTTTTAAGGGACGCACACCTCTAGTTGGATGAAAAATCTTGGTGGTGCACTTTGATTATATTTTCTTCACTTCAGATAAAAATCCTGCAGCTTTAAATTTCCATCTTTTAGTGTATAAAGAAAGTGTGTTTCTTTTCACAAGGGCACAATACAATTCAAGTGGCAGGACAAGAGAATCTGAAATGATAAAGCCTCAGGGCTGTATGTACATAACCATGGGCTTCTCAACCACAGCAGACTTAAAAGCTTTCTAAATACAAGCTATTCACTATAATTTCCATCCCAGCCCTAAGACACTGTGGTTATTGTGGACAGAAACAACACCCTAGCAATCTTGAACAGCCCAAACTGTAAGTGGTTTCAGTGACAGTAATTCCACTATGTGCCATCAAAGATCAAGCATAACTGCTACCGTATTTAGTAAAATGGATGTTATTAATTTAAAAAGTATAATAGTGTAAACAGACACGTTTGCTGCGTTACTGTAATTAGGGTGATGTCTCACCATTTCTTCCCTTTCCCTCCTACCTGCCTTAATTCACTCCACTCTTGCTTGAATAATCTTGTCAGTGCCACGTCAGTGTTTAACCCTGCTCTACTCACAGCTGTAAACTCGGCTACATCAGCTGTGAAAACACAGCAATTACCATGCAGAATTTACCTGAAAGTCCCCAATTTCACCTTGGTGCCACTGCTACGTGCAGGTTTTGTTTTTTGGGGGTATGCGAGACTGAGAAATGACACGATGGGGATTTGGAGGCTGCTGGCCACCTGCACGCAACCCTGTGTGTGGCAGGACACCGGCTACACAAATATTACACAGCATTTTCAGAACAGAGGAAAAACGTTAAAATGGGGAAAATGGAAATCTTGCCAGGATTACATTCCTCAGCAGCAGTGGCAGTAAAAAAGGGTGGTATTTTCACATTCAAAAATCACCAATCCAGTGCTTAGCAAAGCTTTGCAGGAATGCGCCCTGCACTTGCTGGGGTGAATTCTGGATGATGACATTTCAAAATTTAAAATGTCAGCCATAAAAAAAAAAAAAAACATTTTTTTTTTTTTTTTAACTGTATGCACTTTTAAAATTAAATCATTATGGAATACTTACTCTTCTTCACCAAGCAGCTACCAGAGTTCCTGATCTGCTAATGCTTGAGTGCAGGGAAGTGAACAGCCAGTAGCATTTCCTTAATTAATTTATACTTTTGGCCCAGGTGTCTTTCAGCATTCTGGGCTATTTCCTCATATTTCAAATTTCAGGTATCCTTGCCCTCTGCACACATTTAAAAAATTTTCACATTATTTCCTTTTCTCCCCATTAACAAAGTTAGAGTCTTCCTGCCACTTTACGCTCTCAAATGCAGCTTTATAACAAACCTTTATTTTTCCTGCCCAGATCAAAAACGCACCACTGAAGTTAATGCATTTTGGGTGTGAGGGCAACAAGAGAAGGGATGAATTTCTGTAAGTCTTTGGTCTTTGTCTCACTCTTTTGCAATGTGAAACTTAAAGCCATAACAACAAATATAAAGAAAATTGGCTCTGATTGTAAAAAAGTGTAAGTAATGTGTGTATACATATATATATATTTGTGCGTATGTGCATCTTAGGACAACAAAATCTAATTTCCTTTAAGAACATCTGTATTTGCAAACTAGGTAACATGTGAACTAACCTGCCATCTTCACAAGTTCCACAGGAATCTTTCTTTAATGCTGGAGCAATTTCTAGGGCATTTCTTTTTTAATTTAGACATCATTTTACTATACTGTATACTGCTATTTTTAGGTTTATGCCTTACATTTTTTTTGTTTGGGCAATGTGATATTTATGATTAAAGGAGAAAAAAAAAACCCTCATAAACTATAGCTGTTTGTCAGCACATGACTGAGATACCCAAATACAAATCACTCTCTCACATACATAGTTTTCTAAAAATGTATAGGTAGGAGAGGCCTTATACATAGTTTGGTAGTTAATGGCTTCCCCTTTTGATGACTTCCTTTAGTGTTAATATTTCTTTGTACTCTTAAGCTATCTATTTCATGAACTGCTGGGTAATACACTTCAAAAAGTATAAAAGAAAAAACCCGACCAAAAAAAAAAAATCACAAAGAAACCTGGAGAATGGATAGAGTTGTATAGTCAGTATTAGGATCTCTACTTTTGCTAATGGCAAAGTCTTTTCTCTTCAAGAAAAAACATCCTAACTCACCTGTGACAGCAGATAGGTCACACACTACATATGGATAAGGTACCGGTGTACTGGTGAGCACTGACAGGCATTTTCCTGACTGCTTACTAAAGTGTCACATTTAAAGCAAATTTAACAAGGTCCTGAAGCCCCGTAAAGTTAAGAGTTACAATACATAAATGCATTTATGAATTCTGCAGTATTCGTTTTTAAGGTACACAGACATTAGCGTTACAGTCCCTAGATCAGCATTTCAATGGGGGTTTGGTGTTCACAGCTGCAATGCAGACCTGCACACAGTGCATGAATTGTCACCTACCCAGCTCCTGTCCCAGCTCAGGCCACTAAATCATTGGCATCTCTTCCACTGATCTCAGCAGAAACAAATTCACCGTCCACTCCAGCCTTGCCTTAGTGTTGGGAGGGACAATTAAACTCTGTTTGAGATAAACAGCATCTCCTCAGATAGAAAATGCTCAATTGAGCTAAACTGCAGGCCCAAAATACACAAATCCTTGTTCATTTTGGCATCTTATTAACAGCAGGTAGTGCAGAAATTCCAGCCAAGACAGCTCTAATTTAAATGGACTCAGGGAAAACCAAGCCATACAGGCACAGCAATTGTGAGGGATGTCCAGGCAAGGCAGGAGGAAAAGCGACTCTCACGCATTTGCCTCATCCAACAGGTGGGTCAGTCACTCCACAACAGCCCCCAACGACAAACCATGAAGTGTGAGATAGTTAGATCTGTTTGCATGCTGCTTTTTAAACAAAACACCTGTTGTTTTTTTTTTCCCTCAGGATCCTGGACACCCAGTCCTGTTTGCTCTGGTTTGCTGCTCACTGAACAGCAGGGGACTAATCATGTGGCCAACACGAGCACAGGCAGCATTATCTAAACCGCTGTCTTAAAACTCAAGTGGGGCTCAAATGATTTACAAGCCTCTCTATGGGTTCAATCTTTCTGGGAACAATTCCTTGCCTTTCAACACAACGTATAATTTTATGCTTTTTAAGATAGAAACATGATTGTAAAATATATTGAAGCAGCTAGAATTCCTTTGCGTAGGTACCCGTTGTTCACCTCAGAGACGGGTCTGCAGTGATGGCACAGATGTGTTGCCTAACAGCTCCCCCATAGAAATTCACACCAAAATAAATGGCTGAATGTCCTGAAGCAGTTTCATGGCCTTCATGATACAAGAAGGTGTTAACCTCATCCAAGAGCCCAGCTGAGAAGACCAGACACTCAGTATTAATGTGTTGGGATGGAAATCCTCAGCAGAGCAGCCAGAGGGTGCATGGCAATGAGGACTGAGCCACCAGCCTCCTGGGAGCGGAGCATGGAAATCGGGATGCAGCATCCCTCCTGGGTCAGTCCCTGCATTCAGCCCTGCCTTTCTCACCAGCGTCAAACTCTCAGCGATGGGAAAGTTAACGGGACTCGGTTTCTGTACAGGGTGCTCTTCCTGCAGCACGTGTCTTCACAACTGCTCACGTGGGATTTGTTTATGAATTGGGCCGTGATTGCGATAAGGTTTGTGATTGGTATTAAACGAAACAGAGAAAAAAAATTCTACAGTAAATGTAGGACTATGAATGGGACTTCTGTTGGGGTCCCAGAGGTAACGTACACAGTATTTTGCTATATTTAACATGATTAAAAAAAAAAAGTCTGTATCACTCTAGGTGCCCCTACAGTCTTAATGCATTTCATTAACACCTGTTTTAATTTGCACAACCAGTTCCCAAGACACCCTCCTGTCCCCACCCCCCC
>NW_020799117.1:8457667-8483368 GCF_003259725.1 Athene cunicularia | reverse complement strand
CCCCCCCACCCCCCCAAATAAACTAGTTTTAATAACAAGATAAATATGATGTGCTTCTCCTTGCTGAGTGCATTGACTTAAGGCATAGGCACAAATCCCCTCTTTGAACAGAGATGGTATAAGTCCTGTGTCCCAATACAATTGTTATCCTGGGTGACCCTTTGCATTCAAACGTTGACTCAAGACATAATAATTACAGGAATAATTAATTAACAAATAGTTTGAATTCATTAATTAATCAGAAAGCATTACTGAAATAAAAGCAGATCTTTCAATCCTCTTTCAGAAATAAATTTTATGGGAGTGCTGCTTTCTTAGGCAGCAACACATTTAATCTAAACTCCGTAGAAAGCTCTCCTCTGAGTCCAGTCACTTTTGGATTAAGCCAGATTTGTTCATTTAAAAGAAAAAAATTAAACCCTGGTACTCTCCAGACCACAAGAAAATACATGGAAAAAAAAAGAATGGGCTAAATTATTTCTAAATAATTCCGTCAGCTACATTTTATCTTGAAGATCACTTGAAGAATACCGGCTTTGCTTAGTTATCACTGGGGATGGGCACAGATCTGTCATATTTGCATGAGGTAATATTTTCAAAAGCATCTCAGTGGCTTAGAAACCTTGCTGTCCTCGTGAGGTTTACTGCAATTTGGATACTTTTGCAGTAATTAGTATATTTGTTTTTCAAGGATTTTTACATGCATGTGGATGCAATTATGGGTCAGAATTCAATGATCTGGGCTCTTCTCGTTCTTTTTCAAATCTTGAACAGCAGAAGTAATGTTACCAGACCAGATTTCGTGTTTTATCCTGCCCATAAGTGACTTCTAGGCTTTAAAATAAGGAAAAATGCAACCATGAAAAGTTGGGGTTTAGATTCTAGAGGAACCAGCATCCAAAGCCCTTGCTTTCTTATCATCTGGCTTTATCACAACCTTTACAAACTCTCAAAAAAGTGTGTTTAATTGTCAGCATCTCTGATATTTGCATTCTCCACCAAATCTAAGTGACCTTGGATTTTATACTCTGAAAAAAGTAATAAAAATTCTGGCATAGCATCTACATTACACAACTAATTTGTATGAATTTCTCTGTTTCTATGGGTAGAACAAGTGATTTTCTCTGTTTCTACAGGTATTGATAAGCAATGTCCAAATCTTAAATCTTCATACCTTCACCACAACAAATATTTTCAAAGTTAAAGGTGCTAATGGAGAGTGTGTAGGGTGATCCAGGACAACTGAAGAAAGTTCAGGATTTTTTTACTTAGTCCAACTGTCACAATTTTTGTCCTTCCAAGAACTAAATACAACACCAGGGTTTTTTTAGCATAGCAATGACTTTAGGTTAGGGTCAGAGCTGATGCATCACACCCAAAGAGCACAAGGCGTTCTTGGCCATGCACAGGCAAGTCTCAAACCCCTTCAGAAAAATACATAATTCTGGCAAGAAGATCTGGACTTTTCTACTGGCCAAGCTCAATCCATATTTCCCAACAGAGAGCCATGCTTCAGGTCAAAATTAAAGACTGTAATTTAACCTCCGGTATCTTGGATCACTCTAGGTGAACAGTTGTTGGTTTTGTGTTGGTTTGTTTTGTTTTTTTTTTTTTAAATTTACTTTTTTTAATGACACTGATTTAATGGTGCAAAAATAATCAGAGATGCTTCACTTCCCTTTGTATGTTGGTGGGTCTACATCAGTTCCAAGGTCTTGCCCAGCCAGCAATCCTATTGCTCCGAGAACATGATCAAAAACGAGGGGTGATCATTAGACTATATAAATACAGAAGGGTCCAGGGGAGCATCAAATCCAATTCAGCAGATTGTACCAGTAAATTTTGGTGTGGGAAAGAGAAATGCTACACAAATGTAACAGGGTCACCCTGGGATTCCTTGTACTGAAACATCATTTTACACAGAGGATATATATATTTTTTATATATATATTTTTATATATATATTCACACACACGCGCGCGCACACACAAAAAAAGTCTTTGATAGGCTTTCTGTGTTCTAGTAAAAATAGTTGGCAGCTGCAATCTGTGAGACCAGAACTGGCTTTTGTGCTGCCTGCGATGCCCCTCTGCAAACTGTCTCTCAAAGGCAGACGCTTGTATTTATCTGGCAGGTCGAGCTAGTGCCTGCCTGAGATAGAAATAACCTCCCGTTGGGACACACACAGAGCTCGTAGATTTTTTGCCTGGACCCTGTAGAAGAGGAAGATCCTTGAGGCAAATTAGGTAGTTTGATTTTTGCAGAATTCAACGTTATCTAAAGTTGGAGGCGGGGAGAAAGAAAGAGAGAGAGAATTAGTGGAGAGCTGTTATTTTTGATCCCGTGTTTAGAGAAGCTTCCGTCAGACAATTCAGCTGCTACAAAAGCCGGGTAGGCAAATGTGCTAAGATGGGAAAGTGATATAAATCTGGGTGACCATATTACCTGCTTTTACCATGAGCTACCTACGGCCTCCGCTTTGTTTCTGCTCATCTACCCACTGTGGTTTCTTGGCTCGCAGCTTCCCGGGGCACCTCTGCGTTTGGGTTAACCCACCCAGAGGTACCCCACTGCCAGGTGGGGAGCATGTATGGGTCACGTCCACACAGCTCTGCTCCTCCACAGGGACTTCTGGCACTGTGATCCCATTGCCAGTTACATTTGCAGACTCACAGCACTGACTTTTATGTATATTTTATGTATACCTGTAACACTTTTATGTGTATTAAAAATAACTTGAATGCTGTAACAGATGTGAATTTCTCCTTATAAAACAGGACATAAAAGTGAACATGTGGCAGCTTTTAGACACATAGCAGCTAGAGGGGAGTGCTCTAACATCACTGAGAAGAGCACAGTAAGACAACCTGCACATCAGAATATTACAGGGTGACTGACAGTATTTGTTCTTATCTTGCAATTACAATAAGAGTCTTCAGTTTTAGTATCCAACCATCTAATCTCCTGAAAGACCCAGGTCAATATACACATTTTAAAAGCAACTCAGTGTTAAAAACATTAAGGCAACTGCTTGTAGCAGTGAAATGCCTTGGGTTTCAATTGTAGTATATTACGTAGGGTTTTTGTATTTTTAAGAGGTTTTTTGTTAACACCGTAGTCTGGGTTTGGAATGTCTTAAAATGCAAATATTTAGAAATAACAAGAATTGCAGTAAAAATCTCCTTCTATTTATTGCACCTGACACTAAGATAGGAAAACGCTAGCTTATGTTGGGGCCCTGTTGCCGGGAGGTTTGTGTTCAACGGGAAGCTCCTCCTGCTGAGCCTCTCGGTGGGTTCCCCAGTGGGAGCTCCTCAGCCACATCCTTTGGTGTCTTCCAACACTGTGGCAGGAGGAGGGAATGAGAACCATGTGCCCATGTATTTTTGAGACACAAGAAAAGGCTTAACAACACCTATTTTCCTTTTGTTCTATGTTATCAGTTTTAGTTATTCTCTCTTCCTCTTTGGAAGTTTCCCCATTGCAACAACCCATGTCTCCTAATGTTCCCTTTCTTTCCAAAATGAAAACATCAGCTACTAAAGCTTTTCAGATCAATAATGGTGAATTAAGCTCTTCTTATAGAAAAATGTATGATAAAAGGTTTAATTATGTTGGCCAAGTAAATCTTGTTTAAAAGTGACAAGGAAACAAAGAATTTAGTAGCACTGTGTATTTTACAGCCACATAAATCTGCTTGAACAACAGATGCTATTATCCAAGCACTTTAAAAATAATGAATCAGCCTTTGCTCCGAGTGAGGTTCGTTTGCATATGATACGTTCAATCACTGCTAGCAGAAACTAAGCTAGGAAGTGCCTGCTGCACCAGCGTCTTCACACCGGTGTTTCAAACGCAGTGGCTCACTGACTCAGAAGACTACAAATCTGCAGGAGATCTGTGGCTTGGTTTGTTTTTGTTGCAGGACTTGACGTCCTTTGCTTACCTCTCCATCTTTGGATTCCAGCCTGAGCTCTGTCCTGCACGTGGCTTTCAAGCTGCCGGCCTCAGCGTTGATCTCGATGCCTTTTGGAGCCTCCATCACCAGTGCGCGCGTAGGTGACTCCAGTCTGTAACAGAAAGGGGAGTTGCAGAGCGTGGTGCGTTGAATATTCATGCTCCATCTCAGGCTGTCATCTTGCACAGCCTGACTGCCCACTGCACGGCACCTTAGGACCTACTGATGTTCAGATTGACGCCTGGTTTAGTCAGTGGAAAGAATTCATGCACAATGTGGTAAAACACATCACAAATCCAATCTAACGTTTCATGTCAACTTTGGTATGCTGGGTCAAGATGCAAGCTGCAATAAAGCTTCCCCCATGATCAACCTGTTCATATGCAAGTACAGATTTCTAACTAATCAGTGCTAATGGGGGATATTAGCAAAGCAGTGTACCTATACAGACAGTGCGAGCACTTTTCTTCCTCAAACCACTGTTCAAGCAGGAACAAATTAGTTTTCCTGATTCCCTATACTGTGAGGTTTGGAAGGGTTGAAGAACATAAGGAAATCAGTAAAAACAACCAGGCTGAAGACCCCAGAATTCTTGGTCTCCAGTCCTGTGCTCACACCACACTGCTCACAGCCATGACCCCTCTGCAGAGCTTCGGCCCCTCCTAACTGTGGATACACCGCACAGGTATCTGACAACCCTGTAACAGCACTGCCAGTAATAACCAAACCTTTTAGTTCAGGCAATTGGGGTTAATGCTGTAAGATGTAGAAGCTCAAGGTTCAGTCTTCCTTGCTGATTATCCATTCATAGGTCTTGCATTATACTTGTCTCTCCTCTTCTTTGTAATACGGTCTCTTATTACTCTCTGTATTGAAGATGATGACAAAAAACTGCTCTCCCTCTTTGGGAATATTCTCTTAGTTGATTTTATCACCATTTATTTACTGTACCATCACAAAACCTAGACTATGATCTCCCCAGGTGAAGCAGGCAGGCTGACTGGAACAGAAGCTCCTCTGCTTCAAATGCTTTGGGCAGGCAGCACTGACAAAGCCAAAGCACAGGGTAGCACACAACCGCCGAGCTTACTCGGGCAGCTTTTAGGATTTGCTTGCATTACTGCAGTGGCACTTCAGCTGTTTCTCTGCTCTTCATATATAATCATTTGTGCAAGTAAGTGTATTCTTAAATAGACTCCTGCTGGTACTGAGACAACATTATGGGAGACTGAGGGAATTCAGCTGTATTTATTGCAGCCAACAGTTCAATAAAGCAAAGGCACAGTTCCCTCTGTACAGCACTTTTCAAGTTATGACTTTCCCTCTTGTTGGTGTGTTCATATTGCTGCTTTTTGAACACCCTTCCCTCAAGACCTCAAACTCATCCATAATTTCCTGGCTGACTCAACTAAATCTAAATTTCAGTGAAGAACTGAGGCATACGTAGCCCAAGGAATGAGCATGGTCTCATGGTTAGCAGCCTCTGCACAGTCTTTCTGAGCTGCTTTTTGTTTGCTCTCTGCAGGGAAGCTACATCTTGCATAAACATTCTTCTGATCCCTCCACTGGTATCACCCCTCGGCTGGTTCCTTTACAAGGACCCTAAGGTTACGAATGCTACTACTCACTTTTTTTTTTTCCCCCTTGATTGAACTGCAGATTGCACGGAGGAGAAGAAGCTTGCAAAGAGTGATTGCCATTAAATAGTGCTACCTGGGATATGATTCCCTCTGACCTTCCAATTGCAATAACTGCCTTTCCAATATCTCTTAGAATTTCTTTATGGTAAAAGTAGTCACAGTGCACAGCTGTAGGGCTCTGGCACATGCACTCCGGTGGCTTTCATTTGTGTGGCTTAACACGCCGTCTGATTCACATTTTCCCTGGAGATTTCTGCAGGGGTAGAGCACACTCTCATCCTTGGTGGTGTAGCTCACAGGCTGGTGTCTACCCTGAAAAGTTAAAGACCCTCTGCTTGCACTAAGCCCCCAGGATCTGAGCCGCAGTGGCTGGGATGCAGGCACCATTCCCTCCTGCCGTCTCTGCTCCACAGGCAGGATCCTCTGGAGCAGAAGCAGAGAGCTGGGGCCACTTGTCTTAAGTCGCGGTACTAAATTCACCAGAGGATGTGTCCAAACCCCAAGGCAGCTGAGCCAATCTGAGGATAAAATAATTCCTAAGAACCACGGCCAGGTGACTCTTCTGGTCTCCGACATCTTAGTGACTCTTCAATTGCTTTGATGTCTTGGCTGTCTCAATATATTTGTTCATCTGTTAATCTTGTAGCCCTTCTGCCCACTGAGAAATAAACCTTGTAAGAGCAAAACAGTGTTCGGACACCACAGTGCAAATACACTCATTTGCAGCAGCAGCAGCTCTCAATTCCTGCCCTGTATGGGAGCAGCCTCCCAGTTTCACATCAGTGCTTTACTGGAGATCTGGGAAATCACGAGGGACCTTCCCCTTGTGTATCTTCCCCTGTGCACACAGGTCCCCATAACATCAAACTGAGCTAAATTCATGCTTTGACTAAGCTACGAACTACCTGGGAGTCTATTAGATAACATTCTCCCACAGTTTTATTCTCTTTTCATATCTAACAAAGTTGTTGTCCCTCCTCTATCCAATGAAAGCCTACAGACAGGCTAACAGCATCTTACAAACACTGATGACAAACCATGCAATTTTAGACACATCCTAATCCCTGCAGAGCTTCTTGCCTCATGGAGGCACAAAGGTGTAATGTGGGACAAGCACACAATGCTGGAGCTTTGCTTGTGCTCCATAACCCACCCCACTCCCTGCAGCACCATGTGTGGCTTTTAAAGTCAGCTGAGCTGACCCCCCCACTCTGTCATCCTAAATCACTAGTTCAGACACCTCCAATCTTGCTGACATGATGAATAAACCAAACCCCATCCTTTTAATGTTAAAAGTATCATTTTGGAGCCTAGGGGTCTTTTTTTAGAGCCTTAAAACTATGGAAATGAGCGTAAGTACTATAATAGCAAAGTGTATCTCTTACAATGATGAGAAACTTGGACTTGCAGCCCACATGGTTTCGTACTTGTGCCGTGGGTTTGAAGTCTGACTCTTCTTTCTTACATGTTCAACGTTGGTGTAACTCCATCTGTTTGCATGGGACTTTTGTCCCAGTTTATGCTACTGTAAATGAGGACAGAAAGGTCTTAATAAAATTTTCCTTGGCATTTGAGGGGCATGTGATTGTAAGGGATTTAATTTGATTATTTTCTGGTATCCTGAATGAATCCCTTAGACACCTGTCTTGAAACCAGGAGCTGAAAAATCTATGCAAAGCCAGAGAAAGCAGTTGAGGAGTTTATGCTCTAGGGGGTTTGAGTAATGTTTACCGAATACTTTCATTTGAAGCAAGTGTTTAAGAGACACTCTGCTTTTAAACCTAATTCTGTCTTCCAGAGCAGAACCAATTTGGAGACTAATAATGAAAGAAAATGATTTAGCGATGAAGAGATAATTTGTTCAAAATCAACATTTGTTTTCCAGTGTGACACTCTGGAGCTTTCAGCAGGATTCACATCTCTCAGTTAGGTGTAAGCCCGTACTTACAGCAGTAGGCTGGAAAGGTGGCTGCATGAATATAGATTGTTTCATTATTTGCTCCTGCTCTTGAATTTTCCATCCCAGCAACCGGCACATAAGCCCTTTTTATTGACCATGGGTGCTGCTTATTTTCACTGCAATATTTCCAGGACCAGATTCTGACCTCTCTCACAGAGCTGGTCAAGGAGGGCAAATTCACTGCTATCCACAGAGCTACAGGTTGCTGAATTCAGGACTGACATAAGCTACTGCCATAAAATTGCTCCTGTGTCACCTACAGTCTCCTAGTAGGAGCATGAAGAGAGAGACTACCCACAACATGGGAACCTCTCTTACGGATCCCAGGGTGTCACGTAAGTCCAAAATTTTAAAAGACACAAGTAACAGGATTTTCAGAACCATCAAAGTACCCAGGTTCCACTTATTACAATGGGTGTTACGTACTTTTGAAAATCCCATTGAGCACCTAAATGCCATAACAAATCTGACCCTTAATCTCAGTTCTTAGCTCTGCAACAGAAGTAATAGCACTTCCCAACTCCACAGGGAGGATGAAAAGATAAATACATTAGTGGTTGTGAAGCAGTTACATACTGCAATAACTGAGGCCAGGTAAGTACTATAGCCAAAGATGGATAGGCTGGCAGATGGATAACTGAACTTTCCAAAGCTGCAATATTAGGCTCTTACCTTCATCAAAAATACTGTTAGTCTTGTTCCTCCCACTGAGCACACTCAGCCTGCATATCAATGTGTGCGATGATGTATGCAGGGGAAGACTTTCTGCAGCTCACCATGCTTAATGGACAGTGCTAAATGTGCCTCTTAAGCCCTTTCACTCAAACCTATCACCGAAGGATCTCACATTTTAAAGAGAGGTGACAGCATCTCACAGTGAACCCCCCTCCTGCTATTGCTGGAAATTCTGTGCTCCTGGGAAACAACATGGGAGTAAAGTTTTCAGTGCCATCCCTGATTTGCTCTGTAAACATCAGCAATAATTTAAAGGAGGTCAGCATATGAGTTTGTATTGTGGTTTCAGTGGAAGTCATTCTCTTGGAAAGATCACTACTTACCCAGATTTCTAGTTTTCATTTCCTTCATCATAAACAGTCACATTAATCACTCTAGTACCATGGATTATATTTCTTTCTTGCCCCTCTCCTCACCCCCTCCAGGATAATGCATCGTTTGCCTTACTATTATGAACAGCCTTTTGAATCTGGGGAGAAGAAAGGATATTGCAGATGCAAAGGCAGTAGCACCAGCAGCTAGGGGCTGTTGATACGCTTCCAATAAAGTGGACATGATTTCCTTAAAAAAAGTAAAGTTTAATGTAAATAGTTCAGGGGGAAAAATATTCGCCCGGGTCCAGCACTGATACAAAAGGGACTTGCAATTTGTGGCTGGTACCAAAGGCTGCAGCACAGCAGAGGGATGATCCTCCACGGTGAAAGCAGTTAATGTGAGCTGGGGACCTATTGCTGACACTTTTAAATATTTTTATTACTTTTTTTTTTTTTTTTTTTACAAGGAATGACCTCAAGCTTCAGAATTTCTTGTTCCCAGTAGAGGATTTTTCTGCGTGGGACACAAACTTCGCTTGCAGAATGGAAATGGAAAGAGAAGTTTACTCTCAGGAGGTGAGGAGCATATGATGCAGCAGTGTGGTAACATGAGCTAATTTAATTTTGCTTAGAAACCTCTGGACTGAGAATAGAGCATGTATTACTGCAGCTGTAGCCCATTATTTCTAATGACTCTAATTATTTCTTATGGTATCCTTCTGACCAGCTATAAGATTTCACATTGAGCATAAAATTTGCCAATGTTACCACTGTGCCTGCTTACATCTCGTACAATTGGTAAATTATGCTAGCAAGTAAATGTAGAGCTCCATCAATTTCCCGGTAATGAACCAGTATCTCAGGCTAAAATTTGTTTTCAGTTTTAACTCCCTTGTTTCGATGAAATCAATAGGATCACCCATTTGCAGTGACTTACACTTCTGACTCCATTATTTGCGTGTTATCTAATATATATATTCATAGAAGAAAACACAATTTTCTCCCTGTTAACTGGAAGTTAATTGTCTTTTACCAAATTGCAAAGGAACCACACTTAGTTTCTAGTTCTAGAATGTTTTTTAACCTTTATTTAAAAATTTGTCTTACCTTTGCTTGTATTGGAACAGAAAAAGTCTGGGAGGAGGAACAACAGGTTGGGTCTGGACTCACAGGGTGAAAACCTCAACTGATTAGAAGTTCAAAGTCTTGTCATCTCTCAAAGAGCAGAAGGCTCTGCCCTGAGCTGTATCCTCTGTCACTAGATTTCCTTCCTACTGGAGGGTACTGCCATTTCTGATAACAAAACAAGCTGAGATATGGCAACAACAGTGAGCCTAATACAAAACAGGAAAGAGAAGAAAAGGAAGCTGGCCTCGGTACATCAGAGTGAGTGGTTAAAATCAAAAGGGAAAATGCACAATGTCTTTTTTTCCAAGATATGTTTTTGACAAAATATGACATACATGGCGCAGTATAAAAGCAGCAAGTACTCTGAGAACTTACAGGAGAAATCATAACTAATAAGAAAATATGTATCCCTGTTATTTATTGCCTAGCACTGACATAAATCTTGTTTTCAATTACATTTTAATGAAGCACATCAATTGCTGTTTGAATAGGGACATCTGATTACAGTCTCAATCAACAGAAATAAATCTTGCTTATGGAAGGTTTCCAGGGTATTTTCTTTAGGAACATTAATTACAGAAGTAAACAAGGATATATTATTATCATGACATCCAATTGTAAATCCTGCCTATCACTGTAAATACTGTTTAGTTTGAGAGTGTGTATCACCATGCAGTTTCAAGTGTTTATGCTGCAAATCTGCTAAGCGGAAATTCCAGTGCAGCCATACTCCGAAACAGACTTTTATGGCTGGTGGTCCAAAGCATCATGTAATTCCTAATATCATCTAGCAGATAATGAATGAAAATTCTTTCAGCTATCATCCACAAACATTGGTTAAGTCCTCAGGAAAATCCAGTTAAATCTGTCAGAGACCTGACAGGAGCAGAGGTCTAACGATGCTTTATTGGAAATTACAGTTTTCTAATTGAGCTAGAGATAAGTCTGGTTCAAATGGCAAGGGGTGTAACAACTCTGCTTCTCTGTACTTGGGCAACACAGGTGCTAAAGAGATTTTGTACAAAGCTGAGTCAAGAGAAAGAGAAAAATTGGGAAAATAATACGAATTACCCGTGTGCTTAATACTGTTCACAAGCTTTAGTATGTCCTGTGATAGGGAACATAGTGAATACGGTGCATGAATGGTCCTGCTCGGGCTCTGAGTTCTGCAGTCCCCGGGGGATGAAGGTGTGCATGTGTGTGTTTGTGGGGACCTGTGTGCTTGCTCCATCCTCCCCTCCTGGTGCACTGCATCGAGCAAGTCCTGACCATGTCTCCCTGCTAATTCAATCTCAAGCTAATGCCTTAAATCTCATTTTACAACTTTTTTTTTTTTTTTTTTTTTAAATAGAGCTCTTACAGCTGTAATACAAAAAGAAGTGCTTAATCACAAGAAGTGTAATAAATCTACTGCTGCTTTTCCTAACTTCAGCTGAGTGCCAAACAAACTAGTTTATATATTTTTCACCTAGTTTGAGCTACAGGTAATGTATTTTGTGAACTTTTCCTAAACAGAGTCCATGCTAAACCAACACTCTCCTGACCATATAATGGAAATATCTTAATATCTCTTCAGAGACTACAACTCTGGGAGAAGGGCTAATCAAGTAACAGAAGCAGTTTGAAGCCATTACAAAGCAGGTCAAAGCCAACATTAGGAAGATGTTCAGCTAATATTCAAAGAAGATCTGAGTGGGTCTAGACAAATGAGGAACCAGAGGAGGTTGTAGGTATGGTACCAGCTTGAAGCACTAAGCAGGTAAGAACCAGCTTTCATTTTCCTCTGAAAAAAATGTCATTCCGCAGCAAGAGGAAAAGTTCAAGCATGCAGTTCCTCCCAGCACACTGCAAATCCCCTGCTGTAGTAGTTCAGTACCCTTTGCACTAGCTGAGGCTTATTCACAGCATTAAAAACAGTAAAAGTAGAAAAACATGGACGAGTCAAAATACAATTGTAAATTCTTTGTGACTGCCTATAATACTACAGCATGGGAATTACTGAAGGACATGTAATTATACAAAGCTGTCCTAAATGTTTTAGGGTTTGGCGTTATTTTTGGACTTTTAAAGTAATATCTGGAATGGTTTACAAGAAGCCAAATACAGTATTTAGACGACAAAAACAGAGATCAAATGGAAGATATCAAATTAATCTAGGGAGAAAAACATAATGTGTAATACTATTGAGATCTAGTTAATTATGAACTGGAATAGTGGTGAAGGGTAGAGATTACCAAAGAAAAAAGTATGAGATTAATGTTTAACGAAGTGGAGGTATGGCTGAGAAAATTAAAATCATCTGGATAATTAAAAAATTCTCTTGCTTATAAATCAAGGAAGGAAATTATCATAGAAATTGGGAGATAGTTGAAAATGTGTGGTAAATACAGATGTGGTTAAAGAAGATGATGTGTTTATGTGGCCAGGGAAGGGATTCAGGGATGCAAAATGAATTATTTCTATTTTAAGTGTAGAGATGACTGCAGCTTCACTCTCCTCACCCAGTGGGTTGTGAGCAGATTGGTCTTGCTCCGAATCCCCACTGTGCCTGACAGACCGGAGCGGAGAGCTGCCTGCAGGATTACCTCTGTCCTGCGGTGCTCAATCTTTCAGCCTTAATTGATAAACTGGAACATCCATACGCATTAATGTGCCATGTGGTGGGAAACATCCACATAATGGCGCCTGGCTGTGGCCAGAAGAAGATGCTGAGTGGCCGGGGGCTGCATCCTGGGCCACTGCACCCCACCTGGCAGAGGTGCTATCAGCTGAGAGCACGGGCTTGATTAATAAAACCATAGGAATTGTAGGTGGGAATGAGAAGCATCAGCCCGTAGAGGATAGCCCTCCGTGTTAACATAATCTCCGCTGGGAACCAGCCATATGAGACACTGTGAAATACAGGAGCAGAGAGTCAGCTCTGGCTGGAGGAAAATCAAAGGACAGATGTCCCCTCTCCTGGCATGGTCAGAAGTGGGACAGTGACATAATCACAGGGCAGGCTGAACTCTAACTAAGCCATGGCACTGCTGCTGATGCCACTAGCTGGAACTTACGAGCCAATAATTTTTATTACAAAAAACTCACCAGCAAGTGTCTTTTGTCACAAGTTACATAGCCTGGGTCAAAACTGGTCAAATAACGGCCTGGAAATTCCTTCATGGCAGCACGTGCTAACCAGAGGGCTTGGAGCTGCAGCAAGGCCATGTCTCTGCTCCCATGGATTGCAGCTTCTCTGCACTCCCAGCATGGCCAAGGAACAGACTCGAGAGTTAGATATGCCCCATCTACTACCTGAACCACCACCTTTTATTTTTTTTTTTTTCCCACTTGTCTGATATACCTTGTTATATAATTTATTGCAATAAAAGAAAACAAATCGAAACAAAATAAAATCCTCCGCCTGTTGGGTGCATTAATAAGCACACTCATTTCACACATGGAGAAAAATAATTACTTTTTATGTTACCATAATTGCCTAAACCACAAATGCATTTTTCAGAAACAAAGGTTGGGCTGGTGTAAGTTTCTAATTACAGGTTGAAAGCTTCTAATTAAAAGTCATAAATTGGAAGAAATCCTTTCAACCAGAATTACAGAAGAGGCTGCTAAGATTGGGTATTATCTTGACGTACTGCCACCAAGCCAGGGAGGAAAAAAAGAAATAGAAACAAAGCATTGCAGCTCTTCAACGTCAGCCACTGACACCACTTGCTACCTGATGTCTCACAAAGTGCTGCCATCAGGAACACAGAGGAGATGAACATATCACAAAATACCCCTGTGGGGCCACCAAATTTCATTAAGCAACCTTGAGCCATTGGAGTGGGGAGAGGAACAGCTATGCTGTACCCTGGAGGTAACAGCTGAGGCTTAAACGGGCTTTTTCCTGAAGTTTATTCTGGCTTCTGGATGGTGGCAGGAGGACCAATGCCACCTGAGTTGGCCTAAAATTATAAAACCCTATGGAAAGATGGTACTTGAGTCAGCTAAAACTTGCTAGATCAATCCATAAATTATTTGTTAACGTATGTATTATACAGTGCTCTACTTTGGGGTGACTTTCATGTGCAGTCAGTGGCTGACCACCGGATCAGTTTGGGCCAACTCTTCACCACTTTCATGGCTTGCTCTTCTGCTCTACTTTGTAAGAAAACTACACCATACAAAAACTTCATCTTATTCTTCTCTTTTTCAGGGTGTTAAATAATCCTGCTGAGCAGACCAGCATGTTGTTACTGACAGAGAAACCACTTTCTTGTGATAACCCAAAGTACCCCAATGAGAGGATTACTGGCAGGGGTGCATTGCTATGCAAATATTCCAGTCATTATCATCAGTCGTTTGCATGCAGTCTTCTACATCAGAACTGCTTTTCGAAGAAATGTTGATCTAGATTTCCATTTTTAAATTCTTTTTGAAGTCTATCTGTCATGGGATTTTTACCTGCCATTTGGTCAGACATAAAGGAAAAAGGTCAGGTAGATTAAAATCTCACGTGGGTAGCACACTGGTTCAGCCTACAGCCATTTCTGCAGTGGTGATTTACTTTTTCTCTTCTCCAATGATTTATTCTATTCCTTCTAAAAAGATTGGACTTAATAGTAAATCACTTACAACAAGAAATATAGAGATAACAAAACTAAAAAGGATTTGAAATAGTAGAATATAAAACCTGCTGGGAAAAAAAGGTGTGTCTGCATGCATCATATACTTGGTGGTGATATCCTTTGGACACATGTACAGACTTGCCTAAGTGGATTTGAAGAGCTTATTTAGCATGACAAATTGGCTACAACCTGATGGCTATTTCTGAAAACCCATTTATAGACCTTCAGACACTCACACTCCTGTGGCATATCCATTCATTGTACAGTCAATTTATAATGATTCCACCAAATTAAACCTTTATTAACAAACTTATTGACTCTGGCTTTTACTTTTTGTTCCCCCTTTTAATTAACTGCAGTAATGAGACAAGCAACATTCAATATAACAACTGACCAAACATTTTGTTTAAAACCTGCAGTTTATTTCAAGCAGCTTCACAAAAAAAATGAAGGCTGAATTGCTATTTGCTAAATGTCAATTTTCACACTCTGTTGAACCTTTTCTGAAGCTTGTCAGCCACAAATCTGTAGTCAGTTTTCCCCCTCTGATCAGAGCTATATAGAGCATATAACAGGTTTTCAGTTACTTTTCATTTTTATGCAGAGGATGTACCGTTTGCCGTCCCCAGTATATTTCACAGAATGGTAAATATGCATAAATTGTAAATCCAAAGGGATGCACATGACAAAGTTGTGGCCTCTTTCACAATCACTATTTACACCAGCAATACGGTTGCATGTCTGCACGCGTAAGGCCCCAGACATGATCTAAACTCCTCAAATCCAGCCCAGAATTATGCAACAATACTGCACCATCCTCTTTTCGAATGTGCTGTACTCCTGCTAAGAGTTAAGGAGGTGTTTCACCCTCCAGACCACACGTCCACAGCCTTCCTCCCCGGTTAGCGGCACAATTCCTATTTCCAGCTGCAATTCCCTGCCTGGCAGACACAAAGCCGCCTCACTTAATCACAAGTGTGCACACACTTCCTTGTACAAGCAACTATAAGCATGTGCAGGCGTGTAGGACTTGCCTCCTGTGAGAAGAAATACCTTTTACAGGGTCAAAATCACTGGCAATCACTAAATTTGACCTAACTTTTCCACACTTATTACTAAAGCTAAAGCTGGGATAGCAAAGAGGGACGAGAAAAGATGCTGTCTAGGCCACTGAATAGGGTGATAACGAGTGTCCAGTCGGATTTCTGGCATAAACCAGCCTGGAAGTCAGTTGCTTATTCCTGTATCAAACCTAGCTGAACTGAAACCTGCCTTTTAACAAGACAGCCAATTTTTAATAAGTATCCACTGATGTAAGATTTCTCTGCATCCCTCCTTTATAGCACTGCTTCATAACCTATTTTGACAATTTGAAAAATTCTCTTGTGTGCAACTTACAGTGTGCAATAGAGAATATAAATAAGTGAAAAATGAACACATCGTCTCTGGAGGAACGCCAAGACAAAGCCAAGGAACAGGCAAGACCGCTGAGAACAGAGAAGGACCCAGTGCTCCTCCATGTGACTGGCTCTGAGCCACTGCCATTTTGGCACCAAGGCATTTGGCAGGGCAACAGGAGGGATGGGAGTATTTGAAGAAGTTAGTCTCAGAGCTCTCTGATAGCCTAGAACTGAAAATCTTAAAGCTATTTGAGATTTCCAACTAAATTTCTTGCTTTCAAATATGCAAAGGAAAATAGGTTGGGAAATGGTGCAAAGAAGAAAATAAAGAGCTTGTGTGGGTGGGTGGAGGGAGGAATGGAGCAGAGAGAGAAAGAGCTTGGGAAACCAAAAAAATCCTACTTGCTGAAAAAGAGAGTATAGAGATGTCTCCAAAGGGACTACTTTAATTCTGGGAATACAATGTTTTGCAAATTCTTAGCATCAATTTATCTTCAAATAAAAATGAAACTGTTTTCTGTTTATCTTTTGCATATAATCACTACTGCGTAAAACACGCATTTAAGGTAAAGTTTGGCAGTCTTTCAAGAGAGACATGATAGATTATATTTTTCTTAACTAAAAGAGAGACTGAGCATGGTGGTGGCAATTCACTGTGTGCTGGGAGATGACCATGTTGGCATGAAGCCACCTCTACAGAGGGCAGCAACATCCCTGTCCTGCTCCACATGGAACTGGTGGGAACTGGGAGCTATGAAGCACTGCTGCTCACAGCTGCTTGTCTCAAGAAGCTGTGATCCCTTCTCTTGGCTCTCCTTACACTATTTGATATGTGTCACTGTGCTGTTGCTGGCATCTATACTGTAGGCTTTTGACCTAAGATACAGAAATCTGTCCTCCAGCTCCTTGGGTCAACCACAGCAAAATGAGAAAATGTTCAAAATTTCTTGACTTCCATGAGGGTCCTTCCATCCTTCCTTGGTCAAGTCTGTGCTTTGACTGTGATAACCTCTCTTATATGACTTTTTAGCAGATAACAAAGAGACAATTACAGTTGCTAATGGAAGAGGTCAAATGGAGGTGAAATGAAATGGATTTAAAAAAGTGAACTGATGTCAGAAAAGCCTCTGTACCACTCAGTGGCATAACCTTTTCCTCAAACAGGTTTTTAGCTGGGAATTTAATTTCATTTTACTCTATTTTATTTTGACTTTGAAAAGAGAGGCAGGCAGGTAGGAGGACTGCGTTTGTGGTTGAATGGAATTCAGTTTCCAGCCCTGTGATGAACTGCCTTTGTGGCCATGTGCGAGTGCATCCAGCGCTCCCTGTGTTTTCTGCAGTATAGCAGCAGTGGGCATGGCTCAGCACAGCCCAGGAGGAGTAATTCTGCCCAACACAGCAAAGTGATACACAACTCTTTGATGCTGATTTCTCCTAATGAGATGGCCAACTCATCTGTAAACTTTCCTATAGCAGACTGCCACCTCTGCTGCATAGCATGGCCTGAGCCATTACCTCCACAAGTGACTTCACCAGATGGTCTCATGCGGTGGGAATGCCCCCAGGTACACAGAGATAACCACACTGACTTCCCAAGTACTGCTTTTAAAGGAAGCCAATAGAGTTACTTTAGGAACATAACATGGGAAGGGAAATTGGACCTTAAAATCAACCTCAATTCTTCCTTTGCATGGCCAAACAAAATAACAATAATGAAGAAACACTGCAAGAGAAAAAAAAATTGTGGTTATTTTTATGGTCTTTGAAACCAACAACAATCAAAGCTGCCAGGTATAATTTTTTTCCTGGAATTCCTTGCTTTTTCTGAATTGCCTGCACCCTCATAGTATCTCTCAGCAGTCACGTTAACACTAGATATTGATTGTCTGCTTGGTAGCAGGAGAGAAAATATAACAGGCAAGAACTTAACTCTGCTAGGTGCACATGGAATCTGGACAATTTTCTGTGGGTGGCCACTACTGCTAAAACCTTCCTGGTGAAAATTACTACTGTAGTCTTCATCTGTGTAAGTAACCAAAGCCACCACCAAGCCAGGCAGGGCAGGAGTTAAGGTATGTTTCTTCCATTCTCTTTAAAATGATGGTGTGTTTCCGTTCTTTGAAGCAAAAGGTCTGAGAGATATCTTGATTTCTGCCATTCGAAGCTGCCACTGTGTCAGGTTTCCAAATGTCACCTGCTCCCCACAGACAGAGAAGTGCTATGTGCCAAGGCTGGCCTGTCACACTCCTGGCACCACCAAAATTCAGCATTCCTTGTAACATTCCCATGTCCGAGCAGCCAGGAGTAGTTAATTCCAGTTTCAGAACAGTGAATAAAGTCCTCACTTTGTGGCCCCAAGGAAATGAGGACATTTGTGTCACATCCACGCACCATGCTGAGGAGCCATGTTCAGGAGGAGCATCCACGCACCGTGTTGAGGAGTCTTCCAGTCCAAACCAGTACTGCTACCCACTTGCTAACGTAACCCAGCATCACTGCTGGGATAAAGCACTGGAATGAGTCAACCTAACAGATCACTTGTTTTGACACTGAATATCAAGCCTGCCATATAGAGCTAAGAGAAATACTGTAGAAAATTTCCTTCAGAGAAATCTCCTCAGCAGGGAGGAGGCACTGGAAGTTGGTTACCTCCTGTTCTCCTTTCCAAGATAGTTAAGGAGTGTTCTCAACATTAATGACACAGATTTTTCCAATGCTTCCTTTAATTTTTCATGATCAGACTTGAAGGTTGCCCAGATGTCAAAATGCAACTTTTTAAGTTGGATCCAAACGTTCACCAACACTTGGCTGCGATTTAGGATGGTGAAAAACTGACAGCTGCCAACCCACAGCCATACATCAACATGCTGGGGAAATGTTCAACACTGTGAGCCCAAAGCTTCAAAATGGAAACTTTGGTGGGTTTTGAGTGGCTGTTCTAAGCCACATTCTCATGTCCATGCAACATCCCAACATCCCCGTTTATCGTGGCAGTGAATATTTGTTTTCCAAAGCAATTTAGAAGTGGTGGAGAGGCAATGGTCTTGGAGTCAACTTGGGTTTTCTCCTGCCTCAGCCCCTGCACTACTGCACACCACCACAGAGTTCATTTCAGCATGTCTTGCCTGGTCTCTTCCTGTCTTTTCTTGTTTGCTTGGGACACAGTTAGAGGTGCAAGGACTTTCACTGTCTACACAGCATTATGCACAGTAAGAACTCGTTTTATCTACAGCAGTTAGGAACTAATCATATGTAAGAAATTATTAGCCAAACATCCTCTGGTTACCCAAACTCAATTAGCTGTGAATTGGACGGGAACATATTTAAAGTAACAGAACCATTAAAAAAGACTGGAGATTTGTAAAAAAGTTTACATGCCTGCTGGCTTGTTTGTACAAGTCTGGTGTTGCATCTTTCTGTGCTCACTACATGTGAAGGAGATAACTGTATCATACCTTCATGTAGTATCTGCTATCTGCTGCTGGATCTTCTGGCCTAAATGATTTTCATTCTTACATAACATAGCACATTAATGGCATGCTCAAGGGAAGGAACCTATTTCATCCCCGGACTCAGTAAAACACGGACAATGGGATCATGAGTCCTGTCACACAGGTCTCTTAATAGAACCTGACTCTGGCTTAAACAGGAAGGGGGGAGAGACAGCTGCCTCTTATAAAACTTGGAAATTGCCAAAGAATTACTATGCTGTGCCTCACATGTTAAATTCACTGCAGTTCTTCCCTCCATCTTACTCCAGTGACTCCCACAGTCCTCTTTTTTCCTGTATACTGCCATAGAGCAAGTCATCGGGTATAAAAACATTTTCTGTTACCCTAAAAATGAACATTTGCAATGTTTCATTTATAGCTGATGACATTAAGGGAGTACCCAGGGCAAAACCACATGACCCTCCAAACCAGTATAAGCATCACCACTTCAAAAAAGTTCAGATTCCATCCCAGCAGCATTGGTGGTGGACGAGGTCGGACCTGCCTTCACTCAGGCAGCCAAGCTCCTCCAGTGGGAACGCTGCCCGGGGCTGTGGGGCACGGCTGGGTCTGGCAGGGCACAGCTCTGGCAGCAGGGATGTGGAGTCAAATCTGGAGGCAGGTTTTATGCAGCGATGCTGACTACACTCCTAGTATGCTTCTACAGATGACAGTATACAGAGTATCTCCTCTAAAGGATATCTTTTATAAAGCAGTCACATCCTGACAGTCATGCTGCTTTAACTTTACTGCTCTAGTTAGAGGGATAATGTGGGGAGAGCTTAAAGAGATATAACTGGACAGGCCTGTTTTAATTGTTCCCACTAGACCTGTGCTCTGTGACCTTGGACATCTACAGAGCCATAAATATGAGCTTTGATTGCTGTTCCCATAGTGACTGGCAGGAAGAACACACTGGAGAGTGGACTAGGACTGCTTCAAGCAGGCAAGCAGCAACTGGAAATGATTAAGTTCAGAAGCTCTGGGGACACTAATGTCACTGCAGGCCAGCCAACCTGGAAGATAAACATTGCTGGGCACTGCGAAAATGATTTTTCTATTTGCTTTCCACTGAGAGAGTGAACTAGGCTACACTATAGGCACTAGGCTTGGCAAATGAGACCGCGAGCACTTCTGAGGCAAATTTTCCAGTCCTTCCTGCTGCTGGAGATGTCAAAGCTACTAGTGGGGCCTGTCACATTTGTGCTGTGCACACTCACTGTTGAAGAACAGGAACACCAGCCCTTGAGCTCAGTTACACCCCCAGAACAGGCATGGCTGATGCACAGAGAACATTTCTACGTGAAGCAACATACAACGTGGGAGGCTAAACCACCCCACACAAGGTTGGCAGGTACCTGGGCTGTCCCCCTCTCAGTGCCGAAGGCAGTGCAGTTATTTCTATAGTGCTCTGCACTGTGCGCTGAGGGCTGCCACAAGGTTTGGTGAGGAAACAGGACACCTTTGGCATCCCACTCCAAAAGGGTAAGGACCTGGTGGGTGCACCTGGGGGGAGGGATGCAGCTTGTCCTGTGACTGTGACATGCAGCTCTCGCTCCCACTGTGCTCTACGCTGTGGACACAGAAACAGAATTCAAATGGCTCTAAACTCTCCTATTTCAATACAAGAAATGCTAAGGTTTCAGGAAAAAAAGTAGATACACATGCTGATGGCCTGAGTACATATAAAAGCAGCTCAGGAATATTTATATTAGCAGAGTGCACAGCAGGAAAAGCTGAGCTGTGCTAAAGGCAAAGCTGCCTGAGTATTTCTGAGTGACTCGCTCAATAGCACCACATGGTGAGCTCGCTGGCTGCCCGTCCACACGCAGCTTCATTAACTCCCCAGCGATCAGAGCCTTACATGTCACAGAAGAATGGAATTTACACATGGTCAAATCTAGCATCACCCATAAATCACTCAAAGTTATAACCCTCAAAACCGCAACAGCCTCACTGTCGCCATGCGTATATTAAGGTTTGGAACAGAAAATAGTTGTTCAATCATTCAGAATAAATCAGTAATTATTCAGATGGAAAGTAATGCCGAATCTACCTGTCTATCCATTTTGTACACTATCCAAAGTCTCCAATTCATGTATACAAAACTCTTCAGACTGTGGTAACTCCAATGCCAAAAGGAAAGAGATAAGCCAGTAAAAGAACAAGTACAAGGCATCACTTCTCCCTTACTACATATAGCATTTTTAGTTATCCATAAGTCTTTTAAAAAACATGGCAATTCTGACATGTTTTGAAGTCCAGATTACATGGTCTTTTATGACAAATAGTTCAGTGGCACACCACAGGGAGACACTGTACTACTCTCATGTGATAACTGATCATCTCAGTCTCTTCTCTAGGCTCTAGTCTTTTACTGAAAGTAGATCCCATTATTTTTCAAGTAGTTGAGTCAGATTTGCAAAGTCTGCACATTCTTATAGTGACCACAAGCACTTAAAGCATCAGCTATTTTTTTTCTAAGTTTGGCTCCTATTCTTTTTTTTTTTTTTGGTATTAAATTTTTTTTTTGACCAAGTAGAAAATGCCAGAATTGTCAACATTCTTTTTTAAAATGACCAGCTCATGACCCCTGGACCATGACACTCTGAAAAGTCAAGCATTATAAAAAATTAATCTTTAAGGTGCTCAAATGCCTTAAGTTACTTTTGGAAATATTGGCTAACAATAATTATTGCCTGTTCTGCTTCACTGTTAATCTCTCTTTCAGAAAGTGCACTTCTTGAACTGTAGAAAAACAACATTTTTAAGAAGAATTTTGCATTTTCTGACTGCAGCAAAACATATGGAGAGTGGCTGACGGGTCCTGATGGATAACACATATACTAGCAGCTTCCCAGAATACTTATCTCTGAAAAGAAGGAAGCTCCTCCAAAGTGGCCTGGATAGCTCCATAAATCAATGCCACACTGTTAATTCCTGACAGCTACTAAAAATTAAGGGCTGGTCAATTTTAAGGATTGGTCCTACAAAAGCCTTGCAATCGTTCTTTCAAGAGAGCCATAATCTCCATTTGGGAAGCAAGAGAACCATTACATTCAGTAAATATTCAGTGGCTCTGCCGAAATTTCAGACTAGCTCTTGAAGGCTAATTTTGTTATTCACCACTCTAAATAAAAGCACATCCAAAGATGTTACTTTTGTTTTTATCAAGTTTCCTTTTCTCCTGGAAATTCAAACCAAAAAAAAGCATTTCATATGTTGGGAGAATTGTTCAGTCCTACTGGCAGGTTAGCCCGTGCTGTAACCTACCACAGCCTGGACTAGGAAAGCCAGACACTAACGATGTGCTTTGCTTCACTTAGAAAGAGAGAACTGGCATCCAGCTAGAGGAAAGCTTCCTCAAAGAGACGATTATGCAACCAACACTTGCTTTGGTATCGTACAGACATTTTGACATACTGCGTGAGTCAGAGAAACACTTTTAATGTCTAACTGAGCACCTCTGCCTGAAGAACTCCCATTGCATTGACACCGATTCCCCTTTCAAATCACATCAGTTCACAAGGTATGATGCAACATCATTGAAAATGTGCATGTATTTATTAGAGGTTACAGCATAAAATATGCAGGCACCTTGAAATATATTTCAGACTGTGACGGCAGGCAGAGTGACTGAATATATGTCAGAGGTTTATGATGAACTCTAAAGTGTCTTCATTTAAGAGGCAGCATCATTTTTTACAGGCATCCTTTATTGCTTGATTTATTCTTTCTATCTGTAACTAACCTCTAGACTCACAGATTTAGACTCCTGGTATGATGTTGCTGGAATGCCATGCACCTCAGAGCTCTGCAAAATGTTCTGACAAAGTCATTGCTTGGTCCTCTCTCACTGTTCAGAACAATGCCAATGGATGGAGAGATTAAATGATACCTCACTGCTCAGCTGAGAACCCATAAAATCAACATATTTAGTGGATGTTTCAGAAAATTTGTCACATGCTAAGCAGGAAAGAGCAGGAAAGAACTAGGAGAGATTTAGTGTTCCATTTTTAGGAGTATTGCCCTTGATGTTTTCAGTAAGATGTTTTCTTTTTTTGCAAAGAATTAGGCATGAACTGATGGTGGGGATGAAGAACTAAGTGAATGACAAATTACCCTTCTTGATACAATCGATTGGATCCCATATAGCAAAACCTGAGCATTTCTGGAAGTACACAGGGCACAGATGGACCAAGTCCCACACTAAGGCAGCTACCAGATCCCAGGGCTGAATTCAGGACCCGGGTTGTTACCAGATGTGCAGCTCATGCAGAAATGCATACAGTGTTTACAAGGAGACCTCACTAACTTGAATTATAAAGAAGTGATCAAGGGACATAATGTGCTGTGTAAGGCCATCATTACCTCATGACTTCATGGGAACTTTTTTGTGAATAAAGGCAAAGCATTGTCTACAGGATTTAGCCTATTTATACTAACACCAAACCCACATCAGTAATCCCAGATTTCAAAGTTTCTCTACTTCAAAAAGTGTTAGTGAATTAAGCCAGTGCCTGCATTATGTTCTATACCTGAAAGTTTGGATTTGGCAAGGAGCAGAAATACACTGCCCAAATCTTCTGGCACCAAACGGTTGGGACTGACTTTTTCCACTGTGCTCCCAGCACAGTTCCTTCTGCCTCAGGGGAACAAGAATTGATTATCTGGTAATGAGAGGTTTGGAGACTTTAGATGGAAATGAAGAGCAGTTGTGAAGGACCTAATTTTTGTATCCTAAAAGGCTTTGTCAGAAATGTCATTTGTAATTAATTATAAGTGTATAAACCAGATAAAAGCCATTTAAAGTCAAGTAGTCTTTAACCCAGGCAACTCTGGGTTTCAACCACTGGCTGAAAGCTCAGGATCTTTTCCCAAGTTTTTCTGTGCTTTCCAGGTGATTCTTCTGGTAGCACTTGAGTTTCCAGAATGAAATTCTTCAGGTTTATAAAAAGCTTCCATCTTTAGACAGAGCTCCTCAGCTGATTCTTATAAGATATCCTGTTTTTCTAAAGAGACTTTTATTGCAATATGAATTTATTACAAACCATTTTACATGCACACAGTTTCAGTCATACCTTGTGGGTCATAAGAGAGAGAATTTAATTTTGGAAACCTTAGGAAGCAATAATAATCTTTAACCTCTGGCATTGCACAAGAAGATACTGCATATTTTCCATCAAAATGAACAGCTCTAATAACCTTCCATTAATATCCATTTATATTTATTACTCCTTCATTAAAGTTAAGACACCAAATCCTTAATAAAAAAAAATAAATTGACATTTTACTTTACTCCTTTCTCTGTCTTTTAAAATGTTAATACTTAAGGAAGTGGACAGGACATGACATATTTTTATCATTGCCACACAGTTCAGCACTAGCAGCATAAACCCTTTGTGTCTTGCTTTTTACCCTTATTATATCAAATATAAGCAGATTTTCACTGAGTTCACTGGCAGGGAACATCTCCTTACAGCAGCACATCCCCTCATTATCCAGCGCTCTCAGCTGTTCTCAAACTCACCAGGAGGCCATTTCCCCTCTGCTTTACAACCTCTTTTATGATCCTTGATGGCCTAAGTTTGGGAGTTTTTTGGTTTACTTTCTTGCTTGATTCCCTTGTGTCACTTTGTAACGTCCTCAGCCAGCCTTCCCACAACCATCCTTAATGACATGAAACCAGGCAAAGAAGGAGAGAATGTGTTTTTCTTTTTGTATTGTGAAAAGCAAAAGATAACTCATGAACTGAGGTCAACCCAACATAAGAAACAGAGAATTGCAGCTGAGTTTCAACCGGCAAAACAACTGCCAGGAGGGTCCCAAGAGCCCAACAGCCATTCGTGTTAGCCTAACCCAGGGGAAAACTCCTCTGCTTCTGCAGCTACTGCCCATACCCTGGAGACTCGCTCCTCCTCTCTGGAGAACCAAGCTGTATTGCTGAACATGTTTTTTCAGGCTTTCTTGGAGCTCCTCACCTGATTTTTGTCTATTACTGAGTTGCAATCCCATTTCTGCTTCCTCATCAAATGCATGGCCCTGAAGCCAAACAATGCCATGTGATCTTGTAAATTTGGCTTCTTCTATCCAAGGACACAATGTCCTTGTGCAGCTGAAGTGAACCATGGCATTATTTTACCTGCCAGCAAAGCCGTATATATGTACTGAAGTATGTATTTCTAGCAGCCACCTCTGCTGACAGATGAAATGGTGGCTGTCACTTTGCCTTTCAAACCAGCAGTGCTCCACCTTTAATATGGTGCTTTCACATGTTTGGCCAAAAAAAATTGCTGCTTTTTTCAATGAGTCACTCCAATGGCATCTCAGCTTCAGAAGTGTCAGCAGAATCTGGAAATGAGGCAGTAAAGTCCACAGGCTTTCATTTTTACTAAGATGGAGAAGAGAAGAGAGGGAAGTGAAGGGAAGTGAAGGGAAGGGAGAAGGAAGGGAAGGGAAGGGAAG
>NW_020799117.1:8284021-8457617 GCF_003259725.1 Athene cunicularia | reverse complement strand
AGAGAAGAGAAGAGAAGAGAAGAGAAGAGAAGAGAAGAGAAGAGAAGAGAAGAGAAGAGAAGAGAAGAGAAGAGAAGAGAAGAGAAGAGAAGAGAAGAGAAGAGAAGAGAAGAGAAGAGAAGAGAAGAGAAGAGAAGAGAAGAGAAGAGAAGAGAAGAGAAGAGAAGAGAAGAGAAGAGAAGAGAAGAGAAGAGAAGAGAAGAGAAGAGAAGAGAAGAGAAGAGAAGAGAAGAGAAGAGAAGAGAAGAGAAGAGAAGAGAAGAGAAGAGAAGAGAAGAGAAGAGAAGAGAAGAGAAGAGAAGAGAAGAGAAGAGAAGAGAAGAGAAGAGAAGAGAAGAGAAGAGAAGAGAAGAGAAGAGAAGAGAAGAGAAGAGAAGAGAAGAGAAGAGAAGAGAAGAGAAGAGAAGAGAAGAGAAGAGAAGAGAAGAGAAGAGAAGAGAAGAGAAGAGAAGAGAAGAGAAGAGAAGAGAAGAGAAGAGAAGAGAAGAGAAGAGAAGAGAAGAGAAGAGAAGAGAAGAGAAGAGAAGAGAAGAGAAGAGAAGAGAAGAGAAGAGAAGAGAAGAGAAGAGAAGAGAAGAGAAGAGAAGAGAAGAGAAGAGAAGAGAAGAGAAGAGAAGAGAAGAGAAGAGAAGAGAAGAGAAGAGAAGAGAAGAGAAGAGAAGAGAAGAGAAGAGAAGAGAAGAGAAGAGAAGAGAAGAGAAGAGAAGAGAAGAGAAGAGAAGAGAAGAGAAGAGAAGAGAAGAGAAGAGAAGAGAAGAGAAGAGAAGAGAAGAGAAGAGAAGAGAAGAGAAGAGAAGAGAAGAGAAGAGAAGAGAAGAGAAGAGAAGAGAAGAGAAGAGAAGAGAAGAGAAGAGAAGAGAAGAGAAGAGAAGAGAAGAGAAGAGAAGAGAAGAGAAGAGAAGAGAAGAGAAGAGAAGAGAAGAGAAGAGAAGAGAAGAGAAGAGAAGAGAAGAGAAGAGAAGAGAAGAGAAGAGAAGAGAAGAGAAGAGAAGAGAAGAGAAGAGAAGAGAAGAGAAGAGAAGAGAAGAGAAGAGAAGAGAAGAGAAGAGAAGAGAAGAGAAGAGAAGAGAAAAGAGAAAGGAGAAGAGGAACCACCTGCCAGCTTCTGCCTGTGCTGCCGGCACAAGTAGCTTCTGCATTTCCATTTCCTCCTTTCATGGGACATGAGTGTGCATAATGTGCAAGATGGGTCACCGACCGTCTCCAGTCCAACACTGCTGAGCCAACTCACTGCTGAGCCCACAAAGCACACAGCAGCACACAGCTGATGCTGACACACTAGTAATATATTATTAACATTCTAGATGAAGTAGAGACCAGGGAAGCAGCAGGGGTCCCCAAAGAGGGACACAGGTTTGACTGCTGAGTCAGGGATTCTCCTTAGCCATGTGCTACCTCTGCAGAGCTGAGTCCAAACACTATTCAAGAGCAGGGAGTGACATTCCTTCAGTGAGAAATCAGCAATGCTATTTGGTCAGAAATTATTACTATTTGAAACAGCCAGAGGGGCCACAATAACCCACAGGATAAATCCATACTGCAAAATACACATGAGGAGTAGAGCAGCAGCAGCCACTGCACATTAAAAAGATAAAATCAATTCAAGTCATGAGGAAACAACATAGCTACTCCTGTTTGGCCTAGAGAAAACAACTCTATTCCACACAAAACATAAATTCAGAATGAAGATACTGTAGGCACAGTGAACATTTATGATTTCTTTTAATAAGTACACAAAATACTGCTTTCAAAAGAAAGGATCCCGTCACAGTTATGGACACATCTTTCTCCTCTCTTTAATAGGTTTATGCAACAGCTATTGATTCCTGACTACAGTCTAAAGTAAAATTTGTTTATTTGTAAAAGTGTCCTTTTTAATCACACTGGACTTCTCTACCTCACTCACACTAAATAAAAAGTATTATTGCCTTGATACAGTCAAACCCTCCAGCATCAGCAGACAGCAGTAGAAAACAAAACCCTGAGGAACTTCTCACTTGGGTTAAGAAATCATCTGAACTGTCCTTCCCTGTTTTGTATCAGATAAATGAGAAGTCTGTGTTAAATTATTGGTTTTAAGGAAACTGGTTTGTAACTACTACTCCTCAAAAGGCGAAACCCCAGTTGCGGTTCCCGTGCTGGGCTCTGCATGGCTGTGGTCGCAGGGACCTCTGTTTGCTCTCATGTGAAGCCTCAGCAGGGAGACAGTCCTTCCTTAAAAGCAGGTACTGAGTGCTGAGTAAGGCAAAGATTTTTATTTTGCCTGCTTTGCTCTTCATTTCGGGTTTTAGAAATGCGAGATACACAGATGGTGAGAATTATGAAGGGACAGGGAGAAATATTAAAGAAAATCACATATTTTTCTACCCCAAAGCAAACATAGTGCTCAGTGGATTATATTCCTCTCATTTCTTTAAGATAAGAACAGTGTTCAAAGGAAAAATCTCCTCTTCTGAGCTATTCAGTCATTTTAAACATGGTTACATCCTAAATATCACAGTATTTGCAAAGGATTGGTATCACAGTGACAGGTGGGTAAGGTGCTTTCCTTGACACCTTTCTATTTACTTCTGTATTTCATGCTCAATATCCTTGATACAAATAGCTCTATCTCAAGTACAAATGTTATGATAAAACAATAGTTTCTGAGCCTCTCATGGAGCATTACAAATGCCACATCCCAGACCAGCACAGGAGATTCACGGTGAAGCATCTCCCAACTACTCTATGTAACAGCAGCACCAGGCAGACTGCTGCAAGGCAAACACATTGCCCCCAAATGGTCCTTAGAGCCTTCAGACCGGGTATTCCTCCCAGGGCACAAAAAGTAAGCTATGTCACTTCGGAACATAGTAGCCCTCCTTAGTCATTATCAAAACGTAAATGAAAGGCAACATCTTCTATAAACGTCTGCATTCTAGAGGCTAAAGAGTATTTTCATTATTTTCTGTAAGACCTTCCAAAATATATCACTTCAGGGAGCAGACTAACCTACTAGACAGATACATCATGTTAGATGTGTCACCATATCCTTTTAATCAGTGCACAGTCAATATTCTGTATTATATGAATAACTAATTAGTTTCACAACTTATTTCCACAGATGTCATTGCAAAATCTATCTGAAGAATGTCATCTGCACTTGAGGGAAGGACAAGCATTGTAATTAAGTATTAAGCCATTTCACCAGTGAGAGTCTGCCATGGAGTGTGAAATGGCTATAATTCATATTTTTAAGACCTTGCATTTATTAGCATCTATTTTCTACTGAAGGTTAGCGGTGTGCTGCACAGAGAGTTAAAAAAAGCAAAAAAAAGCTCACATTCTTATTATTCAAATGGATATACGTACATGTCTAACTGTACAAACTGGTCACACCGGTAGGGTTTCTCTCAAGTCCCAGAGGATTTCTGGCTCGCACACCTTTGAGAACGGCACTCGAAGGTTAGATGAATGCTCTGATTATGGAGCACTCAACAGCAGTGACATTCTGCCGTTGAAAGCTAATGACAATCCTGGGCACAACGCACCTAGGCAGGATACAGATCGTGTGTACAAGAAAGATATTCAATGTGAGATAACAGTCAGGACTGATGATTAATATCTCCCAGAAAAAGGCTTTGTTTGCATTAGGAAACCCCTACAGAATAAATGCAGAGAGATATTAATGAACCAGGCTGTTGTATTTTATTCAGGGCCCAGGAAAAGTTAAATGGGTCTCTGTCTGGAGCCATTGCTCCAGTTGCAATTAGACTGCTTAATTATACGCAGAAGAAGAGGAGTCTTGTGTATCCTCCCATCAACCACCAAATGGGAACGATATTTCCACTGCTCTCTATGTCATAAACTATGTCATTTGGCATCAATGTCCTTTAGAAATCTGCCCTTTAATTCCCTGTTCTCAGTCCTGTTTTCGCTTGAAGGGCCACAGCTCTGGTGGGATATTCCCACTCTTGCACTTGCACGTGATCACACGTTCCTGCAGCGCAGGGTGCACGAGGGCATCTGGGAAGAGCCACTCACCCTGCTGCAGGCTGCTCAACCACCAATTCCAACTGCTTTGTCTATTTTCCCTAGCTTGAGCCTATCTAATTTTTTACTTCTGCAATATACTGTGTTCAAAACAGCTTTGTGACAGGCTCCCCTTCCTGCCAAGCCTGCTTTCACCATCCATTATCCCTCTTTGAAGCGGATCTGCCTGTCCATGGACAGATGCTATTAGCAGCAGTGTGAACAGGGCAGGGCCATGATTTATCCAGCCA
This sequence comes from Athene cunicularia, assembly GCF_003259725.1. Lineage (NCBI taxonomy): Eukaryota > Metazoa > Chordata > Aves > Strigiformes > Strigidae > Athene > Athene cunicularia. The sequence goes on along the minus strand of NW_020799117.1, from coordinate 8,453,355 downwards.
GGATAAATCAGCAAAGCTCTGTCAATGCCTCTGCTGCTTCCCAGGTGTGTGCCTCCTGAACATCTCATCCAAATCTAGGCTTCACCTGCTAAAAACAGGGAAGGAAAGGACAACAGGAGCTAAATCCCCTCTTTATGGTGCTGGATGTGAAAGAGATGAAGGCCGTTAAGAGAAGATTTGCTGGGGTAAGGAAAGAAAACAGCAACCTCCCTGTCCCCCTTTTTGCAACAGGAATACTTTAACAGATGGAAAGCCCCAGCAATCAACTGCCTCCTTAACTCCAAGCCTTATATCTACTGGTATAAATAGACCTTAATACACTGCCCACAAGAAGCCTATGGAAAGACTGCCTTTGACTTGGGAGGGCCGTGCCTTGTCTTCTACAATAGACGAACAGACAGCAGCTTTGAAGGGATGTCGACAGGAGGAAAGTCTAAAGCAAAGTGGCTGTTGCTGTGAAATCAAGTGTGAATTCTGCTCTGAGAAAGTTTCATCCAACAGCAAGTATTTCAGGAACCTTTAGCCATCCCTGGAAAATTGTTAGATCAGATGTAGTCTCCTAGATTAGAAAATGGAAAGTGGTGAGGACCTTTGTTATTCAAAAGAAACTCATACAGGTCCCCTTAAATTTACTTGAAGTTTAGCAACCAGGAACCAGTTGTCTCATTTTAGTTGTATGCTAATAGGTATGTGTTGACTTCAGTGGAGACAGTCATACAAATCCAACCCATCTGTGTCATATGAAAATAGTTATATTTGTTACAATGGGGAAAGTAAAGCTCATCCCAAGGCAAAAGTCTGTTGTCTTTTAAGCTGGTAGGACTAACAAAATTATTTGGATTGACTGGTGTAACAGAGAAAAGAATTGCATCCTTTCTGGTAAATCTATTGGAAAATAACACCAGCTAGATACAAAGCTACATCGGTCATTTTTCCCTTGGGAATTCCCAAATGTTTGCTGCAAACTAAACAGTGCTTCAGTATCACACACTAGTCTTTATAAATGACTTCAATTTCTCACCAATTACTTCCTCTTTAATATAATTCATTTTTTACATTTCCTCTAATTTTTGTTCTCTTAATCTTTATTAACGTAATGGGTTTCAGACAGAAACATTATTTGTGTTCATACGTATTGCAAATGTCTCTGCTGCCTTGTGAACCAGCTGAGAGAAACCTTAATATGATAAGAATTATTGTTTTGCAAAATGAGTATTGTTACATTAGCTGAGCACTGTATTTAAATTGCTTTTTGTTACAATAGGTCTCACTTGGACTATTTGGGTAGTTCAGTACTGTACATGGTAAGGTAGAATTGCACTAATAAAATCAAGCTGCAGGTACATTTCTTCTGCCATTTGGTACTTTCAGTGCTTCATAATTAACTTTGGTCAAAAATTACCACTTCAAGCCCAAGGGATTAATTCTCCCTTAACTATATTTGTGCATTACAGGAAAAAACAGTCACCCCTTGGTTTCCTGGCCTTGGATGAGTGGTTTACCGCATTTTTAACCTACAATAATTGTGGATGAATTCCAGGTGTGTGCTTGCCCCTCATGGAGTGAATTTCATGCTGTTTGATTTCTTTTTATTTAACTCTGGGAACAGAAATGCCCTAAACCAGGTTTTCATGCTCTGGGTTCCCCTGCCCAGCACGACCCGGATGTTGGGGAGGTACTTACTCCGAGGGCTCCGAGCCCAGGGACCAGGATGGATGCTGTAACACAGCACCCATCTGACACACACCCTCCCAGCTTCTAGCACTTAGTAGTTTAACAAAATCCTCCTGATATTTTTTCTTATATTGGAGCACCCACATTCTAATCCCCTCCACACAAATTATTTCCCTTCTTCCTTACTCATTGGCTAGTCAAGCCTTTATCCTTCACCTTGGAAGAGTGCTGACCTCGTGTTTGTTGGACAATTTCTGTTAGCCTCTTTGGCATATATTTGCCTTTTGGAGGAAGATAAATAGAGAAAGGCAGGTGATTCCTGCCAGCGTCAAGGAGAGACTCTCAAGACAGGCTCTTGACAAGTTACTTGGGTGCTACTAAAATAATCCAGTGAGAAAAGGTCATCTTGAATTCAACTTTCATACACAGGCAATCACATTACCATATGTCAAAGGCACCAACCTGCATTAAAAAGAGACAGTGCAGAGGAGTACAAATATTTCAATGTCCAAAAAAGTGTCCCAAGTTCTCCCCCTAAACTATTTTGGGATGATACTGAATGACAATGTTAAACATTACAAGAATCTGAAAATAATTTGAATTTGTTTGCTTTCCTTTTTACTGATTTTGACCAGTTTAGAACCCAATTAATAAGTACCAAAACCTCCAAGAGTCTAAAATTACTTTAAATAAGTAAAAACATGGAAATGTTCACAGAAGTACATAAAATAATTTTTCAAACATCTCTAGTTCTTAGGTCATTATTAAAGGATTTTCTAGATTTTAAATAGGAAACATGAACTGTTAATGACACCCTGCACTAAAGAAGACATTTATGAGCCCTGGCATTCCTACTACAACTGATACTGATACTGACAGACACATGAGTCTGTCTGCAGCACTGGAGAGCACCTGGAAGATTCAGCAGCAAAGACCAGACCTGGCTCAAACAAACACCTAACCAATTCTTGCAGCCTTGTGATGGGCTTAGTATGTAAGGAAAAAGCTACGCACATGTTGCCACCTGAATTTTCTCCATCTAAACCATTGCAGACAAAAATGATTTAAAAAGGGCACAAAAAAAAAGAGGACCACACCTTGTCTGTTCTCCAGGACCGTGACCACCTTGTAGAGCAGCCAGTTACTAATAAATGAATTAGGCTGTATGAATTGAATGCCATTCGTCAGCTAAACAGGGACAGAAATTCTGTTGAGAACGTGTGTGGTGTCACTTGGAGCATGTCAGTCTTCGTGACACATGGGCATGACTGAAGGCCTTTGGGAGATGGGAGGAAAGGAAGGAAAGAAACAGAGATGACTGGCACAATAGCATACTGCCGGAAATCAGTCTGTCTGTTAAGAGGAGGAGGAAGGGAAAGAAGACATACAGATGGTCTGACTCCCAGTGGTGACAGGAGCAGTTGGTCTCCTCTCTTTCTGATAGTGACAGTCGCTGTCACCCTATTTTGAAGTCTCCTAATGAAAAAGTGGGAGTCAGTACGGTACTGAAAAGAGCAAATGGATAAATCACGTAACTAATCGTAACCATTTGGTCTAGGAAGAGTGATGGAGGTTGGTGGTGCCTGGTGACAGCCTGCAATAGCTGAATGCGCACTTTCCCACTCTGAGAACTTCAACCTAAGGAGGAAAGAAAGTTTGAACTATTTATTACAGAAAAAGGTCTTTTAGAGTCAAGCTAGCTACTGAGTGCATGTTTACAATGCTGCTTTCCTAGCAATGAATGACAGCTCGGGACCCATAGGCTGCCATCTCATTCAGTCCCATTTCACTGTAGCATCTTTTTAAATAGGCCAAAAGGACAACTTATGCACATACTTTGCTATCAAAATAGGAAAGTACTAAAAAATGTCCCCCAAGAGTAAGATTATTTTCTCTATTAACTCTGTACTGCACCCAAAAGGCACCATTTTACCTAAGAAGCAGCCAGTGCTCCAACATGTAGAGAGAGAGATGGATGGTTCTTGGTTGGGGAAGGAATAGAGCATTTGCTCTTGGGAAACCTTGCTTTCTCTACACAGTGCTATCATTGGCTCTTTTTTTCTCAGGGTGGTGGAAAAAACATTTATTTTTGCCAAGATAAGATTTTCAGAAACACATAAAATGTTTTAGGACCCTATGGGACATTTTTTTTTCAAAGTAAATTCTATTTAATGATTTTCCCTTAAAAAAAAAAAGAAAAAAAAAGGAAGAAAAAACCCACCAGATTTTTACAGGCTTTTTCTTCACCCATTCCACTCATTTCAAAGAAAGTCAGTTATCTAGCTCTTTACATAAAACAAGTGAAATAACAACATGAATTTAAAGCAGATCAAATATACTGAGAATCAACCCCTCACATGGATGCTGCCAGTAATTCATTTCAATTTCATTTAGCTTAATTCTTTTTGGAACGGAAGCATACTCAATCAGATTAAGGCCATTTTAATTCACATTTGTCCCCTCTAATATGACACCCTACACTTACTTGGATTAAATTCCCCTCCCATGTTTAAAAAAAGTCTTAGGTAACCATAAACTTGGACCTAAACTTTGCATCTTTTTTGCACTACTGAAAATTGGACATGGTTTTGTAAGTTATTTAGATGCTGTTGGATACTTTAACAATGATCTTGTTTTTTTGTTTGTTTGTTTGTTTTCTGAAAATGTCACTAAACATGAGCTGTGCTAGAAAGCCTTTGTCACCTGAATCTCATGTACAAGTCCATCCACCCTCTGACTGCTCATTTGCTTGGTCCACCTGGAGAAACGGAGGCTATGGGTGCTCTGCACCATGGCATTCTGCCCTCCTGGAGCTCCTTCCATCACAGAAAACCCTGGAACTGCCTTGGCAACTGCATGTCAGGCTGAGCAAAGGACCCTGTTCGGTTTTTAAAAGAAGTATACCAAGATTGGGAAAAACCACAAAGTATGGTTAAAGTCACTGCATGGAGAAAGACAACAAACTTTCATAACAAACACACCACCACTGCACTTGATGTCTGACATATGATCCCCACAGTGCAAAATGGGAACAATTAGAGTGTTTCTAGAGAGAAACTGAAAAACAGAGGTAGACCCAAGGGAAGGCAGGCAGGATATTATTCATCTTCCACGGTGATCTAGCTGGGCTGTAAGTATCCCCAGTATCAGAGCAGAGAGAGAGTTAATGAGAGGTCCTCTCTCATCTCGGTGCATCTGCAGTAAATCTGCAGTGCTCATGCATAACTTCAGCTGTCTGAAGATTGCTTCATCTCCAGCAGCTTCTAGGAAAGGAGAGTTTGAAACCCAAGAACTAAGGACAAGGTGTCCTGGATTTTTTTTTTTCAACTTTTCCCTCTCTCTCTTTTTCTAACAAAGGATAATTAGAGCATTGATGGCAAATACCTACAGCCCTCTTGGTCAGAAGATATCAGGAGATTCAGTCAATAGTTCATTAGGCCATACGATTAGTCTCTTCTCAGAGACTAGTCATCCAAACTAAGCTGTAGTGCTATACCTTTTTTTTTTTTTTATTTTTTAAAAAAATGCCCGGCATTAGCTTGAAGGCAAAGCTGGTTCCCAGGAGCTGTGCTGTTTATTCCCTCCTGATATATTGCTGTCAGCAAGCAGCATCTCTGCGAGTGTCAGCAGTTACATGCATGCACAGCTAGAACCTGTGTAGGTCAGGGAGGGTCTGCATTTCTGCAAGACAGATAATGCTGGAGAGCATTATCCTTTTGCTTGCTGCTACTCCCTGTGAATCAGTGTAGACTCCAGTAACTCCCTGCACAACCAGGAAAAGATTTCTCTATTTTTTTTCTCAAATGCTGGGCCCAGGGTAGGCAGAGCATGTTACAGAGGAGAAACGATACTCTCATGACCCGTGATTGCCTTTAGATTGCTCATATTACATGTAAACATGGCAGTCCCTTTTCTTCCATGGCATCCTCTCGGTCATGCCTTTCAAAGTGAATCCCCAAGCTCTTATGCAAAAGCACAAAAGATGCCCAGCAGTATGCACAACTCCAACAAGGTGCCACTGAGTTACCGTTAAACCATATTCCAACGTTTACCTTAGTTCCTTGAAGGGGTCTGCCCTGACATTGGGAGTTTCTATAGATTTAGGGAACACTGTGCCTTCTGCTCCTGAAATCACAAAACAAAACAGAAGACAAATTGTAAACATCATAAGCTGTTATCAGGGGAGTGATTGTCAAATCATACCTAGGTGCAATTTAACCCATCGTCTGACCCCATTTCTCTATTCCACATATCCCTTCTGTCCCCAGGAAAAGCCAGACCTTGATCATCTGAAATTGGTTGCCTTGATTACAACTGGGATTTGCCTGTAAACTGCACTTCTGGCTGTAAAGGCAGCTGCTTGCACCCCGACTGTGGGAAGTGTTTGCCAACCCAGCTGATGGAGGGAGCTTGGAAAAGATACCCTATTGGTAACCAGGCATCTAATCCAGCTAACGTCCCTCATTAATGAACTTGGATGCATGTCATGACATTATTGCTTTTGCTGGGCTCTGAGAGATACTCAAAGGAGAAAACCAAATTTTGTCTCAATCACTGCAAATGCCTCTCCAGTCAGCCTGTGCTCCTGTCTGGGGAAAAGTAGGGAGGTGTCCACCTGATGAAATGCAGACAAGCAGGCAGCAAACTCTGCTCTAGTTCCAGCCCAGCCACTAATTTGATATGTGACCCAGAAGTCATTTAACTTCTGTTCATTTCCCCCTTCTCTTAGAGATGGTGAGGAAGGCAACACTATCCCCATTTGCTGACTGTTTTTAGATTGTGAGCTGTAAACTTCTAGGTAATATGAACAGCTTTCCTAAGTTTCAGGTCATTGCAATCTTCTGTGGCCACCTGCATAGCCTAGGTTGGGCCACTTCACCCAGCCATCCCTGCACTGGGTCTGTATTTTGTGACCGAGCCATGCTGTCCTTCTAGGAAGATGCGCTCTCCCTATACCATAAACCAAAGGCAGCCCATGCCATCCTCTGATAAGCTTTTCCACTAATTGTTCTAATTTAAAAATATGCATCTAGTATGAATTGGTCTCACTTCAGCTTTCAGCCACTAAATGTTGGGTCCTCAGGTGCCAGCCAATCATCCCTGCATGAGCAGACTCTCTACCTTCTGCAGATAGCTACTGATGGTGACCCAGCCACACCAACCTTCTCTGATTCTTTGAAAAGTTACAGCTTTCTGAATCATTCACTGTGAAGCAGATTTTCTGGACTTCTCATTGCTTTTTTTTCTGAAGCCATTTCACTTTTAAAATACTCTTGGGACGCGGGAGTCGCCAAGTGCTGTCACTGATGCTTTATGCTGCAGAAAATAATTTCCTCACTCCCATTGAAACTTCCAATTAAAACACGGATAAGAATGGTACTGTTTTATACACAGCAGTGCACTAGAAATTAACGTTCACGTTCTCTAATATACAGCTGCCTACTCAGTGAGCAAGTATAACCTGTATTCTTACATTTAGACCTGTGTTCTTACACATTGTGAACAATTAGTCATTCATTATCTGTAGTCATCACAGTTTTTTCAGTGTCAGCATGCAAACAGCACCAGTGGGATTTCTTAATTTCATTTTTTTTCTTTGATAAAGCTATTGGTGCAAACTACAGATCCTGATGAGACCTTTTACATATACTGTATGTATGTAGATCTCTCCTAACACATGCTTTTACAATTGTTACCTATGTGTAGTCTGGAAGTCACCACTACAGAATAAAAAATGTTCTGAGATGATGCAAAAAATATTAATACAACACCCTTCTGTAACTTCTATTATAAGTGAGAAACACCTGTGGCTTCAATAAGATTACACTTTCTTTGCAGGGAAACAAATCAACTAAGCTGTCCCACCACGTTGAAGAAAAAAACACAGAATGAAAATAAGCACTCTAACATTTATAAAAAACCCCAACACCTTTTAAACCTAGAGATAAACAAAGTAATCTCAAAGATGATAAAAGCAGTCTAAAGTTTGAAGCTTTATACTTGGGAATTGAAATTGATCCTATGGCACAATACAGATATTTAGCTCTTAACTTTACTATAAACCTTCATCGCTACAAGCTGTCAAAAGCAGTTGTAACTTGCCAGCCATGAAGGTTATTATTATCAGATCTGTCCTCTCTCAACAGTTTCCAAATGATTTAAGTCTCTGTTTATCCACACAATTGCCTTGGCTATTAGCTTTGCAATGAAACTTAGCAAAAGATGCAGCCCGCACACATCTGCATAATAAACCAGTGACTTTTTGATGGGAGGAAGATGAGGAAGTGCAGCTGAGAGGTGCATATAGATATTCTTGCACCCTTTTCACCTCCATTGCTTAAATAGTGACCTTATGCTGGTAATTTTAATTCATTTTTACACACTGTAAGTCAGCTACTTAGGTTAAGCAAAGCCCAGATAATGATCTGCACATAACCAGAAATGCCTGCAGAATAAGGAGAAAGTTTAACATATTTCTAATGACTTGGGGTTTTCCAGGCTCTCATCATTTAATTTAAATGCAGGAAGCAACTTTGGAAACAAAGCCAGCAAAGACTCCAATGCAGTCATTTCAGGAAGGCTGAAAAAAAAAAAAAAAAAAAAAAAAAAAAAAAAAAAAGTCTGCTATTCCTTTCCTCCATCTCATTTTCCTTTCCCTACACACAGTTCTTAAACTCTCTTTTCCTGTCACCTTTATTCTCAGATCCATGGAATAGTCCCTTATACACTGGGAACAGCAATGAGATCTCCAAATCCTTCTGTTTCTCTCCTTTGATATGAATTAGGAGTGAACACTACCTGCCTTGATAAGGCTTCCTGCCTTCACAATACAATTTCTTATTCTGTTTTAAGAACACAAGATCTCCCAAAGGGCCACCTGTCCCTGTCACCAAAAAGGACATTAGCCACGAGGGGATGCTCAGGGACCCAGACTGGGACATCCCTCCCTTGACTCTTGGCTGTCAGCAGCTGAGGGATTCCTTCAGCTGGCTGTGTAACCCAGCAACCGGAGAGACACTGATAAGCTTTCACCACCTCATCTAATTACCATTTTAAGTGTCGACATTTCTGTAGCAGGGTCTCACAGATGAGTTAAATACTCTGGAGAAGTTCTTCCCTTGTTTTTAACCTGCTGCCTGATGATTTCACTGGATGATTTTTCTGCCTTGGACTGTGAAAAACAGTAAATAACCACCATTTTCTTTCTGTGCTACTGGAAATTTTATACACCAAAAAAAGTGCCCATTCCCACCAGCTTTCTCTCTTCTATGCTGCAGAGTTTTGGTCTCTGACTGGGAGACTGGTGGCTCCTGCAGCATGTCCCAATGGAAACGACTGCCTTGGACATATTCCATTAAACTGGACATTTGTGTCAAAGTCTGGCTCTTGGCCACTATGGAAGTCCCTAGCCAGGCTGTGATAGTATCAGTGTTGGATGGTGTTGCAAATGAAGGCATTAGGCTAGTGGAAGTGACATCATTTAGTGGTTTTACTGAAAGCTTTGGCAAAAAATGGAGGAAAGTTTCAAGGAAGTGTGATGTTGACACTGAATTGGGCTATTCTGGCTCTGCAGAGAACTGGGATGTCAAGAAGAAACATATATTTGTCCTCAGGAAGTGGAAAGAGAGAGGGGGGTGTGAAATTCAAAAATATAAAGTCCAAGGTCATATGCTTAGAAAGTAGTAAAAATGTCTTCTCCATGTTGGATGCTTCCAGGATGAGAACATCCCTGGATAAAGACTGATTGCTGCTTATGATTCATGGCAGCAGGACAGGGCCAAACGGGGGGCAAATATGACATTAAACTGAAAGGCAAGAGGCAAGTCTAACCTCAACATGAAAATAATCACATTATTTTAAAGATCATCAGTGAATTCCTGAATTATTATGTAGCCTCCAGCTCAACCCCAGTGAGGAAAGTATAGTCATGACTGCAAGAACGGAAAAAGTCTATCCTACAAAAGAAGACTGGAAGGACTTGGCTTTTTAGCTTAGCAGCATGATGGCTAAGGAAGGACATGAATGCTGTGTATAAATATATTAGGAGGATAAATAACATGAAGGAGAAAGAACCACCGGCTCTAGGCCAATGTCGTCATGAGAGTAAGTGGCAGTAAACTGGTCCCAAATACACTTGGGAAGAAAAGTAAGCATTTTCTAGCTAAAAGAGGAGCAAAAATGGGAGCAGCTTTTCAGTTAGATGGGATGGACAATCTAACAGATTTGACAAATTCATGACTATAAGACGTGGTGTCTCAAAACCAGGGGATAAGATTTGCAGGACCAGAAAGTGCATTCTATTGTTACACGCCTCTAGTCTTATTTTCACTGTCCTCTACCTGAGGAATCATGGGTTTTGGCAAATGATATTAAGGCACAGATCCAACAGTTCAAGACTTAGCTGCTACAATCTTCCTTCTCAATCAAAGCTACTATACCCCGTTCTCACTTTATAGAGTATAAAGCAAACATAAAAAAAATTTATTATTGTACAACACAGCTTCTGCTTCCTGAATTATCTGTTATTAAAACATTTGATATCTACCATGAAAAATGCATAATACAAAATTTCTATTTCACTGCAAAGTACTGAAAATATTTTTTTTTCATCTTATGAGACTGCTGCTGCTAAGGATAACTTACCTGCAAACAGCCAAAGACAGTTATGAGAAAACAATCGTATAATTTGTATTTAAACATACTATACTGTACATCCCTAGGCAATAAATTATTCTTTCTCACAGTATTATATCAGAGCGACTTCGATTAAAAGCCATACCTACTGATTCCCTCTTCTGACACTGTGTAATTTACCACCAATAAATGTTCATAAACAGTTTGACTGAAAAATCCATAAAGCCATTTCAGCTTTATTTTAAGTTCCATTTAATGTCCCTCAAAAAGGATTTCATCAATGTGTTTCCATTAGCTGGTTCTCTGCCCAATAACTTAATTCCACACAATCAGTCAGGAACTTATAAAGCATATGACAGGATCTACCTAAAGTGTTTTGAATCACCATAAAGATTCACACAAAGAGTGGTTGGGGTTTTTTTTTCTTCCTTCTAGTGCATAAAGTGTGAGGGCACAAATGTCAAAGACCCCTGTATGTGTTCACTTCATGCAAGCACAAAAATCAAGTCCTACGGTGAGGGAACATTTACAGTTCAATGTAAGTGTTTGGGGATTTTTTTTCTTTCTTTCTTTCTCTTCTTTCATCTGAGACTCAGAAGAAAGGCTGCCTGAGAACAGGTATGTCAAATAAGAGTTTGTATTTTCTCTGGCACTAGCAGTTTCATAGAAGCCTACTGCCATATTCGGGAGATAAGCCTGGTTGTGGTTTGGAGCACTGCAAGTGAGTTGTTGGAGCAACATCCAGCTTCTGGACCTCCTCGCACCTCCTTCTTCCCATTCTGTACCCACCATAGGAGTCTCCAGTGCCACTGGTCTGCTGCATCTTCTGAGCAGCTTCAGCTCTTGCACAGGGAGACTCTGTCCCTGCTGCAGAGCACGTGCCTGGCACAGCAATCTGCCCTCTCTGTTTCCAACATGGAAATGACAGAAAGAGCCAGTGGGCTGGGCTTTGGGCCATCATCTTGCTGTATAACATGAATCCAAGACATAGCATAAAATAAGGGGTTTCACATTGAAACAAAGCAGAAGCATCGTGTTCTGTATGTGCGCGTTGGTCTGCCAGTCTGCTGTTTAAGAGGGACTTTGGAAGCATTAGCCCTCTTCGTCCAAACATGGAGTTGGTTGACCAATCTCACAAACTTTGTGAGAAAAGACCAAGGCAAAGCCTCTGGCATGAGCTCAACACTGGCTGGCTGCCATCAACGCCATAGGGGAGAGAGGAGTTACGAACCCCCCAAGAACAGAGCAAAAATCAGCTGGAACATGCATCTTAACTAGCAACAAATCCAACCAGAGGAAAGTGAACATCATCAGTTCAGCTTCCTGAACCGCCTCTTGCTTTCCCTGCGTGCTGCAAAAGTATCTGAGGTGCACGACACTGTCCTGGCACCTTCCCTAGTGTGAAGGCAAGGGCCATGGGCTCCAGCCATCGTGGCAGGATACTGATCACATTCTGCTCCCTCTGCACAAAACTTGCTCCAGGCTTCTACTGCTATCAGCTGGAAGGGAGAGAAGAAGATCTCAAATGCAATGTGATGAGAGGTATTTTTAGACTAATGATTGATGTTCCTGCTGTCAAGGGTAGGTGGCAATCAGCTGAACAGCACTTGGGGGTGAACACAACTTGAAGGAGAGAAATCAGGCTTCCGCTCAGGTGAAGATGCACCTGGTTAACTATTCCCCACCTTCCTTTTTCTTTCTAGACAACACATTTCTGTCCCACTCTGAGTATTCTTGTAGTAACAGTTCCAGACCCACAGTACACCTTTAGTGTTGTATATCACTGCTTTATAATGAAATTGGGATCTCAGAGCCCTGTGATGAACTTGATGATTAAGTTGGCTTAATCTTCTCATTAGTGCTCTGCCTCAATGTGGTAATGTGCAAGTAAGGGGTGAAGGAGAAGGATTTGCTATGATTTTTTTCTAGGTAAAGTCAAGAAACAATGTATAGCATGTTGGTGATCTCCATAAACTACCTCTATTCCCACTATTATTGATCAAGCCACATTCAGCAATTTGTTCACAAAACACCCATCTGACGAGGTTCTCTCCACTGTAGGTCTCATCAGGGTAATGTGTGACAGTCTCAGAAAGGTGTACGTGCAAGCAGATGTCCTGGAAGTAAATTCAATACAATATAGGTAGAAATAATTTGTGCCTGCTTCTTTTAATTCCTAGCTTTAAAAGCCTTATTCGCCCTTAATTTATGTTTTTAAATGGATGAACATTGTAATTGGTGTTGCTTCCCTTGAATCCCATCAAATCTGAAATCAATGAGAGCTCCATTTCAGGGCTAACAATAATAGTGAGGCTAGGTTAAGCCAGTGCACTGAACAAAAGCCATAAAACTTCATTCATGTTTCTTTCTAGGATATGATAAAAATAGTTCCTTGCAGAGGACTGTCTATCTGCCTACCTTCATTGCAAAGTGCTGGAGAGTTGTTCTTTTAAGGGCAAGCTATGTAATAAATTCATGTGGAGCATCAACACAGGTGTTTATAATAAAAACATAACATAATTTGTTTAAAATCTTTTAGATGTTGGTCTTGGCACTGTGTGCAGATAGGGAGTGAGTCAACCTTTAGGCACTGAGCTCTGCCTGAGTTAGGCCTGACGGGAACGACTTGTGACTCCAGCACGGCCAGCTCTGCCGGGTGGAGGAGCAGCAGTTCTCTGACTCATTGTCCCAAGAAATAAATGGAGCTTGATTTTAAGCTAGAACACTTGCAAACAAGATGAGCTGCAAGCTCTAAGATGAGCATGTGGGTCATTAGTGATGTGTGTGTCTGTAGACACATACTGACCTTCAACAGCCTAGCTTCAGTGGTTGAATGTCTGAGAAATATAAAGGGAATAACAGAAAAGAACAGAAAGGCTTGCATTCAAACAGAAAAGACATACGAAGAAAGGTTGCTATAACTTATGCTGACCTCTAGATATTTCCTTCTTGACTAGTTATGGGGTCCTTCAACACTTTTTCTGCAGCTCAACAATAGCAAAGTCATCACTGAATTCCTTTGAAGCTCTTCTTGGCACTCTTGTGCAAAGTTGCAAAGAAACTCGGGAGAGCACCTGAAGTAGGAGTACACAGTGGAAATTTATCAAGGAGAATATTATGTGAGCTTCAAACAGATCAGGCTGTGAAGGCTGGGGAAGACACTTAGGAAATAAAATATAAATCTGCCACACTTCTAAACTTGATTTCAGTGTTTGGTAAGTGTACAGTACGTTTCTTTCATAATCCTTGTGACATTTAATCAATATTAATCTGATGGAGGATGATTCTTCTTTTTCCTTAAAACAGGATTAAGGTAACGCAATCTGAACACACATTTCTGCCTGGACTTGGAGCCTATACACTTTACATAAATGCTATCCTTTTTGCCTGGAATGTACTCTGAAGTAAAAGCAAACACAAGGAAAACTTCTCAGTATATCTCCCTCCTGGTACACGCTGTTCTCTCCAACAAAAGACAAGTTTACAGTCTGGTGAGCAGATTTTGAAAAGGGAGGGCAATGTTAGTTGAATTTGCCATTAAAAGGAATGGACAACAGTGTACACACCTATTGCCCACAAGGCAGCAAAGCAATCAGAATATTCATTCAAGAATTCTGTTTGTTCAAGATCTGGTCATTTTAATTTCTGCCATTATACAATGGGAAAAAAAAAAAGCTGTATTTGGAAGAAAGCATCCAGAAATCCCACCCCAGCCTCTGGGGAAAAAAACCCCACCCAATTCAACCAAATCATTTCTTCTATATAGTTTTTAATTCTTTGTCACTGCTGATTACAGCTTAATCACTTATTCACACCTGACTTTTACACTGATACAGCAATTCCTAACTGAAAGAAAAAAAATATTTTTTGTGGCTGTAATCACTTATAGGAAACATTTTGTTTTCCTCTGCTGCTCCTTATTTTGTTAAATGTTGTTGTTTTGGTTTTGGGTTTTTTTTTTGTTTGTTTTTTTTTTTTTTCCCCCCCAGCACCACAGCTCTGCAATGAGTGAAAAGAAATATGATGGAACTCTGTTGTCATGACTGAATGCTACAGACAGTGGAGGCTGTTTCCAGTCTTGTTAGTGCCAGTGCTAAAACCTGGTATCTTCATTTGTCAGTATCCTGGTTTTGGCTGGGAAAGAGCTAATTTTCCTTCTTAGCAGCTTGAAGAGTGCTGTGTTTTGGATTCAGTATAGGATTTGTATGAGAAGAATGTTGCTAATATACTGATGTTTTTAGTTCTTCCTAAGAAATCAAGGACTTTTCAACTTCCCATGTCCTGCAGGTGCACAAAAAGCTGGGAAGAAGCACAGCCAAAACAAAGGACCCAAACTGGCCAACGGAATATTCCATATCATACACCGTCATGCTCAGTATATAGATGAGGGTTGGCTGAGAAGCTCACTCTGTCTCTTCTGGGATTGAGGTTTTGGGATTTTCTCTCCTCCGGGATCTCTAGCTGGGAATGTGCTGAGCATTGGTTGATGAGTGGTGAGCAATCGCATGCATTACTAATTTGCATTTCCTATTATTACTATTATTAACATTATTATTTTAATTTTATTTCAATTATTAAATTGTTTTTATCTCAACATACAAGTGTCCTTATCTTTACCCCTCCAGTTCTTTCCCCCATCCCTTGAAGCAGGGGTGGGTGAGTGAGTGGATGAATGGTGTTTGGCTGCCAGACAGGTTTAAACCATGACAGTGAGCGTATTTCCCTACTTTCCTCATTTTATTCTCTGTCCCTTTTTTGCAGAACCAATGACTACAAGACAGCTTGGCAATTGCTCTGGGACTGCATTACTTTTACTGTTTAATTAGTTATAGGGAGAGCGTAGTGAATATTCATAGCTGCTTCCTAAAGAAGTTCATACATCTTCAGCAAAAGGTCAAATGCCTGTCCAAGCCTTGTGAGCAGCGCAGTTGTGGCACGCTCTTTTCTCTTGCTGAGAGCACAGAAGGGAGCTCTGGAGCTGCTATTGCCTCCAGGTGCCTTTGAAGCAGCCTGAGCAAGCAGGAATTCATTTGCAACTGCGTGAATTGGGAAAGGCCTCTGACCCCAGCCTGATGGTACAGCATTTGCTTCCAGAAGCCCAGCAAGGTACCCAGCAAGGTGCCATGGCCATGCTTTGGCAGCACCAAGGCATTTCTGAGTTAGAAGCTACTACTTCTCTGCTGCCTTTGTAAAGGAAATGGATCACAGCAGGGAGATGTTTCAGTTTGCTACGAAATGAGTATTGTAGCAACATTTCTCCTTTGAAAAAGCTACTTACAGACCTGTAGTAAGGACTCGTTTTTTCAGGAAAACATACAAAATCCACAATACAAATATTCAAGCCTGGCATTTATCCTCAGGCATAAAGTGGCAGCAGATTCAATGGTGAGGCCAGAAAGCTCCGTTTCCTCTCTGGATCAGGCTTGATTTCAACAGTTGGCTACAAAAGTTGTTCCCTCTGCCACAAACAAATCAGCAAAATTCCATTTTGAAATCATAATGGCTGCTGTAAAGGGCAACTGTGCATGTTCTGACCCATGAATAATCACTTCTGATGCAGGGTGCATGCAGCAAAAATCAGTGGTAATTCCCACAAGTTGCTAAATTTCTAGCTTACCCTACCCTCTGAAATGGCTGGTACCAGTCAAATAGCTTTGAGGATTATTTTAATGAAATATAACTACTTGTGCACTCATTAAACTGCTGTAAATATTGCAGCAAACACAAGCTAGAAAGGACATGCCAAGAATCTACTAAAATAGAGGAAATGTGATCAGAGTCCTTTAACCAGGTTGGGATTGCAGCCACAGTTCTGAAGGTTTCCTCCCAGATCAAGCTAATAAAAAGCTCCCTGAAAATGTTTGTAGATGTGAAGATTTAGAGGCAGTTGGGCCATCTTGCACAGACATATTACTTCAACACATTCATATTAAATCATGTTCTCCTTTTGTCCAAAGTGAAGAACACTGAAAATACTTTTTTATCCCTTCCATGGGTAATAAAACCCATCACGTTGTATTCTGCAAATATAGAGCAGGTTACCCTCTCTGCCACCAACAACAGAAAATCCCAACCCAAACCCCAGAGGAGCTTTCTATGAGACAACCACACAGTGATCTCGCTGACTATCAGCTTGGGCTATGTTGCTTTTATCAGTGGTGTTCTTCCACTAAACCTTCTAAAGTCCTTACTATATTGTTCTCATAAATGAAATGCTAGAAAAGTGCCTTGGAATTAATTATTCCAATCTTATTAATAAATTTGCAGTAACATTACAAGAGCTGACTCTTCAGATGCATTCCCAGGCACCTGGAGAGAAACTAAACCAAAAAATGCTCCTAAACTAACATTTCTGAAAGTCTAACCTGTGGCCAGCATTTGAATGCTCCACACAGTTCATCACCCAGAGGGAATGTTACGGTGGAAAAAAGCTGCAAGGCAGAAACAGAGCTACTGGCTAATTATTTGAAGGGAGGGCATGCAAGGGGTGGGTGAGATCAAAGGTACATTTTAGCCAGCCATGGTGCTGGGGAGGATGGCAATGCTTGGTGGGTGGGTCACACATCTCCTGCAGAGAGGCTCCTGCTGTCTTTACACTGGGAGATGAGAGGAATCCTACCCCGCTCTAGATACAGTCATTTTAGTTAGGGTTGGCAACAGGGAAAGACTTTAGCCAAATTTTTGTAATTAGGCTGTATCAGAAGAAAAGTTTATGCAATGGCAGTATAAATCATAGAATCATGGAACAATTTGGGTTAAAAGGGACCTTAAAGATCATCCAGTTCCAACCCCCTGCCATGGGCAGGGACACCTTCCACTAGCCCAGGTTGCCCAAAGCCCCGTCCAGCCTGGCCTTGAACCCTTCCAGGGAGGGGGCAGCCACAGCTTCTCTGGGCAACCTGTGCCAGGGCCTCACCCCCCTCACAGTCAACAACTTCCTTATATCTAATCTTAATCTTAATCTTCCTTATCTCTAATTTCAATCTACCTTTCTTCAGTTTAAAACCATCACCCCTCACCCTATCCCTACACCCCCTGATCAAGAGTCCCTCCCCCCTTTCCTGTAGCCCCTTTAAGTACTGGGAGGCTGCTTTAAGGTCTCCCCAGACCCTTCTCTTCTCTGGGCTGAACACCCCCAACTCTCTCAGCCTGTCCTCACAGGGGGGTGCTCCAGCCCCCCTGATCATCTTTGTGGCCTCCTCTGGATCCACTCGAGCAGGTCTGTGTCCTTCTGATGATGGTGCCCCCAGAGCTGGACACAGCACTGCAGCGGGGGTCCCACAAGAGCAGAGCAGAGGGGAGAATCTCCTCCCTTGCCCTGCTGCCCACACTTCTCTTGATGCAGCCCAGTCTGAGAGGCACATTTTCCAGAGATCCAGAGTGGGAGCAATTTGGGAGCAACCCTTGTGTTTTTCTATTACAGAAAAGGGACCTTGCAGTTTTATGATTAATCCTATGCTTATTGCAAAGCAAAATGGTAATCTTAAGAATAGTTAAAAAGCGTGGTTGATTTGTAATGGGACAGCATCCAGCCCATGCAATCCTACCTCCCACGCAAGCCTTCTTCCACCACTCAAAGCCAGGGACTGCAAAAGCCTGTAAGCTGCAGGAATGCGTCTTTTGCGTTTTTATCTCAGCTCGCTGCAATGAATGTGGATTCCCATCAATATTAAGTCTTTAAAAAAAATTGGTTAAATCCATCATAAATATTAAACACCAGAGTATACTGGCAAGTTTCCCTGAAAACAAACTTAAAAAAATAATCTCCAAAAAAGATGTCAAGGCCCTTGGGAGAACTGACACTGGCATGTCATCAGATGTCGTCTTATAAGGCTAAATTAAGCATCTGACCAGAGTTTAATTTCTCTAAAAACTCACGCTAATTTAAATTGCTTTAGATTTAATTAAAAATGCTTTTCTGTAGAGATAATAACATAACTCTATTAATTAGTATGAAGTGGCATCTAGAGGGCATATTTAAAAACTAATCTGTAGCATAAATAGAGCTAATTAACAGTCAGAATAATGCTTTATGATTGTCTTTTGTTTATAAATGCTATATCGTTCAATATGCTATTAAATGAAATTGGTAATTAATATATATCAAAGTTACTTTCTAATGTTCTTTTAACAGAAAAGTATTTCTTACACACCATTTTTCAGATGGTCTGAACACACTTCATTTCTGGAGGAAGGGAGGAGGGGGGAAGGAGAGCTGCTGCATGATGCACCACATATGAATTCAATTAGGACCAGCTCATTCATCTCCCATAAAGCAGACCATATGTGTTCATGAGACCCTGGGGGCCATCCAGCGAGGCATCAGCTTGTGTCTACGTGGTGTTTGCCAAAGAGCACTGCTGACCATGGCAATGGTCAGCCCAGGGAAGGTTTGGACTTCACCCCACGCACCCCATGAGCAGCACCATGGTGCCATTCAGTGGGAAGTGAAGTGGAAGACTTTACTTTCAGAATCTAAGCCTTGCAAGACTGGAGTTGTGGTTCTGAGGAATGAGAACAGCTCCAATTTTTGCTGTAGTATCTTTTAAAACACTATGAGGTGTTCAAATAATACAGGAATGAAGCTTATAAAAGAAAAGGGTGCTAACAGTGAGGATGTGCTGGTATCCAATCCCACCACGAGTGGAATAGATAGCTGGGCAGCTGCAGGCAGTGGCAGATGAGCTCGGAAGAAAAAGGGCAGACCACATTTGGTATAAAGCTCAGCTTCTACACCACTTTTTGCAGGCAAACACGAGGTCCTTTCTGAGTCATCTGGACCAATGCAGCTGCTGAGTTCCCAGTTGACTTTGAGCAAGGCAGTGGGAACTCGTGCTAGTGTCTGGAAATGGTGGTGTGGATGTTATCAGAACTGACCAGGGCCAAAGGGCTCAGAGGGCTGCCTTTGCCTTGAAACAGAAGTTACCATTATCCTCCAATACTTCCTCTGTCAACAGGTTTGACTGCATTCACTAAATCAAATAAAATCATTGAAATACTTTAAATTACATCATGCATGAAAAGCAGAGGGGACCAACTCTGTCTTTCTTTGTCCTTTAATGGTTGTAAATCAGAAATAACTCCCCAAAATGCAATTAAAATAAAAAGCACTTTCATTTGGTAATCTGTACTACCCATACTGTGCAATTTTTTGAAGCACTACCAAACGCAGCACATGTCCTTCTTGTATTTGTTTTTAATCCATAATTCTGTGTATTCTTCCCTTTTTTAATGCCTTGCTAATGTTGAAAAATCCTTCAGCTACCCAGAACAGTTGATTTAAAAAAAGGAAACCACCTCTTTTCTCATGACAAGGCTTCAGCATTACTTTGTAGAACAAACTTTCAGAATCAACTTTGAAGAGTGTACAAAGAAAAAAGTAATTATCATTAACAAGATTAAAAGCTAGCCACAAGCCCAGTAACTGCTGCTCTAACCTCTGTGAGATGACTTTCATGCCAGATTGTAGACATACACTTCCTTCTATAACAAGTACGTGTTCAGCAATAACAAGAACAAGTTGAGATTATTTACATAGCGTAGATAGGTGTCAGCAGACACATACCAACAGCACCTGAGATCCTGAACACCAGAAAAATGATCAAAGGAACTTGTCTGTGTACTACAAGTTGGACTAGCCTCAAGTGCAGACAAAAACACTGGAAGAAATATGAACATATGGTATAACACTTCCCAGCATGGCAAACAGCCATGGCAAACTCTTTTGGAGATAAAATTAGATTGGGGAAGAAAAGCTGGAGAAAAACAAAGCCAAGCATGAACTCTGAAAGCATTTCAGCTCAAGGTCATTGAAATACTTGCCATGTAACATCACCAGTGGTATTATTCTACCTTTTCTTTTCCGATAGATCCTCATAAGCCAAATAAACTCCGAGAAACACTCAGTTACAGATAAAAATGAAAGTGCACTAGAGTGGTTAGCAGTATTTTTGATGCTGTTTGTTCTGGAGACCAAAACCTCAAAATAACCATTAAAAATAATTGCTGGTTTCTCCAAAATACGAAGTAAACAAAAAGCAGTATTTTTGTAAATATGTAATCTGAAAAGAAGTACTTGAGACTTGTAAGAAAAACTTTCTGTATTTTTTTGAAGTACCAATGATGTAAGACTCCATTATTTTAAGGTCCCCAAGAAAACACTTAAAAACTGTTGCTTCCTGACTTCATCCACTCTGCACAAAGACTGTACGATTCATTAGCTCTGAAGGGTGCAGTGTGAAGGGAGATTTGCAGTAGAACATCGATTGTGACAAATGTTCCCAAGCTCTGTAACACTGCAATAACTTTGAATGGTCCTTTTCAAAGTTTTAAGCTCAAAAAGATACTGTTAATTCAACATTTATCCCATAAAACTCACCTAACTTCGTACAGCTGGTGGCTGAACTAGTCCAATATGTAACAACAGTGACCTGCAAAGAGCTACAGCTGACCTGTATACAAACTGGAACCATCTAGAATAGCATGGCATCAGGTAATGAAAAATGTTAAGGGTTTGGACACAAAGTCCTAGTCATGATGGTTAAACTCTGAGGTGTTCATTTTAAGCTCCTTTACATGATACATACACTAATAATACACTATGTAATATGTAGAAATAATAGTAATTAAGAAGTCATTCTAAGCTCCTTCTTTGATCTCTCTGTAGGAGCTTACTAGAGAAGTAAGAAACAATTCAGAGTGAACAGATGCACCCAAATCAAACCATTAGAAAACAGGTATCAGCGCATCCATACAAACCAGTGGCTCTGTTATGTGACTAACTGTGAGCAATATTGAGCTACCGGATCTGGTATTACATGAAAACATTCACAAGCAAATCTTAAGAGTAACCAAAGAGCATGGATTGAACTGGAGAGAGCAAGAGAATTCAAGTTCCTAAGAGGTAATTCCCTGTAACTACAAAATACATTTTAAAATTTTACAATTACCGTAACAGTTTCTTTTCTCTAATTAAAAAAAAAAAAAAAAGCAGCCAGACACACAGTAAACAACTCCCATTCCCCAAACCCAAAGTGTATCCCCATTTTTTATTAGGAATTAATGATGTAAAGCTTAGCAGGGAGGACAGCTGGGGAGGCAGATCCTGCACAGGCAAAAGGAGAGCTCAAGCTGCCCTGTCTGTCTCAAAAGGCAGCTGGGAAAGAGGTGGCACTGCTAAGGTTGGCCTCCTCCCGTGCACAGGACACTTAACCCTACTCTACTGCTGACAGCTTGGAGATGCACAACGTGCTCTTGCATGTGGCTAAGGAAAGACAGATAATATAAAGGCCACCAAACTACAGAGATTTAATGTGGGGTCCTAATTCATGTTGACTTTCTCCCAGCAGGTCTCCTCCTTGGTGTCTGTTTTAGGATGAAGGAGGAGCTAGTGAAAGTGCTGCGATCGAAAACATGAAGCCTGAGGTCTCCCTACGACCAGTGACTGCAGTCATGGAAGCTTCCTTAGAGCGATCCCTCACTGTCCTTCACCCCAGACCCAAGAGATAAACTTCTTCAGTTTCCAAAGCTGCTTTTAAAGCTACTTCACTGAGCCAGACAAACCACTTCCAGGGGAGGTTCTTTTCTGGAGGGGAAATAACATATAGTGCAAATTAAGAAACCCCTCAGATAGAAACTCTGGCCATTATCTGCTTGGGGAAGATTCAAAGCAATAAAGACAGCAAAACACTTTATCTCCAACAGAAGCTTTCCGCAAGCATAAAGGAAAGTCAGGCAAAGCTATTGTAAAATTTGAAGAGGCACATATTAAAACAGTGATTTAGTGAATAATCTTTTACCTAAAACTCTCAACCTCTCTGCTCCAACCACCACTTCGTTGTCATCTGCAGAAAACAGCAATTTTCCAGAGAGGGTTTTCACCTCAAATTTTTGGCTGTGTGCTTCCACTGCTTGGGGACCTAGAGGGAAGAAAAGATTTAGCACAACCTTTTAGTCAAAACTCTAAGAAAATCGCATAGTAGCTTCACAAATGTAATAAATCCATCTGCTGAGATTGTCCTAATAGCTCTGCAGATACAACCTGCATCTGACACATCAAACAGGGAGGTCTCTGCTTTTCAGAAGGTGACCTCTTGTTAGAAAAGGGCACTGTTTTATACCCAAATAACCCCTCAATTATTTTTACTTAGGTTTTTGTTAATGCTTATGTATGCCATAAAATCACCGTTAACTTGGCATAGCTGGGAAATTTTTACAAAAAGACAGACACACATGTGACATAGCAATGAATATACCCAGCCATGGTTTGAGAGTATCGGTGCAGCTGTAAGAGGCATCAGGAGTTCCTGAGCCCATTTTGCTTTGACTGATGCTTCAGTGTAAAAGATTCCTGTTAAATATACCTGGATTAAAATATCAGCGTCATGCAGAGTCCAATTTAAAAAAAACCCCAAACTAAACACCACCACCGGAGCAAATGTTTTCTCCTAGACGATTTCAACCACGTGCAGGCCAAGACAATGGCAGAGTCTCTGCCATTATATAAAAACATTTCAGAGTTTTTTGATGAGTAAAACTTTCCTTTGTAGTTCTTATTTCAATTCTGCTGCTTCTCCTGCAGACTGCTGTGCACCGCAGTGCTGGAAAGCCTCTGGCAAGGTGTTTTGTTGTGGAGCCTGATAAACATCAGCTGCCTGAATAGCAATTCTGTGCAGGTCTGTGGCTCAAAGGCTACAAAGAGCAGATCCCTTGGTTACTGGACCTAGGCTGAACTTTGGACAAATCACCATCTAGCAGCACTGCACAACTCAGTACAAGCAACGGCCTCCCTGGAATATGCTATGGTACAAGGCAGGTGATCAGACTCTGCATTAATTGTGGCTATCTTTATGACTGGCTCTCAAAAGACAAGAGAAGTAAGACCCGAAAGCCAGTATTTTCTTATAGGCAGTTTCTAACCCCATCTATACCCACATGCGCCTGCACAGGTCACCTGTACTGGCATCAGGGCACACAAAATCACGTGCATGGTTCTCACTACAGAAAAGTGAGTCTATGCCGAGATCCCTGGAAACACTTAAAAATCTTGTAGCCATTCTGAGAAAATCTAGTACTTTCAGGCTTTAAGTTTCATTTGTATCTTGCTAATTAACTGCCTCCCTACGCATCACTGTAGCACAGACTACGTGGGACCATGTCTTCACTTTGCTCTGAAACCAAAGCTGCTGCCAAATGCAGAAACAAGCTCAGTAACCTGAACATCACACCAGCAGACGTCACTGACAGCGTCCTCCCAAGCTCTTGTGAAACAGAGATGCTTAAGTGAACCAAATACCCTCGAAAATTTATGGAGAACCAACTAACTAAACACATTCATTCTGAATGTGAGAATCAGGGAGCTTAGGGTTGAATTTATTTCCTTCCTCCAGGCAATTTTCACGCGTGCTGCTTAAATCATTGCTTACTGAAGCTGCATATTTAATTATTTAATACTGTGACTAGAGGCCAAGATGTTATATAAGCAAACCAAACAACCCAGTCTCAAGTAGAAACAACATGCTTATGGATTACTGGCTCTGCCACACAGCAATACTTCTCCTGGTCTCTAGATAAATCTCAGTAAATAAATATCTATCCTATGTTTTTTTTATATCTATTATATTACCATATGTAATGCATTAGGCTCTTTCAACCCAAATTACACACACATTCATTCAAAGGCTGCTGCGCACTGGGGATTTATGAAACACCCATTTCCCCAACAAATACACTCATGCTTGGGAGCACGAGAGCATTCTTCATCAGCAGAAGGACACAGAGAGCTCTAAATTGCAAAACATCCCAACCCAGCCACAGTTAATCTGCAGAGTTCCCAAGATCTCAGGAAAGTTAAAAGTGTCTCGGGAAAAGCCTGTGCCTGTTACAACAGAAATGTCAGCCTGCATATGTTCTTCTTGACCCTGGAGTCGTGCAACTAACCTTTCTGTCTCTGGATTGTCTTTCAAATGAAAATGATGGTCTGCTTTGTTATCAGAGAGACCAGCCAGCTGCCTCTTCGGCACGGCTTTCATGTCTCTAGCTTTGTTTCTACAAAGTGGAGCAAAGTTTTCATTTGTACTTCACAAAACACCTGGGCTCCCCTCCTGTGTGCTGTCTAAAGCCAATGCAGCATCCCACAACACACCCGCTTTCATCCCTCCTTAATTCTTCTATACAGCCTTTCCCCCTCCTTACCTGTTACAAGGCGAGTAAGGACTTTAGTCTTCTCATTGAGGATGTTCACTGTCACATTTCTGGCAGACTGGAAGTACAGTGGGTTGCCCTGCAACGAGACCATGAAAGCAGGCACATGAGATGGGGATGGCTGCCAGAGATCAGCCTGCTTGAGACACCTGGAGCTTTGCCTAACGCTGCTGGGCTGCTCTTAATGGCCCAAGGTTGGGCGTGTGGTTGAGGTGCACGCTACTTCAGTTTTTATTGTCCAGGATAAAACCAGACTCCACACCTCTGGCCCAGGTAATGTCCCAGAGACTGACCTTGTTATAGGGATGGTTAGCTTTATTGCCAGTGTAAGTCAACCAACCTGTTGTTTTAACATGTGCAGGTGATATGGGACCTGACCTAAGCTTCCTGAAGGTCGTGGTGTTTTGGGAGGCTGGCTGACAGCAGCAGTGCATTTCTGGGTCAAATCTGCAATATTATGCATAGCTTCAGATGACCCCAATGGGTGACTGTGTCGGCCCACCACACAGCCACACGAACGAGCCATGCCCTGCCCAAAGGCTGTGAACGAGAAAACCTCATTAACATGAAGAAAGTGCCTTTAATCTCAAATCAATTATGAACCATCCTGCATGTACCACCATCACATTCCAGTCTGGAATGCCAGCTTGGGACCAGACCTATCCATTGGGTTTGGAGATACACAAGACATGAAGTCTTCCCCACTTGACCACACAAATTTCTACCCATTTTTTATTTTTATGCTTCAAGTTTACCGCTGAGAGAAGAGATAGAGCAGCTGTTAACACACAGGAGCCACACAGCTACCTGGCAGCATCCATCTCAGGTGAAGCCAAAGAAAACCCACAGAGAAAACCATCTGGTTCTTTCTGGGTGCAGACACATCCAAGACACCCGGGAACTTTTTTCTACAGGCTGCCCCAGTCCACATGGTGGACTCATGGGGCTCTTAGCCACCTATAGCACTAGCACAGGGTGACCCCAACTTAAACCAGCAAAAAATCTAATGTCCAAGATTACTGTCAGTATCTTTTCATAGTGTCTAAAGCAGGCAGCTGATTAAATTCATCAACCGACTAAGGCATAGGATCAGTAGAGGGGATAATATAGCAAGAAAATCAGCAAGAAGTTGAAAATTTTATGTCTACATGCTTCCTCCACCAAAGTCTTTTTCCAGTGTTTCAAAATCAGGATGAGGATAGAGGATCATGTGGGTCAGGCATGTTTCCTTGCCTCCTGAATTTATAAGTAATATAACTGATATTTGTATAGATGCCATTTTTCTGGATCATGACAGAAGGACTAGGTTGTCTGCATATTAAATATAACAGGAGCACAGGAATGCACTCATGGGAGTCCTGTGATGGACTGGAGCTTCAAGGAACACTTCTAGTGATGACTACAGGATTCCCAGCAGTGTTTGCAGAAAACAAACCTCAGAAACTAAAACAAAACCACATGTGACTAAATATTCACAAAAATTACATTTGGTGCCTTAACTACTTGTGCTGCATGCAGTCATGGGATCAGCTCTTCAGCAAAAAAGGGGAAATAGGATTTATTTGATCAATTATAGCTACATTCAGACTATTTACAACTAAAAATAATAAAGAATTTCAATTAATTTCCAGACCTTGGACAAGTTTCAGAAGCTTTTGGTGTCCTCAAACACTAAATGAGGACAAATCATCTTTATATACATACCTCTGTGGTGTGTTTGACAGCTTAAGTAATATAGTATACAAAACTGCAATATGATTAATACGTTAGAAGTAAGGAGCAGTGGTAATGACTGGTAATGATTTTGCTATTTTTTTATTAATTTTTATTTGCCATCTTCTAGAACCTAGAATGAGTGTTGCTTACTATTTTATGGTTAACAGCACAGAAAAAAAGATGGCTTTACTTCAATACCCGCTTGTTCTGGTGTTAATCCTCCACAGCCCTGATCAGGGACCTAATTTGAACACCCCCAGCAGTAGTAGTTTACTGCTACATTTTCATCTCACACTTACAGATGAAGGATATTTTTAAAGGCAGACAGCTACAATCTGCATAATTTATAGTCATAGGTGAGACTATAAACACGCCATATGAAGCACAGAAAGGTCACATTTTTGATTTGCACTATTTGACTTTTGTTTATGGAGTTATGCAAGTAGTTAGAGTGTTTTGAAAAGGCCAGGAAACCCTCTAGTCCAAATTCAGGTAGGAAAAATCATTCAGTCCCCATGGCTTTGAAACTCTGTTACTGATCTGCGTAACAGGAGATTACACTGCAGAAGTACAAGATACGCCAAGTGGATGATATAAAAAGTGGTTAATATAAAAAGAGTCACAGAAAAAGTTGCTCTGAAGAAGTCGTACAAGACAAGCTAAAAGCTGGTATCCACCTACAAAAGACTTAAAATATATAATCAGATCTTGAAACGCTTACCCCAGCACAGTCATCTCATTCACTGATTCAGAGCTCAGATTCATGCACCCTTCAAAAAACTAAATTTCCCTAATGGAAGAGTTATGTTTTTATTGGTCTGCAGGGAAGGAACATTTGAAGCACTTAATGCAATGCCTGCTCTCATTTCCATAATTCTTCTTCCATTAAGAAATGAAAAAGAGCAGAAAAAATTACTCCCTTTTGCTGAAAATTCTGCAGATTTTCTGTCCATCATCTGTTTACAAAGGTATCAACAATGACATCTTTTACACACTGAACATTTAAAAAAATGTTTCGTCTTTTGCAAGCTTGGTGATGATGCCAGCTTCCTTCAATCACACAGGAAAAAAATTAAAGCATTAAAAAATTCTTAAAACAGAAATTATAACTGAAAAGACAGAATATTTCATTTCTCTTACACTTTCATGTTATCATTACCCAAGATGAAGTATTCTGATGCACATGAGCAAGTGGAAACCTAGATTAATATGGCATCATCACCACAATAAAAATAATTATGTAGTGAAGTAATATTCTCATAAACTGTCATAACACTTGATAGACCTAGAGTTAGAATATCAGCATGCAATAAATAAGCATGTCTAATTATAACACTAATATGAGACACACCACATTTCTGAGGTATAATATGCAACAGTTCTGAATCTTTCTGGATAAAAAAAATATTCAATACATAAATATATGTTACTCTTGGGATTGATACAAAGAAAGTGGAAGTGAATGGAAAACTGGATTAAGCATTCTTTTCGGTTTAGAAAAGTAGGGAAAAGAATCTTTGTCTACCTGTCTCTCCAAAAGGTTCAACCCAATTCTTCAGAAAACATTTGAGATAAAATGCGTCTGATACCACTCATCGCACAAACCCCAACATATTTAACTGCCCGCATGCTATATGATGTACTGAAAAATCTCTTTCTCTTCATTTGTTCTTCTTCCTCCCATCACAAACAAGACAACAAGGTTTCCCCACACTTTGCAAGAGCGGATGCTGCTCCCAGCCCATGTGCTGCCATGGACTTGCTCTTCATGCCCAGACTTGGCTGGTATGACTTTAATGTCTTTACAACAACCCTCTATTAACTGTGTTGTGTTAGCAGAGTCCCAGTTCTTACCCATCTTAGCCAGCCCATTGAACTGCACTGAGCTACAGCTTTTGATTTAATTTCCTAAGCAACTCTGCAAATTAAGTCAGTGGTCACCTCCTTCCCGATGCTATTTTATGTTATTGTTTTTTTTCCAGTGGTTCCTTTGATCATTTGGCTGGAGAAACTGAGGTAGAGACATCGATGAGAGTAGGATGCATTTTTTTCCCTTCTGCATGTTTTCCCATTTGCTTCTGATTTGTTTCAAGCATTTTCCTTGCAGGACCCCACCATGCTCTGGGCTGCAGCTCCACGTCTGGGGGCAGATGAGGCTGGGATCTTTAAGGAATCTTAAGGCTCTTTATCTGCTTCCAGCCCACCATGAATATACCATTCACCTCTGCAGGATATTCTACATAGTAAATACATCATTCTGCTTCTTACTCCAGCCCCTCATTAGCAGACCTAAAGGCTTAACAATAATGCAAATATTTGTAGACACACAAAAGAAGTTGGCCACCCTATATATTAAAATGTTAGAGACATGCTGCAGAATAAAGAATATGAAAAGTGCAAAAATGTGTCAAAACAGTATAGCTTGTTTCTTCACTAAGCAGTGAGGTATCCAGTAAAATATAGAAGACTTTGCAAAAGGTATCGACTGATTGTTTGCTAGGTTAAACACATGGCAAAACAAGCCCTAACAGCTCACTAGCTGTCTTTCTTTGGCTCACTTTGGAAGAGATGCTAAAAACTCCTAGATCAGAGACTAAAACAGAAAAAGCACTTTGACTGACAACCTTAATTTGCAGCTGAAGCAAACCTAACCAGTGCTGTCTTTAAGGAAATTCAATACTTTAACAGATGTCCTTAGACTGTTTAAGGGAATTTTATTAAAAATATTTGGAAATCCTTTTAAATTTTAACAGGCAATTTAAAAATAATGCATCACAGTCGCTGTGTTTGTAATTTGGATGGTCAAAAGGAGTAGCTTTGATTTGATCCTGTGGATTCAAAGACTTCACACAGTAAGTGCAAGCAAATCTTGTGGAAATGATGAAAATGGTGAATTTCCTGCAGGCTTGACAAAGTCATGGGAAAAATTAAAATATTAAAGCATAATCGAGGCTGGCAAGGAGCAGTCTAGAGAGAAGCCACCCAGAGCACCATTTTCCTGCTCAGCTGTACCTCTTACTGACATTACAGAAAGCAAACACTGCTGGACTGTCAGAGGGCAAATGCTTGTTTTCTGTAAAGCAAGCAGCCAGCCCACTGTGAGAGCAAAAGCTCTCCTTCAGCTGGCCTACAGCCACAAGCTTCACTTCCCTGCACCCCTGAGTGCTGTTTTAAGGAGCTGCTGATAGAGGGGAATTATTCACGTGGGTTATAACAAACACATTTCTTTCCTGAAGTCCGATCAGTCCTACTATACTAGAAGCTAAATGCGGTAATAGTAATACCAGCAGTGATACTCTCCTGCATTGCGTTTTCCGTTGGTAGGGCCAACCCATAGCTGCACGAGGTAACATTTCACAGTTCTGTCTGTTTTGGAGTGGCAAGTATTCACTGTCCCTTAACTGAGACACAAAGCAGTAATTTGAGGCACCTGAAATGTCCTTCCCCAAGAATGGTAAACTGCTAATGAAAACCCACAGAAACATCACCTCTGCAGTACTCCCTCATGTAACTGGACCCAGCACCACACACTGCCTGGGACACAGTGCTGCATGCAAGCTCATTTCTTCAGTTGTCAGGCAAGTCCCCAGACCTATCAGGAAAGATGACTTTTTAACCTTTACTCTGTCATTTTTCGTCAGTTGACACAGACATGCTTAAATTAGTATCCCTGACCCAGTTTTTTATGTTCCTGTATGACTTGCTCATCATTCAAAGGGAAGCACCAGTAATAATACTCTCACTGCATGACACAAAACGCCGAGTTTCCTAACCACAAAGATCTTCAGAATGTGATGTGGAGCACACAGTCAAAAAACTCAGACCTGACCCCAAGGGTGTGTTTCTTTCCCCCACTCCTGCCTTCAGAGCAGAAACTCCTCTGGTGAGTGTACGACACTGGAAAAGCTCAGAGCTGACCCCATAAAAGCAAAGAGCTGGGAGTAAACAGTTGATTTAAAAACTGCACAATTGGTAACAGATGCTGAAGAGATCAAGCAACTGGCACTACTGTGAATCACAGCAAACCTCACCAGAACATTGTGCAGACATTGTGCACCTCCTGAAAAGCAAACAGCCAAAACACTGTTCAGCATCTATCTTTGGCTGTGATGAAGACAAACTTGGGAGTATCTAGTGAACCCCATCCCTAAGATCGTGCCTGGAAGAGCAGCCTGGCCTTCATCTGCATCAACAGAAAATCCAGACTTCAGGCCAAACTTGCAAGCCAACCATCACTGTTTCTGTTTCAAAAATAAACCCAATAGCTCTTCCTGTTTCTGATCCAGCTCCCCACAGCAAGAAGAGGATTTTGCCCAGAAGCCTTCTGGCACAAAAATTTAAGTCATGTAGCTAAATCCCTAGGTGCTAGATTGAAAACATCTCTTAATATGATTTGAACATACTTCCTGTTGTGTAACCACTGAATCTCTTTTAATCTTGATTTTGTCCTTTAAACAGTTGAATATAATGATCATGTAACCAAATCCCTTTTTTAGTAAAACTTCTGATTTGATAGTGTAAGCTTTTCATAGGAGAATGAAAGTAAACCATGAATGGAATTGGTAACATACAAATAAAGCAAATGCTACAAAATGCCCCGGATTGTGCTATATTTGTGTCTAAAGATGATTGTATTTAGAGAGGAGGCAATAGGTCCTGTGCAGAGATAACAAAATGTAGTCTTCATCCATTTCTTCCAGGAAAAAAACTCTTTTCACAAGTGTAATGTGCCCAGGTCATGTAATCTGGATAAATAATGGAGCTGATACAGCCCTGACCTGTAACTGGCACTCTAAGACAAAAATGTAGTATCATGTGCTGACTTAATGTGCTGTGTTCCAGCTTCTGACCGTTTATTAAGTATTCAAATGCTTAAAACAAAAAAATAGTTCAAGTTCCTTCTTCTATGCAAACAGGGTAGAGTCGCCTTTGCAGAAAGATACGTTTTATAGCACCATGAAGCTCAGAGAATACCACGGTCCCACACAACATGACATAGTTTAACAGCATAGATAGTGTACATGTTGGAGTTTTATGTCTAATACCACAAACTCCCCTCTTTTATGGTATTTCTTGAAGCTCATTTTAATAACAATAGAAACAAAAGATAGATTTCCCACTGCTGCATTACAGCAATTACATCTCTGACTCTTCTTTTTAAAGTGCAAAGAAGGCAGGTCTGTGATGTGAGATCTAAATGACTGGGTTCTGCTTTAGGATGGCTACCCAAGGGGGTTAGTATCCTTCAAAGTGATTTATTTCTGGCAGTCTAGGGGTTTCTCTCTTTAGAAAAATACCTGTAATAATCTCAGATTTGAGAGAGTGGCTGCTTCTTCAAGATGCCTAATCAGCTGCTTTGCAGCTGAGATTCTTCTGAAAATTAAATTACACCATGTGTGATGACATTAAAAACAACACTGAAAAAAACCTCCAAGACATTACATCTGCCTTGATTTCTTTGCTATTCTTTTTTCTTTTTTACTTCATTGACTTATAATATGAGGAAAAGCACAGATGACAAGATGAAACCAATAGACATACACATAAAAATAAAATGCAGCCATGCATGTTGGAATTCTATTCAGTGTCCATGGGGGTGGGAAATCTGGATTTGTAACGTCTGAAGGCTTCTGCACATTCACAAAACTTTCTGTATTGGTAGGACTGAAGTGAGCATTACTGGCCTCAGAAAAAATTCCACTGCATTAAAGTGTGATCAGCACCAGGAGACCTCTGGCAAGACACCCTCAGACAACAGCTGAAATGAAGAGAACAGCACAACTTGTAAAATGACCAAATGCTTCAAGCACTTCACTGCACTCAGAGTTCAACCCAAAGGTGTTATACCAGAGTCAACCAAATGTGCGTTGATTAACTTTGCATCTCTTGGGAATGCCTCTCCCTGCTCCCGTACAAACTAAGGACTCGAGAAACTGTAATGCAGTCCTAGGTTCT
Organism: Athene cunicularia; assembly: GCF_003259725.1. NCBI lineage: Eukaryota > Metazoa > Chordata > Aves > Strigiformes > Strigidae > Athene > Athene cunicularia. The sequence goes on along the minus strand of NW_020799117.1, from coordinate 8,421,174 downwards.
CAGCACACTGATCACTGTTACCAGTACAAATCAACCAAATATTCACTAACCGTTTCAATTCTTCTGCAGAAATACCAAACCGCAGCTTCTGCTTAGTGGCAGCTCGCACTGATCGGATCCTTGTCTATAGGAGGTGTTGTAGCAGCAGGACTATGGATTTGTCCTGAGATATAGACTATTTTCTGCCTCAGACTGTCCTAGTTATGGTCAGACTCCAGTGGTGACAGATATCCTGCTGAAGTGAACACACTGTAGCTGGGCACAGGACCATAGGACAGAAGAGAGCTCTGCTGAAGTTTAAAATATTCTAAATCATCCACCTATATAGCTACTCCACTGCTTGTAACTTTTAGTTCAGACAAGTGTGCAGACCTCTGTTCATGTGTTTTCATCTTTATGGCCTTTATGGTATGCCTACTACCTGCCTTAAACATCTTTTAAAACTGCTGGTACATCATACCTCACTATCTATAAAAAACATTTGAAGACAATATTAAAATTATACAGAACTGGTAATTTATGAGTTAACTTTCTCTTACTGTCAGCATTACTTGGACCACGGTACAATCAGAACAATTAGGATCTCCGTGAGGTTAATACACACTGAAGGGTATATAGGGTTAATACTAAGAAAGACACAGTAATATTTTCCAGAAGTCTGATTCAGCAGAGACACTTGGGTTCTGCAATGCTCTCAGCACCTTTTAGGCATTCTGTTGGTGCACTGCATAACACCAAGTTATATATCCAGATATTTCTCTCCAAGAAGGCTAATAACGTGGCTATCTCTAAACATTGCTTTGAAATTTTAACTTTCCTTTCCTGCATGCCATGGATCGCTTACTTCTTGTATTAGATTATAAATGGCCATGCCAACTTACGTATGCATGTACAGTACGAAACACAGGCAAGATCCTAGCAGAGGCCCCTGGTGTTACTGAAATTCAGCTGCTGCTAATAGGAAGAAAAGAAAACATTTCCATCTGTCTGGATTGGAAAAAAGAATGCATGAGTCTCTGATTCATCTGCATCCATATGCTGATATGTAGACAATACTTATGGACACATAGACATATGCGAGGTAGCCAGCAACAGAAATCAAATCAATCACAGATCACAGCATGTGATTTGCCTAATTATGAGTAACACCTCACATTTTTTATCTACGCAAAAAGCACTTTGTGAACGAGCAGATGGCATTACTATGAGATGGCACCATCCTCGACAGTTGCAGATGCAGAGCATTTACACAGCATGCTGAAAAAATGACACAACACAAGCTGCTTCCTGGGAAAAAGATTCAAATTGAACAAGTGTCACCAAACAAAATACACATATTTATTGACGTTCTGAACTTATCTGATCCAACCTCTCTCCTCAAATCAAATACATACGCGCAGGCCAGGGAGTGATGCTATCTAGCCATCATTAAAGTCTCTTAGATAGAACTGCCACGTGAGCTGCCTAGCACAGAAGAGCAGAGATGCAGACCAACTTAAGTCTAGTTCCAACCCGCAAACAATTTAAATCCACGCAAGCAGAATCAATAGGAAGAAGCCCTGCAGAGAAAGCAATTACACTGCAAAAGCAACTATATTACAGCACAGTTACGGCTGGGAGGCAGGACGCAGAAGGCCATCCTCACTTCTGTGATTACCCAGTGGAGTTCACTCCAATGCATCTGGCCTGCGAAATGACAAGGTTCAGCCCGGACATGTTCATGCAATCAAAGCATTTCTGTTTCGGGGCATGTATTGCAATTATAAGGCTCTTCTTTACGCGACCTGTCCTTCAGGTCACATTTGCTGTGCTCCATAGGCAACCGCAGGTCTGTGCAACAGGAAAGAGGTTTGAAGGGCTCAGTGTGCTCTCCTTTCCAATAGCTCTATGGAAGTAATAATCTAATTTCCTGGATATGCAATTATTTATTCACTGGAGACTGTGCGCTCGCCACTGTACGAGACACAAAGAAAGATCATCTGACCCTTTGTGGTGACAGAAAATTCAGGTTTTCTATTCAAATTCTTCCTTTTATTTATGGTTTGTCTGCATTTTTTTCCCCGAGTTGCTGTAAACGCATGCACTGGTGTGACAGGTTTGAAGCAGCTATAAAATGATTGATGAAAACCATATTTTGGCCTTGTTGTGGGAATATTTATTGTCGAAATATACTCAGTTAAGTCTGTAGGGGCATATCTGGGAAAATGAGAGGACAGAAGAGAAAGGCTGGGCCTATGACTGTACCTCTGATACTAAGGTAATTTGATCTGCTTTAATTATGATACAGGGTTATGGAGTCACAGAAACATTTGCACAAACTGGTTTTTGAATTGCTTTTATCTAACCACTGTGCTTCTTCTGCTGAAACAATCAATACTCGGCTTTAAGAAGGATGCTCTGTCAGTCTACATGGCTAGACAGAGACTTTCCCACAGGAGTAAACACAGGGGCCAAACTCTGACCTGCATTGCCCTAACAGTCCATGTGTGAGTGTCAGACAGGATCTGTCTCAGAGGGGAAGAACTGCGAACCTCCATCCGTCTTGGAGAGGCTGAATGTCTAACAGCCAAGGCAGCAGTACACTTGAAAAGGTAAAATGACAGATGCAGCTAAGCATGTGACATGGAATTGGATTGATCTGGAGGAAGGGTGTTAAATCATGCTGGATGTTGCTACCCAGAACACATGTACCTACAGACAGAGCACGACAGCAAAGGTCTGATCAGTGGGACAATTGCAAGAGCAGGGCTACGGTGCCCTGTTTCGGGATTTGACTGTCTCTTGTGGCTGCCATTCAACAGACACTCTTGACTATCTGCTTCAGGGTGAAGAGAGGAGAGGAATACAGGGTACAGCCATGGCACAGGGCCGATGAGCAAAAATACACCCCTAACCAACACCACTGGGGAGTGGTATTTCAAGAGATGTCAGGCTCACAGAAAGAGCAGCAGATGCTTTTTCCATGCCTGGAAGAAGACAGGAATGTTGTTTGGGGAAATGGTGAGTAATGGCAAAAGCAGCCAAAGAGATTAGGATGTGTGAAGGTAAAACAGAGCACAGGGAGGCATATAAAAACCAAGGACCCTGAATTACTCTTCGGGCAATCAGCAGGGTGGCTCAGCCTGTCTGGTTGTCTCCAATTCTAAACAAAAGGCATTTGCCTCCCGATGTTTTTATTCCTGAAGTTCTTCAAAACTTAGGAGGAACAAAACTGATCAGTAAAGACATCCAACAAGTGGCTCCTATCAGGAAAGGGCGCAGGAAGGGTGCTCCCTGCATGTTCCCATTTTTTCTACTTCAGCTAAGCTACGCTGCCCAGAATGCTGCGTAACAGGTAATGTTGCAGAGAGAAACAAAAAACCTGCTGCTTTCCCAACTGTGTGCCAACATCAAGGTTCACCATTTATAAATAACAGTTGGGATCTTAAGGAAACATATATAACAAAAGTCAGTTTGTAGTAGGAGGTGGGGATTTCAAGAGGTAGCAGAATACAGATAAAATATTTTGTCTTGAAGCAACAGTAAACATGCAATAAAATGTGCTTCTCAATCCAGCAGCATTGACAACATACATGACATTGCCTTCTGTGACCTTTACTTCATTTAAACAGTGAAGGATGTCCTGCAAAAAATCTGGAGGACACAGGCTCTGAACACTCAGGCACAGGAAGCATCAGAGGAAACATGTTCAGGTTCATCCCATCAACCCACTGTCTTCCAGCCATGGCTATCTGGAAGCCAAGTCAAAATCAGCTCGGGTTGATCACTTACTCTTGGCCTTTTACAGCAATTAGTGTGCGTTTGGATTATGGATTATTTGGCCATTCACAGTGCGTCTTCACCTCTGTGTACAACACAACGCGGAATCTGCTTAAAGGGAAGTACCAACTGCTCTAAGGTGATGAACAGCTATGCCCCAGGATTTTAAGAAAAATAATGAGTTCTTCACACTCTTACAAATGAACGTAATCAAAAGAAAGACAACAGCTTTTGACTGTAAGGATGGAAAGCGTTGCTGCGGAGATATGCTTATTCCGTCAGACAAATGACCTCTCTTCTCCCCTCAATCAATCCACCTGCCTGTAATTTTATTTATTTCTCTACTTTTAAATATTGATGTCTTATGAAGGTTTGCACTGGGAAAACCCCATCTTCCTCTTCAGCTGTGCTGCCTTGGGCTGCAGGCCTGTCAGATCACATCTAACAGGAAGGCTCAGCTTGCATTAGTACTTGGAAAAGAAGACTGAAGAGTGAAATGGATGATTCAGTGAACAGCAAGCTCCTCTCCAAATCAGTAGCCACCCATTCATGGTGCCATGGGCAATCTTTTGCAGCTGTTGCTAGTTTTTAGCAGAGAAGCAGAACTCAGATGTTAATGACTTTCATGACAAATCCATCCCTTGTCTAAATCAAGAGAGAGACAGTGGAACAGTAGATGGGTTTGCTCAAGGAGAAAAAGAACTAGAAGCAGAGTATCAAGCTGCAGCTCGAAGGAAAGAGAAAGGAAAAAAGCCTAGGTCATAAGAGCAATTTTTGTTGTCTAGTTTTAGACTACAAATTAAGAATCCAACAAATTATCCTGCACTAAGATACCGTTCAAATCTTTGGATGCATTTACTCACCATTTTCATACACAGACAGGAATTCACAAATCAAATTTCAGTGCTGCTGCATTTGAAATAAACTTTAAATAAAACCTGCCCTTGTAGGCCAGAAAGAAGGACTTTCCATAGGAAGACGTGTCTCTGTCCTTAGAAGGGATGTTTCTGGGGGAAGTTGGATGACAGCAGCACTGTACAGTTGATGCTCTCTGAGGAACCTCAGTGGTGAGGAGGCAAAAGCCACAGGTACTTCAGCTCTACTCCTGCTCAGCGAAAATTTAAGGTTTGAAAGTGAGCCATTTCCTGCTATTTTATGTAAGGGTGGCAAACAAGGATTGTGCCCTGATGGATGAACAAGGAAGAAATACTGTGAGCTAAAACACCTTGAATTTTCTCTCCGTTCCACAGGTTATTCTTTTTCGGAGAGAAATGAGGAGCAGACTCCCTGCTACCATTTTCATACAACCTGCCTCAGAAGAAAATTTTAAGGCCAGACTGGAAGCAAACCTAAAAAGTTCACTGGATTCAGAATTACAGCAAATCAAGAGGAAATCAATGGACATTTAACATTTTATACTGAAAACCTGGAGTAAAAAATGAAAAAAGAAACAGACAACAAAAAGGACACCATATGGAAACTGCTTTCCTTCACCCCCACAAAAAAGGACAACTTTTACCGTATCAGCTTTTATTCAAAAATATCTGCCAGCTCTATCACCACACTCTTTTACACTTGGAGCATGTGACCTACTAAAATGAGCCTGCACATGGATGCAGGACTCCCCACACCAATCCTCAGCTGCTGTGGGAGTGAATGGGTTGGCCGCTTTGCTCACCCTCACCCCTATCTCCTGTCCCACTCTCTGCCTACCTATCGACAGCGTAACACCTTTTGGAGGAAAGGGCTGTGTCTGTCCCCATGTTCGTACAGAGACCAGCAGGATGGACTCTGGCTGTAGCTTTGCTCTGCCACACATGTGCAGTATACGTAGAAATTAAGCCAGCAAAGAACACAAGGTACGCCCAACTCTGCATGTGAATAAACTTACTGATGTCAGTGAAATGACTTATGTCTGTAGATTATGCATAAATTAAATATCTGTTTGGATTGAAGCCAAATTCACTGACAAGTCAGAATGCCTACTTCTGTGACTAGATTTATAGCCATTGTTATCACACACGTGCAGTAGTGTCCTGCACTCCAACACCGTGCCACTAATGCCAGGCACAGGCCGGGCACAGTCTCAGACAAACAGAGATCAAAACTAGAGATGTTCCAACCAGAAAGATGTTAACAGCCAAAGAAATCTTACTTTTTCTTTCAAAAGCAGCAAGTCAGTTTTCCCAAGACCCTCAACTAATTTGCCCTAAAAGTACAGGAGCAAATTCAGAGTTGTTCTTGTCTTTCCCTGTGTTGTTCTTTCTCCAAATCCAATATCTGTCACTTAGAGACAGAACAATCAGAGAAGTTCTTATTACTGGCATTACTGGTAAATGAAACCTGGAAGGTCTGGCTTTCCCTTCCTGTTGCAAATCAAAGAACACACAAACGGAACTGTCTGTAAAAGCAGTTGTGTGAGCCTGTACTTCCTAATGACAGCACAGCTTGTCTTGGAAAGTAACGCTTGCCTTATAAAATACATAACTTTTCTGCTGAAATAGTTTTGATCAGCAGAAGAGTTGCAGAAGTGTTTTCTGCCCTGTAGTAAGAAGACACGAAGCTCTGCTCTGGAGGCTTCTCGAAAATATCAGAAAAACATACTTTTTCTTTATAATTAGATCTTGCTATTTGTCTTTTAGTGTTTCCTTTGTCTATTTGCCTCTATCTTCTCTCGATCCATACTGTATAAAGTTTCACTCCTTTTTCATTTTTAATATTAAGAATTTGGTTTTATATTTCATCCTTTCCAAAGTAGCCAGAATCCTGATTGTCAGCAGCAATGTCCAGACATAGTAAATCCTTAAACTGAAGGCCTTTGCCCTTGAGAGAGAGAAATGCATCAGTACACATTCTCATGTTTTCCCCTGAGCAGCTTCAGGTGCTTTGTAAGGCTTACTGCTTTCTCAGGCTACAGCTTAAGATGAAATTTGGATCAAGTTTTGCACTGAGAATTCAGGGCTACTCTACGAATGCGCTCAATCCCACGGGCTGGTTTAGGTCAGCTGTGGTCAACTATCAGCAGAGCTTCTCTTTTAACAGCAATACAAGTCAGCAACAGAAATCCCATAATTAGTATGCGTGACTGACGCGTCCCACACTCACGAATCCCCCAGTAAAACCCCTGTGCTTTTTTTAAAAAAAAATAAGATTAAACATAGAAAAATAAGGACGATGTACAGCTCCCAAAGGTTTAGAAGCCTGTAGGAATACTGGGAGGCAATAATAAATGGCTAATTAGCAAAAATGAGCTTCACAGCAGCTTCCCAGTCAGTTCATAAAGGCAGCACGAAAAGATCAAGATGCCAAACTGAAGCTGAAATAACAAACACCAGAAGAGTGGTCCATGTGCAAGTAAGGCAAGAAACTGACTGCCAAATTCATTCAGCTCTGCCATTTTCTTTCAGCTTTAAAATCAGTAATTCCATGCTTTTTCTTTTTCCTTTTGGGAGAATAAACTAAATCAAATGTTTATTCTATCCTTTTAACTTCTTGTGCCTGCTCTCCTGTCTCAAGGCTCGTGACTCCGTTGGAAACATGATGTTAGCTGATTTGCAACACTTCCGTGGAAATACAGCCCCACCACAAAGCTCAGCTTCACAGCTGAAGTACAAGCAATTTTTGGGATCACGGCAGCAATGCAGTGCCAAAGCTTAGTGACCACACAGCACCCAGCCTTAACCCAGTGGCTCACTTTGAGTGGTGATGCAGATCACTTGTTTTTATGACTGCAGAGTCCAGCTGCAAATGTTTAAAATGAAGAGGAGACAGGAATTGGATCAGAGCAGTAAAATGAACACATGATCTAAACAGATACCCTCTCCTGACACAACCAACACAAGCAGAGAAATTTCACCTGTCAAAGGGAGAAAGTCAAACACATTGGGAAATTCCCCATCTCCTTCATGCTTAGCTCCGGAGCTGTTAAGTAGTCCACATCAACTCCATGGCCCAAGCTCCATCCCTAGAAGGTAGACACCACTGACTGTAAAACTGCTTACTCAGCTTATGGGTTCAGACAATTCTGCAATGACCATATTGGGTTTTCTGGACACAAAATCTCCACTGATGTTAGAATAAGAAAGTATAAACACATTGTTCCCGGAGTTAGTTCAGAGGTGTACTCATGATGAAAATATAGACAAAAGCTGAGGTAGGTAGCCCACTTGGCACAGCTGATTGACTTTAATAGGTGTTGATTACACTGCTCATATTGCATGAAATTAAAAAGCTTACAAATGTTATGAGCCATTACCCTTCCATTTAAGAGAGCTTATGACAAGTTAGCAACATTTAATGAAATCCTTTTCAAAATGCCATAGGCAGCCTCCACGAGATTTTGCTTTGAAATGCAACTTGTGGAGTTATTTCAAAAAGTTTGTTTAATTCAGAGCTTTGTCTCTTGCTCTTCTTTGGGATTTTGCATCTGACAGGATATTTCAGTTCCCTGTTGTGGTCTCAGTGTGTGGCACAAAACACCAGCTTGTTACACAAACACCAGGGAACAGAAAGCAAGATTTAATTGTGGTGGTATTGGAAGTACTCCTTCAGCCAGCCTACAAAATTTCCTTCAAAATTCAGAGCTGAAAGACTTCTGGCCAATTTTACTATGAAGGTAAAGGGAAATGTTTTCTTAGTTGCTGTAAAATTTACTTAAACTTCCACCTTTTCAGCACACTGGAAATATCACAGAGCCACTAACTGCCCTCAAAGTGCTGGGGCAACCAAGGTTCAGTCTGAAGTAGGCTCTCTGGATTTTATTGCTTAAGAATGAAACTTATTAAGAGGAGAGCATATCAATTTTATAAATCCCACTGGACACTCACAGCCTGCTGCCGTATGCAGACTCAAATCTGATTTGGATGGCGATGGCAGCAATATCTGTGCATCAGGTGAGGGCGCTTCTGCCAAAATGCCTTTTGCAACTTGCTCGGCTGCTTCTGTTTATTTTTACTGTTTGTCCCGCTGCCTGCCAGCTCTCCTCTCTGTTGATAGCTGTCAGGCCAGCAAGACTCAAACTGACCAAACTGAGAGAGACATTTATAGCAAAAGCACACTGGCACAGAATCTAACAACAAGGTATCTGGAGTGGTGCCACAGCGAATGCTTAACAAACCCTACAGGGAGAACATGAGGTGGCCAGGCACAGCTGCAAGAAGCTTTCTTTTGTCACCTGTGCCACCATGAGAAACCTTGTGCTTTTAAAAAAATTATTAGGGCTTTTAAACAATATTTTATCATCTGCTGCCAAAAATCAACCAAGAAACAGTAAGCTATGAAGATGCAGTTAAAGAAGTATTGTGCTTCAGAAGTCGACCTGGGATAGTGTGAGTTTTTGCTACCCAAAGCTACAGTGGCAGCTAAACTGCCCCAGAGGCAAATGCCAAAGACCAACATCTCCATGAGCTGCCAGGAGCTCTCACAGGCTCCTTTGTATCATAATGTGCAAAAAAAGAAGATTCCTCTCTTCTTTGAAGAACCTAGGGAATAGCTAAACAGTGGGAGGAGTAATGAGCAAAGGTGGTGGGAGTGTGCAGGGACTGGCTAGGTGACGACAGCACAGTGAGACAAACTTCATTTCCACTCCGTGATGGTTTCAGTGAGCGTGCTGAAATCCTTAAGCACTTTGCTAGACGAAATCATCAGGAACTAATTCAATATCCTTTTATTGCTCTGTAAACTGACAAAGGAAGAAAAGGAATTATTCTGACTCCTTCCTCAAAAAATAGCAGCCTTCTTTCATGCTATCTATCTGAGCCTTTACTGAAAGCTAGATTTCTTCTACACAGTTTGAGCATCACACAAAGTTGCAATTACCTTGCCATCTGCATTGCCTTTCCTCATGGGTGAATGTTGCTTTTAATCCAAATTAGTATGTTATATTGTTTATAAATATGTATTTATGGCTATGAGGCAGGTGTGCCCCATTGTGGGCACATGTCATTGTTTAATCCAAATACATGGTTCATTGTTTCTCAGTGTATATTTTTAGCTTTCAGGCAGATAGACCTGCAGAGCAAATAATACCAAAGAATACATTCATTACAGAACAGCTTCTGTGCTTTAAAATTATACCACTCTTCTTCCAGATCTGAACATAGTGAGACAAGTACATTGGTAAAATAATTATTTATCACTCTTAAAAGCTTCCTTTAATATTTCTATCATTCAAATACTAGCTGGGGAAAATGTAAAGTACAGACAAGCATATTTTATGCACTTGCTAGTCTAGCTTTTATGCTGATGAGGACTTACTAAACACCAGTAAAGGGAATAGCAGTTATCAGCCCTAATTCACAACTGTGAATTTTTTAGGCCAAACAGATGCCCTTGCAGAATCACAGCCAAGTGTTAATGACAGGTCCAGTCCTTCTTCTGCTCTAGTCACCAGTTATTTCATATGGCTTCAAACGAGACCAGGTTTGCTCCAACACTCTGAGCGAGCACGCTGCTCTCACTGAGACGCTCATTGCCACAGTGAGCAGGATAAGGACCTCTAACATTACCCAAAGAAAGGAAAAAAAAACCCAAACAACAAAGCACTGTACTTTGCCTCTGCCTTTTTTCTTTGGTGTATAGGATTTGTCTTTTAAATTATTTTTTTGGTTAATTAAAAATAATGGGAAGCAGACCTTCAACATGAAACCAACTAAATACGCTATGAGACCTCTTTTGAAAGATACTTAAAATCTCCTCAAAATCTTTTGCCGTCACTTATACCTGTGCAAGAACAGAATAGCTTGGAGCTCCCCCAGGTAGCAGAGGACAGACAAGAAAGGTTGGTGTCCATGTTTAGATCTGCGTCCCTGTGAGTCTGCAAGAGAGCTGAATGGGCAGGACCCCAGTCAAGAGCTTTATACTGCAAAAAATCTTTTGTCAGACAAATCCATACTCTTGTCTTTAAAAGGATACAGGGTAAAAAACCTTAAGCCTAGGTGTAAACATTTGCAAACTGAGGTTTATTTTTTCTATCTATGCACTTGAAATGAACACTGAAAGGGCAAACCCCTCCTAATCCTATCATGGCAATGTCTTTCTCTGCTTCCTAAAACTGAGTTTATCATCTCATTGGCTGTCACACAGCTCGTGAGAGAAGTAATTAACTTGATTTTCCTGTATAATCACAGCACAGGATTTTATTTCTATTATTGGAATAAAAAACACATGTAGCCTGTTCTCTGTCTTGCTCCTGTTAAGTTACTTACAGACCTGAATGTGGCAAGCTTCAAAACACCCCAAGTGCACTAAGAAAGCTAAATCTGGGCTCATTTTAAGTTCCAAGCAACCTGCTTGTTAGCAGCTCTTCTCAACAAAGTCAGGAAAACTTCCAGTTTTAAATTTCTGTTCAAATTCAGGCAATGAAGACTGAAGACCACAAAACTGCTGCCATTGCTTTCTACCACATAAAATTAACAATTCATGCTGCTGCGTGCAACTTTCAGTCAAAGTTTGTCTGATTTATAAGCAAGCAGATGGTTCACACGATAGTCCACAATAAATTACAACAGTTAGAAAGACAGCTACATTTTGAGAGTGACAGTGCAGCTGAGCTACAGATGGGTTTATAGATGACCCTTCCAATTTTTAATAATCTCCATAATTTATGTGCAAGTAAAGAAATGCAAGGATTCCTAATGTACCTTCTTGACTAAGTACAAATCACTTTTATTTACACTGGCAATACTTCATGGTCCAGTTAACTTCTTAATTAAAGGCAGCAAGATGCTCATGTTCCATGCAAATGGCATGGAAAATACTGTTTAGTGCACAATATGTTTGGCTGGGAGTTTAAGATGCTCTGAACACGCCTGGAAAAGGGAATGGATCTATTTCATTTCATTAAAACAAGACTACAAGGCTGCAAACACTGCTACCACCAGTTGCTATTCATTCATTAATCTCCAGATAACCTTTAGGCTCGTGTAATAATGAGGTTATGTTTACTCGCAAGCTCCGATGCTTAGAAATAGGATCCTAATCCAGGAGGCACTGCAAACACAGTATTACTGAGCTAGGACTAGGATGGGGAAATAACAGGAACAGAGACCCTCACTATATGAAGGGAGAAGGATTTGGGGGTTCACACTTGAATGGGTGAGGGGAAAGGAAAGCAAGCCTGATCCACTTCTCCAGCATGGGACTGAACCACATCAGTCCAATCCTTCTGATAAGTTTTTTGAAGAGATGCCCAGAAAGATGCCTTTGTTGGGTTGTCATCAACTGCATGCCACAGTGCAACAGATTCAGTTCTTCTTGGTTGTAATTTCAGATGCAATGAGTTACCTTCCAAAAGGAGCACAGCTAAATGCTGCTGTTCTGTCCAGAAGGTGATGAAGGGAGCAGTACCTACTAGAGCTCTTTGAGGCACAAACTACAGAAACTCAGAGGTTCCACACAGCCAGTCTCTTCAGATGACATTTGAGGGCTTTTCCTCCTCTCTAAACCTTGATCTTCTCTTCCTGCCAAATTAATCTGAAAAAGAAATCCACTTCTAAGTGGAAATCCAAAACTATGATTAAACCAGAAGTCAGAGCTCCTAGGAAAGCAAGTCCGTGTGTAACTTTAATTACCACCTTCCTGGGGCTTAAGAGATGCAGCAGAAAAGAAGAGGCACCAGTGACAAATTCAGGCTTTCAAGAATTATCACAATTCATGTTTTGGAGATGTTTTGCCAGGGATTGTCTGGCTCTGCCCACAGCAGGACAGCGTGGGGAGCAGAACTGCAGAGACATGAGTGGGAAAACCCACTCCACAGAGGTCATGGGACTGCAGCCACTTACACAAAAAGTGATTCTTCCCCTGCCATTCCCATGCAGCCCCTTCATCTACTACACAGAACAAGTGAAATTAATTTTTTTTAATTAAAGTCTTCTATAAATAACCAGGGTATGAAAGTCTTTTGAGCTTTATATAAAAACATTATCTATTCCTGTACACAACACTTAGTTTTTTTAATTAAACATGTGAAAAATATTATATGTCAGCTTATTTCTGGGATGGTCTTTACTATTATTTGTCATGTTGCTTCTGTTACACTTCGCATATTTAAAGCCACATTAAGCACTTCTGAAAACACAGAGAAGATTACTACAGAATTGTTATGGATGTTCATCTGTACCACTGAGTGCTGAGTCTGGCACTTTATTTTAGCAATATTCATCAAGTTCAGGGACTGTTAGTACACTTCCCTCCAAGAGAATACTGGGTCATACTACTGTTCTTTAAAAGAAAAAGTGTCAATTATTTAATAATATTTTAAAATATTCCATATCTATTATCCTTTGATTGACTGCAACCCTTTCATTTGGTTACAAGAGGCCAGATTCACACACAACACAAGAAAGAAGAAGTTGACTGAAATCAACAGGATTGTCCCTGTTGCCCGCAGCCCAGTAGTAATTCCAATGTTATCACGAGCAACCTGAAAGCTAGCACAGCCTATTCCACTGAGAAGTCAGAGAAACTGTACTCATAGTTTATGTAACTATACAGTTAATACACTTTCCAGGACTCATGTACCGAAGCCAGAAGGGATGCTCCGACTCACTAGGCTGTAGATCAGACCTTCTGGCTTGCGGCTAGATCCTTCTCTGGCTAACAGCAAGAGTAACTCTGGAGGAGGGATAAATCAAAGAACAGACACAGGAACACACAGGCCTTACTTTATATTTCTTCTTCCTTGCATTCATTAAACTGTCAATGGGTAGAAACTAGTTTCATAACCTCAAGAAGGGTCACCTTTTGTACCCCCTAACACTGAAATGTAGATCATTATGATAATATGAAAACTCCCCATTATCAAGAAGTGGTTCTCAGTTCTCTTAGTAATCAAGCATTATTTCCAGCAATCTAACTAGAGAAAAAGAAATGTAAATAGTAATTTGTCAGTCTATTTATCAAACTGAGTGCTGCACCTTTCCGACACATTTTACATTACAAATTGTATGACGTGTAAGGTTCTATGGTTCTGTTTTAATTCAGAAATGAAAACATTTATAGATACGAACATTTTCTTATTATCTTTTTTTCCCAAATGATGCTTGTTCAAATCAATTTCTAGCCATCTTACAGAGGTTACAACCTTCAATAACTAAATCGGATATTGTACTGGCTGTTGTGTTGATTAGGCTACAAGGTCCACTTTCTACAGAAGCACTGAAATGCTGAGATAAAGGGATGTTAACTTTATTTAATTAGCTATCTGCCATTGTTATCAAAATGGGAGGTTGGTATCTGACTCAAATTAACACTTTGGATCAGGAAACAAGACAGATGACATCTGAGAGGGATCCTGGAAACTCACTGTAATCATTTCAGTTATTTTAAAACTGCTCAGGACAAAGAAGATGGCATTAGAAAGAGCAAAAGTTACCAACAGTCAACGAAGTGCTGCTATGAAGATGCTATTTCAATCACACTTGGGTTCTTTATCATTTTCAGTTGTTAATATCCTTGCCACTTTTGTCAAGCAGTCTCTCCTAGCAGCACTGAATTTTAATTGCACATAATTTTAAAGCACAACATGAAATAAGACTGAGCACATAATATGGGTTTATTGTGCCAGCTAACAATAGATCGGGCCCTTGTGCCAAGGCATCACCTCTCTGATCTCTGAGGATTAACTAGTAAAATGCAAGCTGGATTTCACAACTGATTGCCATCTCTCTACCTCAGAAATAGTAGGTCTCTCAGTTGAGGGTTGTTTATGATTTGTCTCAAGAGGAGACAAAAAGATAATGTGAAACCTCAGAGGTCCTGGAAGCATTTTAACTGTGGCTTTACACAAACTAAACCCACGTAGAGCTGAACAGTATCCAAATGAAGTCCTCAGAGGACACCCACTGTCTCACTCCCCAAACTTATAGAGTGGCCAAAGTAATTTATCCAATAACTACACCACGTCAAGGTTTCTTACTGTTAGGGCTACAGAAACATTCTTGTTCCTTTCCCAACAACTTACTGGTCTTGACCGGATTTCTTTGGCGTAGAGAGGTTTCAAGAATTCTGAATCTCCTTCAAGCTTTAGACCCTTTTCCGTGATTCTCAGGTTCCCCATGCCATCCTAAAACACAGACAAAAAGAAATAACCCCATTAGTTACAATTACCAAATTCACCAGGCTGCCAATAGCTGATTTTTTTTTTTTTTTTTTTTCCATAGAGGATGACATTTAAAGCACTGGGAGGCACTAGAGAATGCAATTACTTGTGTTATCCTTTTAGCTCTGTTTCTGTGGAAAAAAATTCTATTCAGAACAATCTGCAATGCCCCCCAGTAAAGCATTTACACAGATGAAAGATGTTCTTTTAAGCTAGTCATCTCTTCTCTAAGAGATGCAGCGATGCTCTGTGTTAACAGGAAACTATTCACTGTAATATTCACCAGCTGCCTGTATATTAATACACCTTCTCATTCATAGCAAATCCATATAAAGACTATGTGATTAATTCTACTGAACTCCATATAGAGAATACGTGGTTCATTCCACTGAACTGGCAAAGTAAGTTTTGGCTGTGCAGGAGTATTGCAATAAAATGTGGCAGGGAACTTGACCCCTGTTATTTGGGGAAATCTCTGTAAAACATGGACTATTTGGTGGGATTTCTTGAGGGCTATCAGCCCCCACAGCAAAAAGATATGGAAACCTGTTGATTAGTTTCAAGTCTCACAGTGTTTCCCGTGCTTTCGTTATTGCTAAGATGCTACACAGCTTATTGGAATAAACATTTATGCAAATATTTGCTCTGGGAGAAGCAATGATACAATAGGAGTATCTTTCCAGCAGATTGCTCCCCTGTCTCAGGTTAATTCGTTTTTCTCCTCCATGATGATCAGCTCAGGACTGGATCCCTTGCTCTGCTCCTTGCACAGCCCAAGCACATCCCAGCAATCTGGACCTCTATATCCAAATGTTTGGGTCTCCTGAGTCATTCTCATGTCCTGCATGAGACAAACAACCACTGCAAAGCTCGCTGGCCAGGCATTAAGTGACTGATGTAACATGCATTTCTGTCCTCTCCTCATTCAGGTTTCACAGTTGCAGCTATCAGTTCTCACCCTCTCCCCAGCCCTTCCAGGCTCCCCTGCTCCCTGCACTTCCATGGCAAAAATCTCCTTGACAAATGGTGTGAAGTGTTGGCTGCAGGCCTCCAGCAGATGACTGCAAATAGTCCCTTTTCTTCAGAAATTGTTTAGTTATGTGTGTCCAAGATGTAATGGAATATCTGACAAACCATAATAGCAAACAAAATATATGTCAAGATTTTATATGAGTTTTTCTTATGGATTTTATGCAGTAAGACAGGTGTATGGATACACTGGCACAGAGCAGAATTGGACCAAACTATATTTCACCTTTAACTTGTGAAAGTCATAACTTTTACTAATATGAGGGATTTAGGTTCATTTTGGCTATAATTGCTTAGGAAGGGGTGTGTGTGTGTGTGTGTAAGAAACATGGTGTGAGTAGAGAAGTGCACAAGCAAATGTATAAGCAAAACCACATCAAATGCAAGGTATTATTTCTAAGATTCAGGATGATTGTCAGTCTGCAAGGGTTGAGGTAAATCTGCAAGGATTGTCAGTCTGCAAGGATTGAGGTAAATTGTTTTTTTTTTTCTGAGAAAAAGATGGTCTGAAGAATACCTTTTAGCATAAATTTGACTGACATCACTAGGATTTGAGACTGACGCTAGCAAAAGTTATGTCTCTACATGTATAAACTAAGATCGGTAAACGACCAGGAGTTGGATAGTCAAGAACTGCCGCAATAATCCTCAAACATTCCCCTTAAGGAATCTTTCCACCTTTTTTTTTTTTTCTTCCCCAATTTCTCCAGGCTAGAGAAGCAGGAAGATGATGCTATATGATGCCTCAAGGCCTCCAAGGTAAGGCAGGGTACAATAATCATAAAATCTACAATAGCTGGAGCTCAGAGTGGGGAGAACATTGAAACAAGGGACACACACGTCATCACTTCCAGACAAGAGGCTTCATGTTACGGTGAGAGAGACACTGAAACCAAGGATCATGCAGGCCACAGGATGGCAGGAATTGTAATTTGGAGGAATTATTGATCTATAAATATAGACACGCCATACTGACTCCATGGCATGTCACTGTAATTTAGGGACTCACTGAAAGGGACTAGGGTGTCTTCTTCTCAAGTCCTGCTAGACATGTCCTTAAACACTGAAGTCCAAGTCAAAAGAGCCACCCCAGCGTCTAAGTCACAGCTGTTTCAGAGATTTTAGAGGAAAGGGGTATGTACTTGGGTAGAAGCCCTAAGAAGATCACGAGAAAACCAGGAAAATGCAGTAATACCATGTGAGTTTGGATATATGTCTTGCATATTTTCTAATCTAGCTGCAAAAATAAAACACATCTGTCTGCCGCCTCTTCCTCTCCTTGCGTGTGCACCTCCAGCACTGGAAAAGGAATTCTGTCACTAAAGGTGAATGGCTAACCCAAACAGATTTGCATGAGCTCTTGCCAAAAGGCATGAATTTGAAGGGATAAAAATCAAAGACATAGCATGGCTCAGCGTGACACTGGTCACTTGCCAGAGGTTCTCCTGTTCCAAGAAGGATCATTCCCAGGGTGTACCCTGCCAAGTAAAGATCCTTCTTGCCAGAGCATCGTGTCTTATGAACAGAGGCAGGCTCAGGAGTGGTGGATAAAATGACCACTGTCATCTCATTTTGAAATGAAAGTTTTAAACAAACTTTAAATAGAGACATATGCTGAAAATGTTATTGATTGTTGAAGGGAGGGGAATGAGAGATGGGTCATAAAGTGTAACTTGCTACATTCCTTGTCCTGGGTGTAAAATATTGGCTTATGAATTCTGGGTTAGTGGTGGCACAGAAGGGGTTCATTTATCTCAAGCAAAAGGATGAAGGAAAATGAGTGAAATATGATTATGCACCAAAGAGCCCAGATTAAATTTTGATAGCAGTATGCTTTGTGATTTGAGTGAGCAGGAATTATTACAGCTATCTGCAGACCCTCACATGTTTTGTGCTGCTAAAAACTACATATTTTTTTTTTTTCCCCAAATAGATAATTCAGTCAGGTTACAAGCCCTAAGGGCTTTCACATTGCAGGGTCTTCTCTGGTTTCATTAAGAAAAGTAACAGGTCATGCGAGCTGGTATATGCCACATATAGCTGCAAGAGTGAGCACCTCTGTGGGTACACAATCCTGACCACCCCAAGGGCTCAGTCCTGAGATGAAGTTGGGCAATACTTTTCCAGTAACATGGACCAATGGATAAAGGGACTTTTCAAGTCACCACTGAAGCTATGGCAAACCAGCAATTTCAAGGGCTCACAACTATATTCTATCCAGAGTAGTGTTACAGATCCAACATTCCACCCTGCTCCTCTCTTGCATGTTTCTTTTCCTTTCTCTCCTTCACCCTCTGTCTCCCAAGTGCCCCCCATAGGATTTTTATATATGAAAAACACACATATGGGACATGTAAGTCACAGCTAGCAGGTCCTCTACATCCCAAAAGAGGTATCCGGCCTATGGGACAATGTCCTACAACCAAAGCATCGAGAACACTTGGTTTATATCATGTGAGAAGACGTCTTCTCTCACAAAACCACTGGGATGGAGAAAAAGGGGCACTTCCCCATGTTATTCTTAGTCTTTGATCCTTCACAGCCTCTGATCCACACTCACCTTTCTCTCCTCCTGTGGCTGCCTAAACTAATAAAAGCGGCACTCACCAGACATTACCTCTTGACTTCCCTGGTGTTTAGGACTGGAATGTAATGCTTAGCACTGACTCTTACCACAGTTAACTCTCTGCTGCTCATGTTTCTCATGATTAAGCATGACAGCTTTTTGTAGTGACAGCTGGGGTCAGCAGGTGAAAAAACAAGCAAAGGTCGTAATCTGAGCTTAAAGTTAACGAGTATATTGGTCTCTTATAGTACCATCACTATTAAATCACAATCATTTATTATTTCCCATTAGGAAAAAAAAAAAATAAAGCAGCTTGCAGAATTATATAGAGATCCCAAAACACAGGCACATTAGAGAGAAATCATTGTATAAAAGACTACTTCGCATGTTGTTCTGGATAAAGCATAATCATCCTCCCTAAATTATATGGTTTAATAACAAATAAATGTCATACTCTTCTACAGAGAATATATGTGAAAGTTCCTGTGAAATTTCATGGACCGTGACCTATAAAATGTAGGAGAAAGCTGCCCAGAGTGACAGAGACCATGAGTTTTTATTAAACATTGTGCCTGTGACCAATATATATCCTTATCTGCCACTCTATTGCTTGTGAATAAGGGAAAAAAAAAAAAAAAAAAAAAATATTTGAATCACTGACATCTGACAATCTTCGTTTCTCCCCTTTTTATTAGCAGACTACTCAGCAGAGAGTCAATGACTTTACTGTGCAAGCACAAGCCAGCTTTGTGGGAGCTTCCAGGAGACAAGCTCCAAACAGGAGGCACGGAGTCAGGAACCTTCCATTACCACCTACTTTGATGTATTCAGCTTTTTGGTAGGGCATGGTGAAAACCTTCATATCAATTTTATCATCTACACTCCCTCTCTTTTTATGCAATGCCTTGTAATGGGCAGGCATAAAAATTCACGTGCTATTGCTGACTGCTCAGTGTTGAAACAGGACAGCAATGGTAAAATCCTGAATAGCATAAATGTCATTTTGGTGATGGTGAATGAGAAAGGAAATTTTTTTTTTAGTAGCTTGAGAAACAACTCAGTTTTACAACCAATTACAAATGATGGTGTTCGGGGAAGAGCCCGAACCTTACTGCTATCTGATCATCAAGGCTCTTCTCTGCCTTTTGGTTAGCAATATGGCTATACATGTGGGGAAAGCCTAGGGGTTTTTTGTTTTCCTTTTTAACAGTTGTGGGTTAATTTTTTAAAAAAATTGTATGTCTCGTAGCAGGGAGATTCAGTTAACAGAATAAGAAAAACCAGCTAACCCAATCAGAGGCACATAAATGCTGTGGTCAATACCTGGCAGTGGTATTAGCCACACCAATCTGGACTGCATACACAGAGGAATAGGAGGAATTTTCAGTGGCAACTGTCATCCACGGGCTGGGCTCGCACCGCAGCTTAACCTAGTTGAGAACGAAGGCGGTGATAACACGTATTTACTGTGGCCCTTCGTGCCAGGATGCTTTGCTCTTCACAAACAATAAATTCAGTGTCACGCTCCTCTGTGCTTCCTTTGTTTTCCTGACATTTTTGAACACAGAAGGCAGATCTGCTGTTTACTGAGGTCTTTCTAAGGATTTTAGGGACAGAGATGATGGGGCACACAGAGAGCTCCAGCTGTCCTCTGGCCACCACTGGTACCGGTGTTTCCCCATGTTTTTTTCTGCATCTCCGTCCCTTTTCAGTTTTCAGGGAAAAAAAAAACGTTGACAAGGTTTGTCTCTGCACGGCAGGTAAGCCTTTACTTTTTTACTAGGAATAAACTGAAGTTATGTTTGGAAATGTCCTGTGGGAGAGAATTATCTTTGGAGACTGCTCCTGTCAGATGGCTGAAACACCTGATTATTGTTGCTTGTATTATTGATTGCTGTGGTCTGCATCGCTTCCAGATATGTGCAAGTTATTACACAGCTCAATACATCCAAAGTCAGGGGGAAAAAAAAAAAAAAAGCAAATACAAGTAACCTGTTTTTTTTCTTCCCCTACTGGGAAGATTTCTGTGCTGTTCTTCTATCTCTGACTTGACATTAGATGTTTCCAGATTCCACATATTTAAGAAAGGTCTGTACAAATACACCTTATTGCCAGTTCTTCACAGCCTCAAACACCTACTTGCTCTAACAGGATTGCCCTCCCTCCTTCTCATTTTCTTCAGTTAATTTGTCATCTCAGTAAAGATCCCAGTATCCAGCTGTGGATCAGCAGCAATATTTTGCTATGGAAGCCAGGGGACCCCTAAACACCTACCGGCAGCACCATTCCTATAAAGTTAAAGCTGGTTACACGGCACAGTCCAGAGCAACATACACCCCAAGGTAAGGAGACAATGTATGACAGCTTCTTCCTCTGATATAACAGTTGTATTGAGACCACATGGATTCAGTGTTGTGGGGACAGTAGAGAAAAACAAGCCAGTGCAGTGTTACACGGCATATATGATCATATCCCTGCATGCACAGATACGTGCTTATGCTTTGAATTGCACTGGGAGGTCTCATATCCACAACAGGTACATGTCTCCCTCTTCTTCTGCCTGCTTACTGACCTCAGATGTTCCTGTCAGATGTCTTAGTGACAGTGTTTTCATTTAAAGGTGGTAGGCACAGTGTTGGATAGCTGTGCTGAGAGGTGGGTGAAGGAAGGTGACTCCAAGCACCTTGTATCACTGCAAGACAGTATATATGCCCTCTCCAGGGCAGGAGGGAGACGCAGATGAAGCACAACTAAAATCTTTGCAGCTAAATGGTGCCCTAAACCAACATTATAAATTGCAAGACTAGCAAGCAGCTAACTCACTGCTCCCTCCACAAGCCCATGACAGTCTGTGAGAAGACACCTCTATATAATCTCTGGCACTGCGGTTATCAGTCACAGGGAGACATGGACTTGAATGAGCAAAGACCAGCTGTGGGAGTCACCCACTGGAAAATGACTTCTAGAAGCTGCTGTTAAAGTTGCGTGAGCTATGTAGGCACATTTAGTTCCTTCCATAAATGTGAAATAGTTTGTGATAGCTATAGGAAAGTCAGGTGGCTGCTAACTTACGAAGGAATTATGTGCAAGTGGAGGAAATTGCCTGCAGACCATTATAGTTAATATAAAATTCAGCCCAGACCAAACCTATGCAAAGCTGATCCCTTCTTTTCCAGTGGGAGCTCCTGGTTTTGTGAGTTCCTCTGCAAGACTGCAGAAAAAGATGCAGAAGATGAGAAGAGGGAATACAACAAAGAGAGCACAAGAATCACTAGGACATCTCATAGTTACAGCAGTGAGATGTGATGCAGAAAATCTTGACTTCATTCCTGCGAGACTCACATGGCACGGCAGCATTAGGGACATCTTCCCATGGGCCCATTCCCATAGTGCCTTTCCCCTCTATCTGTTCCTTCTACACCAACTGAGTGCTCACCAGAGCCAATGCCATTTATTATGAAGATTACTCAAAGAGCCCTATGAAGCTGTCATTGAAGGCAAAAGAAACTCATGCATTTGCTTTAGTGGAAGTTAAGGAGAAAACTCTCAAGAAGCAGTAAGAACAGGAACAAATGTGGTTTTCCAATTCTTGTTTCAAATAAGTTACAACTGACCCAGGCAACTAAATCCCATCTCTTGAAAGAATTCCAAACTAGTGTTGGAATAATTTCTAAACAAATCGTTCAGCCAGAGCTTGAAGAAAGCTCAGCTCTGGATTTACTGCATATTCCTGGAACTACTTTGGGCAGGAGGTTATTTCTTTTCCAAGCAAACTGTTAGTGAGCTTACTCAAAGTATGATCATGTGTGGCACCACAAAACCGGGCTTTTTATGAAATAAGCCACCCCATTTGAGAGTACATTTTTGCAGGGAAAAAGATTAGTAGACCTTTTGGAGAAATTATTATGAATCCCAACATTGTTACTACAACACAACCATCATAAGCAGAATTCCTCTCTAGGGTAATAATTTCCCTTTCCATTGGTACAGGAGGGAAAAGATTGAAATTTGCCTTTCACGCCTCCCAGCTTCATGTTACGGAGCACTTTGGCACTGAAGCATTTTGAAATGAGCCATGTTCTCTTGAGCATTTTTCCGCTTTTTTGCTCCAACACAAATAGTAAGGTTTCACATCTTATCATCAACATATATTCCAAATGTGTCCCTTGAATTCTCCATCTTTTTTAGTCTAGCTCATTACCATAATTATGCTAACTAGGAGGGAAAAGTCCCATCTTGTAGAAATTTGTGCTCACTCAGAAGTGAAAAAAAAGATTCTTATACTCGTAGGAACAAGTACTCTTCTAATGCAGCAATTTAATAAAAAATCAGCATATAAATTCACTGTACAGTTCAAGGGGCTGCAGAAACAAGTTTTATAAATTATGGCTTAATACTCCTGAATTATGATAGTCTGTCAGTCACTGACTGAAGGATAGAATCATAGAGTGGTTTAGGTTGAAAGAGACTGTAAAGATCATGTAGTTCCAACCCCCTGCCATGGGCAGGGACACCTTCCACTAGCCCAGGTTGCCCAAAGCCCCGTCCAACCTGGCCTTGAACCCTTCCAGGGAGGGGGCAGCCACAGCTTCTCTGGGCAACCTGTGCCAGGGCCTCACCACCCTCACAGGGAAGAATTTCTTCCTTATATCTAATCTCAATCTCCCCTTTTTCGGTTTAAAACCATTATCCCTCATCCTATCCCTACACCCCCTGATAAAGAGTCTCCCCAGCTTTCCTGTAGCCCCTGGGTGTTACTGGGAGGCTGCTCTAAGGTCTCCAAGGAGCCTTCTCTCAGCTCTCAGCCTGTCCTCATAGGGGTGGTGCTCCAGCCCTCTGATCATCTTCATGGCCCTCCTCTGGACATAGAATAAACACTTCTCTTTTTTTAAACTATAATGATTTTGGACACAACATCCTCTGTGGCATCACTCCTCCAAGTCACACCAAGGATGAATTGAACTCACTCATCTTTACATTGTTGGAAGAATTTCCAACGAGAAGGAGGAAATTTTTTCCCCTTCTCTATCTTAGTGGATCCCTTTTGTGTTTTGTACTTATACTCTGAAGTACAATTTTTCTGACTAATACAGTATTTAGCAATTCCCCCCGACCAACAATGAAGCTGACAGATTAAGGCTTGACATTGTGAAAAGGAAAGTACCAGCTCTCATGCAGTGCTTCTGAAGGTGAGCTCTTGAAAATGGGGCCAATTATGGGTCATTTTTATCTGATATGAACATGCCAAATCATCTCAGGACCACTAATTAGAGTGTATCAGGTCTTTTCAAAGCAATAAGGCTCACGCAAACACACTCTGGTTTCAAAGCCCTGCTCAAGATCTATGCCAACACTCAAGATACCAGAAATATGAGCACAGGTGGAGAGAGACCTGGCAGGGCTGTGGCCACGCTTGCAAGTCCTGTCAATAAGACACATTTGACAATCCCATCTCAGCAGAATGACTTCCAGGCCATGGGGAAACTTAGAGGAGTTGCCTGTTGCACTGACCTTCTCAAAACCCACCGTACCTGCATTGTATCCTCGCTGCTATGGCAACATCAGCCTCTGAAGACAGAATAATCACGATGTGAATCCATATTTTCAGTTGCTTCATTTATTCTCCTCCACTATTATCGCCTCTGTTTCCAAAAGCCAGGAGAAAACAGGGTGGATGGGGAGGAATATTTTCAACGCACCTCAATTAATCAATTCTGGGCCCAGGTTCAGCTAATATCAGGCATTTAACTGATGAGCCTGTATTTGGAAGATAATCATCCCATGCCACCTCTGCAGGTGGGAGAGAGAAAATGCCAACAAGAGTCTACCTAGCACCCAAATCGCTGCATGAAAGTGCATCTTCCCAGCTGCTGTGGAGCTCCTTCAAGGTGACTTAGGCATCTTTTCTGGATGCCTATAGATAACTGGGATAAATCCAGACCTCAGTAGTGTGCAACAGGATTCAAACAGAAAACAAATGGGTTGCCAGGCAAAACAATAAACAGATATAATGAAATAAAATGTACTTCAAAAATGTGAACGTAACTATACCAATGCAGAATGGCTTCAGGGATTATTTTAATGACGACTTCTTTTTTTAATCAAGACTCATACTTTCAATAAGAGATTGGAGGTTGGGCACATTCAATTTATTTGCACAGGTAGCTAAAAAGAAATTTTCTTTAAAATTAGATTCTCTGTGTTAAGAAGAATCCATAGTCCCTTAGTTAAGAAACCGCCCTTATGGCTAAAAAAACACCACAGAATTTTTATAGCTGTATTTGTCACAAAAATATATGATTTTGCTCTTCCACTATCAGAATATACTGAAAAATAATTTAAACTGTCTTCCAGACATCTACAGTGTGTATATGACACTGTTGTTAGCAAGGGAGGCTCTGGGGACAGCAAAGAAATGAGAGAACTGAAAGCACTGCTCCCAAAGAGGCTGAAATAAGTATATTGCTTCTATTGCTTTTTGTACAATTGCCAGCAAATAATTATTCATAGAGGAAAATATATGGGTATGCTTAGGGTCCCTCACCGCTGCAAATGGTGGGCAAAGAATGCGATCAGATCTGTGGAGTGCATCTACCGATTTCAAATCGCTCCACCGATTTACACCCACATGGTACCTGGCCCTAGAGCAAAGGGGTAGGAAAAGGAGGGCTTCTGCAAAACGCCCATGTGTTGGAGAACGGCTTGCAGAGAGCAAGGCCATAGCTCCCTGCAGGAGCTGGTCGGCCATAGCTCCTGCAAGCCGTTCTCCAACACCCATGGCTGTTGGGTTGCAGTGGCAGACGTTCCGGCGGCGTGGGCAGGGTGCCACAGCAGGTCACGGCATGTGGAGAAAACCCCGGCACCAACCCACCCTGTCTTTTAGAGGGGATGGATGCACAGCCAAAAGCAACCACCCCCCACGGCTTGTCCTAATGCTCCATGATGGGCTGTGACTGCCCGGGAGCAGCTACGGGGGGGCAGAGGATAAGAAACAGTTTGATTACTTGTCATCATTTATTCCTCTCCAAGCTTCCAGCCCTGAAGTATTTAGCATACAGCCATCTAACACACCTTACACGTGCTCTCACATCTGTGCATGGCACGCGCTATGCTGCGTGCACACTCACACACATGAACACCCTCTTAGGGGAAACTGAGGCACAAAGTCACTGTTGGCATCCACCAACAGTCAAACGAGAAAGCTGCACTGAAGGAAGAGCTCCCAAGGTTTCTCTCCAGCACCTTGTGTGACAGCACTTCAGCTAAGAAACTATATATATATATCCTGCTCCTAAGAAACAACAGGTTAATTTTAGCAACTTTCAAAAGCCAACAATTCAAAATTCAGATACTCTGTCTTCTCCCCGTGGTTTGCATTCCTCTGCCTTCTTGCCAGAAGACGCATTATGCTTAATGCCCTCTGTCTTCTTCACAACTTCATAGTGCACATTCAAAAGTGTTTACTAGAATAAAAATAATGATCATCACACAGCAAGGGAACTAGGAGCTTGCTAGTCATCAACCCAAGTCCAGAAGCATCCTGCAGGACAGCACTTCCCAATATAAATTTCAAAATTATCATCATGGTAGTTTATACTTCCTAAACTGCAACGTAACTGGAAAAACCTAAGATAATTTCCCTACTGTTTACTTTTTGAGGAAAATAAAGACAAAATGGTGGGTTTTTTTTTCATATCCAGAACTCTTGTGTGGGGAGTTTTCAGTTTCAAATAATTTACTGAGTGGGTGCTTGCTGAGTCATAGGGGACTTTTGCCAGATGCCAAGTGAATTCTCTTGGAAGCCAGGAATACAATATTATGTGCGTGAAAATCAGGTGGTTACATGACATAGCCAAGAATCACATGTAAAAAAATACAACTGGCATTGGCAAACTACAGACAGAGCAAGACACAGTGCCTTTTTCAAGTACTTTTTTAAACAGAGAGTTTTAAAGTCACAGGACAGTGATTGCTCCAACCGTGCTTTGGCCTTTATAGAACAGAGCTCTGTGTGTCACTTCATTACAGAAATATGCCTTATTCAGGGATATTAGCATTTCTTTTTTTTCTGCTCCTTTTTAAAACATGACACCAGCAGGAACAAATTAAGTGACTCACAACCTGCATACTTAATTATTTATTTATCCGCTGCGTGTAACCTCATCTCAGCTTTTTACATTTTTTTTCACTAGCACCAAGATCATCTAAATAATGAAATCTAAGTGTCTAAGTGTCTCAGATCTGGACTTCCTTTATCGTGAAACACCTTTGAACCTTCTGCCAAGCCATGTGCATTTCGGATGTGAGCTGCTCCTGGGCACAGTTTAGAGTTTTGCAGCCACACCAGGATGACTAAGAAGTGATGCCCACTCCCTCCAGCCTGGCAGAATGAGCAAGGGCGAGCAGAGCACTTGATGCAGTCAGTTTAGACACATTATGTTCTCTAGTGGGTGTCTGCAAGGTTTGGCAGAAGCCCCGTGTTATGCTCCCAAGGAACTTTTCAGAGAAAATAAACAAACAAGTTGCAGGAGGAGGATGCAGTCCTTGCTGGGAGCAGCTGCCTAGTCCCCTGTGGCAGCTGTGACCGGCGTTCAGCACACTTGCATGCAGATCACAGCACGCGGGGAGATGGTAGACAGGATCAGGCTATGTTAAAATAATGTTAAAGTAATGGACTCAGTGAAATGTTTTCGATCAGTGAGCGCTGCTGGTTGGAAATGCATCTGTATGCTCCTCCACGCTGCTTTCCGCAGGCAGAGTCGGGCTTGCTCAGAGGCAGCACAAGACAACTCAGTTCTCCATCATGGTCCAGACAGTGCTCTGGGGGTAACCAAGACTTTTCTTACAGCTTTTTGGCCATTTTGGCAGCCTGTGCTTGTTACTGTCTGGATAAGACTTTTCCTTCTGAAAGAAGAACCACTGGGGGATATTGAAACATAATTGCTAACCACTGCACTTGGTTAAGGACCAAAAATGCTCGAGAAGGAATTTTTATCCCTTAAAAGAACACAAAGCATAACGCAATGAACGCTGAGGCTAACATTTGTATTTCCTTTTGGCTGTCTCCTTTGGCTAAGCATCCAGAGCCTGTCTTCAGACTGCCTGAAGGCATGAGGTTTCTTTCTCCCTCTCTACTGAGGCTGCACGTCAGTATCTCTGCCTGGGAGATGGCTGCAGGAGCTCTACATCACCGTTACCTCCTCCCTTTCCCATCCACCTAAATCCTAAACAAGATTTCTCTCTCTTGTTTTGGCTTTCATCACTGACTTACCTGACAGCTTTAGTGAATTTAATCTCAAAACACTCAGGGATACAGGGAAAAAAATATTTTTCCCAGGCTACAGGTAAAGAATGTGGTTTCAGGGAGCTTAAATGGCTCAATGGGACATTTTGGTGACCAGAGGAAATTTAGAACCTTATGATAAATTTGGGATATTTATGTAAGAATAAACTCACACTGCTAGTATCTGTGTCTTATTGCCAAAACTGCTAGAAAGTTGCAAAGGTAATAAACAAGAAATTGAGATGGATTACTGGTGATACGCTTTTGAATGTATTACTCAATGCCAGCTGTCAGATACCTTGTGAAGTCCTTATATCCTTGGGTAAAACACTGCACCTATCAATATCTTTCTCGGATGAGGCTATTAGTGACAGCTACTATGGTAAGTGTGGTCAGTGACTTGTTTAGGAGGAAGAGGTACTAATACAAGTGTTACAGTTTACTCTTCTAATTGGTTATTTCAAGTCTGTTGACACTAGAAGAAATGTACAGTTTACAGCTATAGCTATGGCTACATATAATGGCTATTTTCTTACTCGAGGTTTAAAAAAAAAACAGATTTATTTTTCTTTCAGTTATTGGTGGGACCTCAAAGACTTTAGTAATCTTGGCAATCAGTGCAATACCCTGTGTATTTCTAGGAACTCCTCAAAAAACATCTAAAATTTTTAACATAGGGAATGGGACCATTCACAAGAATACAGTCCTATGGCATGTTTGCTGCTTAATCAAACAATTTCTCAATTATGAAATGTCTGACAGAACTTTCTTACTTTAATTAGTGTTCCAAGCTTCTGTAGACCATAGAAGACATTCCTTAGAAAACCATGTTTATTCCACAAATTCTTAAAGATTATGTCAATGTTTATTTCCAACATTTGTTACCAAATGCAAGCAGTAAATGCTGTAGCTCAAAATGTTGCAAGACTTTGTCAGAAGTCCTAGAATTTGTTAAAATAGAAGACACTGCCTAAGTGCAGGATATTTCTATTAAATGAAAAACTATTTAAGTATTTGCTAGTGGTCAACGATATTCTTTCTAAAAAAGGAAAAAAACCCACAGTTCTTAAGAAGTGGCAGTTGAAGTCTTCGTAACTTCCAAGACCTTATTTAAGACTAAACTTGAAAAGATCTGTTTGGGAGCTGAAAATCCTTTGTATGTAACTTAAAGATAGTTTGAGTTACTCTAGGAAGAATTTTAATTTCTGTGAAATGATGAAAGAACTAAAGAAATATGTCAAAAGGCAGACTCAACTGAAGGAAAACAAACATTAAAGCACTAATTATATAGACACAGGGAGTACTTCTACTCAAAAAAATAAACAGAAAGAAAATTGGGATTCACCTGCAAACTCATTAAGAACCTGTATTTTCAAAATGTACTGATGTGTCTAGGGCCAATATTTAACAGAAATATTGAAATTCACAGTAAAGCTATGGAAAGCCAAAAATAAAATCTCTCTGACTCAAACCCATCCCTCATTCACCATTTCTCTAATCTCAATATTTTAATTTTGTCCCAGCTTGGTCATCTCTTTCTATTCCTCAGCTGCTCTACCCTGCTTCTACAATACAGGTATGTCACTTACACATCTACTCTGAAGCTGTGCAATGGCTTTGTTAAAGTCCTGCTAAAGGCTTGTGGTTTCTTTTTTTTTTTTTTTTTTTCCCCTTCTCAATCACTATCACTTCTTAGGGAAGAAAATCTTATGTAAGTTTAGATAATAATAGCTTCGCTTGTTAAACATCAGCCTAAGTATTTCTGGAGAAGCAATAGAAAGTAACATCAGTAAATAGAGAAAATAGCAGGGTATAAAATTCTTAATAGTCATTAATTTGTCTTTTTCAAGACAGCTCCCTGAATGACATGCAGGTAACTGAAATGAAACACATTAATTGCGTTCACAGAATTTAGTTCGGAGCCTTCACCTTTGCCCATTTTGAACAGTTTAAAGTACCAAGGGTGTGCCAAAGAGGACCCAAGTCACCTTCAGCGAAACACTTTGTCACCTATGAACTGCTCTGTTAACTGCGACATGAAAGTGGACCCTCTGCTAATATATTTTTTCTTCCACCATAGTTCCTGGCTCAAGATGATCAGCATTCAAAGCTCTTTTGACTGGAATCGGCCACAGAAGCTCTGCAGAGGTGTGGAATGGTGTGTGCCCAAGCTGGTCCTCTCGTGGACCACAGGCACACCTGCCCCAGAGGCACACAGGGCTCTCAGGCTCTCCAGGATGGATTTGGAGGACGTGTCCCAAGGGCCTGGGCAAAGGGCGCTGGAGGGAGGGACGGGGCTGGGCGATGGGTGGGAGCAGTGCTGCTCCAACATGTGCACTGAGCTCAGCAGTGCTCCGCATCCCCAAACCTCCATTTTTCTCCAGACCTCACCTGCAGACCACGCAGGCAGCCTTGCCAACCCTTGCTGAGGGAGCGAGCTCCTCCAAATCCAACACGGGTACACTTGCACGGCACTGCCCAGTGCCACACAGAGACATTCCACGTGCAGAAGCTGGCAGAGGCAGCACTAAAGCTCCGTTAGTGCTCTGCAACACTTCACTAAGCTGTAAATAAGTGACCCTGTGGCTCCCTACACAAAACTGCATCGTACAGTACAAATCTACCCATATGAGCCTTCAGCTATTTCATTTTCTGCAGGTCTCTTGTCATCATTTCATTACATGCCGTCCTTTTCCAGTGAAACTACATTTTACTTAAAAAGGGCTATGAAGAATAAACGCAGCTGTAGTTGAATAAACAAGTCAGGTCTGTGGGTGTACCAGACTTTTAGAGCAGCAGTTTCTCATTCACACTGAATGAACTGAACTCCGCTTTGCTATATTGTTAAAAGTAATTGCTTTGCCTGCATAACAACTAATTTTTAATGATTCTTTTTTTCTGCTGAATCTTATGTTAGTTTTTTTCTAAAGAATTTCTTGTTTATTTGAGCAAGGTAGAGATTCCTTAATCACTGAAAAATACAATTTTGTTTACTTAACGTTTGGATAATGCAAACAACTTATACATTTCCTATTTAAATTCTCCTCTGGCTATTGACTTTGTACTTTATTATTATCTTGTTAAGCTCACTATAAATCTTTCAAAAGAGTCATTTAAATCTGTAAGCTCTTTATGTTTTGGCTCCTAGCTGTATTTGGGACTGTGTTCAAATATTTGTGTTCTTCAAGTTCCAAGAAACATCTTATCTGTCCCTACAATCACTCAAGGAATTTTGGCATAAAACTGCCTTTTATTTTCTGAACAAACAGAAGATATTTGACAATCAGGTTCTCTTTCAGCTGATAAATGCAGACCCTGACTCTATTTAATGCCCACATGTGTTTAAGTATTCAACTCTGCACAAGCTGACACCACGTAAAAGGGGAGAGTGTGCATGGCATTGTTGAAATGGGCTTTTTCCTCCGTGTTGTCTGAAATTTCCATAAAAGCTGGTCTCCACATTAGTTCAATTAGTTCACTAATGTAACATGAATTCCACTTCATAGTCTTCAAACTCCTGTTTATTGTTCACATTGTTTTAAAGACCCGCAGTTAACAAAAGCTTGTGCCATGGTTAATAGAAGCAATACCTTTAATTGCTTTAGCCATGAAACATCAACAGCTGTCCTAGAATTATCTACAGAGTGTCTTTCTGATGGACTGGAAGTAGAGATGAATGCCTATTAATTCAAGTTAATTAACGGCCTTCTATATTGTAGTGTGGACATTCAGTAGATGCTTGTTCAGCAAAACAAACGGGGGTGCGCTTAATTGTGGTTCATTCCAGGCTGATCCATTAACCATTGTGTGTCTTCCCAGGAACGTATGTTCATTAACTCAACTTAATTGCTATTCAATTACCTTGAGTTATAACATGTCCCTAAACACTAGTGCAGACAGACCCCCTAGAGATTTCATGTACTTCAACCGTTAATTAAGCCATACCGCATATTGTTGGTAACTGATTGCACCTAGTTTTGAAATAACAACTTCACAGTTATGCTTAAAGTGTTTCCTATTAGGATTTTTTCAAACCAAACCTCCTATACAGGTAATTGGAGTGAAAACATTCCTTCCTTATATTAATATTATTATTACTGCACTTGGCCAAAGATGTTTCCTGCCATCATTTTTTTTTTTTATATAACCCATTTGTCTAGATAGAAAGAACAGCATATGGTTGACCTGATGAGATTCACATGATGGCAGAGGTTTTGTAAATTTTAGGGTTCTTTCTCTTCATTTTCAAATGTTTTTAAGATTTTTCCACAGTCTTTTTGTAGAGATTTCAAAAAGGTACCTTTATATTTCATATGTTTTGATTTTTTTGGGGTTCCTGCTAACAGAAAGACAGTATGGCCAAAGCCTTTCTTTTCACACACCAGTGAATGATTAATACGCAGGCATCCCTCTGCAACACTGTATTAAAAGAATTAAAGTGGTCAATACCTTCATAGTATTAAAACGAAGATGGAAGTTAAGACAATGACCTTAGGGTGCAACATGATAAAAAAAGAACTAATGCAAAAAAAAAATTTTTTTTTTTTTAAATTTAACATAATCCCCACATTAAAGGTAAGAACAAAAAGTCAGAGCTAAGTCCAAAGTTGAAGCCGTAGCAATAAATGTTTTTAAAACTAGTGAATGACGTTTGAATGTATTTCTACTCTGTATGTCCTCCTGAAACTAATTAAGCCATTCCTGGGAACTTCCATCAGACAAAGAATAATTGGGAACTCTTTAAGGTTGTTATGTCCAACAGCACTCTAAAGCTTCTCCTGCCTGAGCCAGGGATATGAGGAGGGAATCCTACCCCAGCAGCTCCCCATCTAACAATCACCCACTGTACAGCTCTTGGCCCCAGAGCAGAATTTCATTGTACCATCAACAATGCAAAGATACCATAAGCACTCATTTGCTCCTAGCATTCTTTAGTCCATGCCAAGAGAGAAGCTTTGCAAATTTTGCAAACTTGCTAGTGTTCTAAAATTCTAAAAAAATGAAACTGGGTTTTGGATGTGTATGAGTGGAAGCCTACCCAACTTCTGCCAGAGCAGCTTGCAGGGCTCCTGGGCATGGTACTTGTCAATACAAGAAAGAAAACCATCCCGGTTTTGGTCTGATCTGTGTTACTGGGAAATAGGCAGAGGTGGCAGATTGGCTCTGAATGTACCTCTGCATCGCAATGGTTGCCTGATGGGCAAAGGGAATGGAAGAGACAGACGGAAAACAAGTGAAGGATAAATGAAACATTAGAATAGGCAGTTTTGCTGGGAATATATAAAGCAAAACATATATAACAGTAGCAGCAGATTTCTTTGTTTCTGAATCATAGAATCAGAAGATCAGTTGCTCTGTTAATACTCATTAAACCATGCAAAATTAAACTATCTGCTTATGCTCACTGAGTGACAGAAATCACAAGCAATACACAGCTCTTCCCTTCCCTGGCCACACTGAAGAAAGCTATAGAGAAGTGGGGCAGGGCTACAGCGACAGATGAAGATGCTCAGGCAGAAGATATGATCCTGCATGCTGCAGAATGGACTCAGGATCACAGAATCATCAGGTTGGAAAGGACCCTGGAGATCATCTAGTCCAACCGTTCACTGACAGTTCCCCACTACAGCATATCCTTGAGCTCTAAATCGACCCTACTCTTGAACACCTCCAGGGATGGGGACTCCACCACCTCCCTGGGCAGCCCATTCCAACGCCCAACAACCCGTTCTGTAAAGAAATGCTTCCTGACATCTAGTCTAAACTTTCCCTGGCGCAACTTGAGGCCATTCCCTCTTGTCCTGTTGCTAACTACTAGGCTAAAGACTCCAGCCTCTACTAGTTATTCTGTCTCCCTTGCAGGGCAATGCTATGCAGTGAGCACACAGAGACACTGCACTGAGCTCCAGGGGCTGGAGGAGTTCTGATTTGAAGAGCTGGGATGAGCATCAGTCATCAAGGCCATGTTTTATCCTTTACACCTGCCGATTTCCCAATGCCATTGATCCTAAGACTCCCTTTAAGCCAACATACTTTCTCCCTTGCTCCCTCCTCCTCAGTACAGTAATAAATTATGGCACCTCCAGTGCCAAGCGGAAAAGCCAAGCCCACAACAGGGCTGTGCTGAGTTGCACAGCGTATGGTTAACACTATTAAAGCAGCCAAAAAACAATAGCAACTTGCAGTGAATTTCACACAAGACTCCCATCAGGATCAGTGCTTGCCAATCTCTAATATCAGCATAATAGAAGGGAAAAATTTCCAAGCTGTACACAGCCAAGGGGCACTCTATCCACTCCATGACAGCACCTTGGGAAGCAGGTGCTAAATGACACCCGCCTCCTGAAAATCTTTTCAATCTCTCTGATCCCCTAAAAAAGAAATGAAAAAAACAATCCCCTCTGTTAGAACCCAAAAGCCTTTGAGTACACATCCTCCCCCCAGTGTAGAGGACCTCTCCGTGCAGTTCCTAGGGGAAAAAATTTCCATTAACTTCCCCCAAGTGAGACACTGGAGGTTGTCCCAGTACCACAGATTCAGCTCCACTATGCACCATATGGCATGCAGATCAACCTGCAAAGCATCAGGAGCTACAGACAAATTTACAAAATTGTTTAGGTGCCTTTAGCTAAAACCCCAGCAATTAGCAATAATACTCCCTTTCTCAAAATGATACATTTCTCATTAATCTGAAAAGATTTTCAAAGATGAATAAGATTTAGCACTTCAAATGTGGAGGCTGTAAACACAAAACATCCAGAGGATCTGGATTTTGTAGAACAGACTAATAGCCACTGGCTGAAAACCAGGCCCTCATAAAACAGCCTGGTCTTAATCAGGCAAAATTCAAAACCACATACCCTGATTGGTTCAAAACATCTATATATTTCACTATATGAAACAAGAACCAGTTTGGATTTTTTTAGACATCTCTCCAGGACTGCTTTTCCCATGTGTCCCAATTACATGGGCTCTGTTAACACCTCACGGTACAGCTGCATGATAATTTATTCCTAAGCGTTTTTTTTCAAAAAATGTGCATTTCCAAAGTCAAGCATGCTGCTGATTCATTTTCCCCAAATTAAAAAGCTTTATCTTCATGTCTCTCTCTCCCAAATTTAACTTTCAGCAGTTGAATTGTTTCTTCCTTCATTGTTAGATCAATATCAATCATCGTCTTCAGTTACCAGAACTTGCACGTTCCTGAAAATTATGTTAAATTTAGATGCTAATGAAAACTGTTTACACTGTTTAACCACAGAATGAAACCTCTATTACAACCATAAAACCTGTTAGTTATAACAAGAAACCTTAATTTCTACCTCAATCTCCTTTCTACCATCTGCTACCCTACGAGACCCATCGCAGAAACCATGGGCTAAACAAACAAACAAACAATAAAAAGGATAATTGTTAACTTTGCTTCACAACACAACAAACATTTAAAGAATTAAAATAGTCCCATTAACCATTACACCTAAAATTACGTTATAAAGCAAACTAATCCGTGTATGCTAGCACATGTCAATATTCCTTCTCTCCAGCCACCTTCCCAACCAACCAACCAGACATCCTATATAGAAATACAAAACTGACCCATAACACCCACCAAACTATCCTCCCAGGAGTAAGACAAAAACTCCCAACCATCAAAAGAAAGACCACAAATATACCCTAACACAGTAAGGGGTGATAATTATTCTTTCATCTAAAGCACTGCACAGTTAATTCGATATAATTATTTAAAATATTTATGTTTCAAATATATAAATAATACATGCTCTGGCCAATCCCTCAGAACTGTCTCTGTGAAACACTGAGACTGCATCTATGTCTGTCATTCCCAGATGTTTTTCTCACGGGTCACCGTGTGCCTTTGCACAATTACAGACACTGTCGTGTTCTGGGAAATGCTGCATCACTCAGCATCAGCTTCTCTGCATGGTGGGATGGAGAGAGCTTAAGGCAGACAGTGGGTTTCAAGATAAGGGCTATATTCAGAATGCACAAAAAAAGGTCTAAGTCTTGAACATAAACTGTCATCCACATTTCTTGTATAAATCCAAACCCTAAATTGTGCGTGGGGGTAGGGGAAGGTTAAAATTAATAAAAACTCTAATACAGTGTTTTAATTATTTTCTGTGCTGCAGTAGCCAAACAATCTTAGAGAATCATCTTTCCTTTTTATTGGGTTTAGATGAGATAAAATCAGATAAGGTAAGATACTCTGCACAGTATTTTACTTCTTAACAGTTGAAAATCTTTATTTCTTGCTTTTTCCTGATCTGAGCCTGAAGAACACTCAACACATCTCCATCAGGGTTATAGTATGAGCAAAACTGTTCCATTTGTGACTTGCATATTAGTCATGTCCCAAGGAATACCAAGCAAAAACAGACAAACACAGCCAAGCTACACCACTACTAAATAAAGTCCCATGAAGTAAGAAGCTAATGAGCTCATTTGAGCAATAATATGGTAATGTGGTTTAGGCCATCTGGAAGGCAGAATGAACATCTCGTTCACTCTCCACTTTCTCTCTCTGAGTCCTAACCTTTCCCCCCCTACCCATTCCAGCTAACGTACACAATTACAGGGAGATAGTTCTGATTCCTGATGTAAATCCACTGACTCCTAGAGACAAAAGCAAGAATTTGTACCTTTCTGATTTTTTTTAAAAATATATTTCAAGAAAATAAATTGTACATAAATATATAATTCTTTTTATAATCTGGACAATTTAGTCAGGAGCTACAGTCTACCTCCTGACTGAGCTAATTCTCTACTTCAGTTATCTTACACACCTTCTTTAATGAATACATGTTCCTTTGATTAAATTAACATTTTTGTCTACCTAATTAGCCTGAAAAACCTGTGCTGAACCAATCTAAAAGTGACTTCATTACTGCTCATTGGTGCATGTTTGCTACCCATCACTGTCAACTCAACAGGCAAAGGATTAGAAGAACATTAACTCTGGCTTATTTGGCTTTCCACAGCAATCCTCGCACTCGGAGCACGCAGCCAATCCAAGCTTTCCATCGACCCGGTAGGACAGTGACAGATGTTTTAATCATGTGGCTTCATTCATTAGTGTTCATTTGCCTGGTTGGCCAGGTTTGTGGTTCTGAGAGACAGTTGAAACAAAAAATAATTAAACCTAACCAGCTTAATTACCTTCTTACATCCATCTTTCAGCTGGTACAGTTCACAAGTAATGACAAATTGAAAATATAAATAAAAACCAGTTTATCCAGACCAATATGCTAATAAGTATGCTCACCAGAAGATGCATCATTGCTTGTCTAGGAACATAAGCACAAGTTGCTTAATAGGCACTTAATGTACATCAGTTAATGAAATCATACCAAAGCTAATGAATATATATATAATTGGGTAGGCAGCTGCCACTTAAAAAAAAAAAAAGTTAGTGAAACAATCTTGCTAATTTCGTTTACAGGGGCAATTAGAGAAGGCTCTTGAAGACAATTCAATAGACCCTACTAATACTGCAGCTATCGATTATTTGCACGATGATATCATGTTGCTTTCCTCCTGACTACATTCTCATACAAACAACACCCATCCACCTCTAAGATACTAAATAAAATTCAAACAAATTTCAAAATAAAAATAAATATATATAAAATACGTTATATCAAAAACCATCCAGACCAGTGACTGAGTGTCCACAACTCAATGAACCTGCTGAGACTGCTCTCATCAACCATCAGCTTAGATTCCATCTAATGAGGAGGTGACAATGTGACTAAAATAAAATTTTTACAGAATAAGCTCAGGGAAGATCTACAGCTCAAATCTGTGGTGATAATTATTCATGTCTGCACTGTAAATTTGGTATGTTAAGCCCTGGAAAAGCCATGCCAGTGAAATTGCTATAGAACAGTATTTATCACAAACTCTCCAGCTGTTTTGATTTTTTGCTTTCACCTGCTTTGTTCTTTCACTATCAGAGACTGCAAAGCCTTGAATCATTAAATGTCATTCTTCAATGAAAATATATTCCTCTATCCTTTTCTGGAAACCCTTCAAATTATTAAGAAACTTTCATGTTGTTTGGTGTATGGCATTATAGGAAATCCAGCCATCTGCATGGGGTGAGAGAGTGATTCTGAGGATTTTTATTAAAGGTCCATTTGAGTTTTTTCAGCATCACCACAGACTGTTTTTTTTTCTCCATTTCCCAGTAGCTGAATCAGTGTGAGAAAGAACTGAGACAGAAAGGTTAGAGCAGCTTTTTTCTAGCCCATCCTTGAATATACAGACAGGATGTTCCAGCAAGCAGGATCAGTCCTGCTGGCACGGCCAAGAGCCCATGGTGCCTAGGGCCAGGGAAGTGAAGCAGAATCAGCTCAATGGACGTTCCCACCCAGACATCACCCACCGGTGGCACACAGCAACCCCAGCCCAATGTACAACAAATCTGGAGACGGGAAAATATGATAGCACGGTCTTCCCTCACACCATTTATCCTCCTGACTACCAAAGAACCTACACTAAAATTCAAGACCCCTGCAGTATAATTTAGCAGGCTGTAACTACTTTTTTTCTGTTTATGATTTTTTAGAAAGCTCTGGATAAATAATAAATATTGGTACATGCATTTTATCCCAGTCAT
Source organism: Athene cunicularia (assembly GCF_003259725.1). Lineage (NCBI taxonomy): Eukaryota > Metazoa > Chordata > Aves > Strigiformes > Strigidae > Athene > Athene cunicularia. Next base: position 8,382,800 of record NW_020799117.1, on the reverse strand, counting down.
AGTTTGTTCTTATCTTTTCAAATATATTTTTTTTCCCAAAATATCCTGTGGAGACCATTGGGAGTTTGTTTTCATTTTCAGGCTCTGCTGAACTAAGCATTTGATTCAGAGAAAATAACAGGTTTGAAAGAAAGGCTCTGGGAAACTTAAACATAACAGATGCTTATTTGCAGACGTCTGATTTAACTGAACTGAAAACCCCAGTCTAAATCCTGAAAACCATAAATGTCAGCCAGCTAGAACAGAATAATAACCACTTATCGATATGGATGCACCTAGTAGATAACAGAGTTCCTGGACCATAATATTCATATAACTGCTCTCAGTTTGCTTCTCCCGAGCTCTTAAATTACAACTGGCAATACTGTATTTCATTTCTCAGTGCTGTGTATTGATGGTTCCTAGTGAAGGGATTGGTTCATTACAAGCTGGTAGCTTTCTTCCAGTATCGGGTGTGAACTATTTAGTCTCAAATTAATATCTGAGGAATCTCATATAGGATATTCCCAGCGGCATAAACAGCCAACAGTAGCCACCTCTGCGATTTTTGAAAGAGCTCATCGTATGCAAGCTGACAACTTGCACCTCGTAAATCTAAATCTCTTAATCTTTGAAATTACAGAATCTGTGTGATGAAAGTAAAGTCACAGGCAAAGCCACTCTGTAACTTCAAAGCAGTCTGGATCAGGATTTGGACACAATGAGGCAAAACCAGACACTTAAATAGTGCTGAAGCTTGCAAAAATTTGGTGAAGATAGTGATCTGAAAATTTAGGACCATTTGAAACAAAAATCTTAGCACCATAAATCAATCTGAATGTACAGAACAGAAAGGACACCAACATTTTAATGACAACTGCAAAATATCAGTTTAGAAATCAACCTCAGGCCAGGCTGTTTAATACTTTCCTATGCTTTTCTCTTTACCTGGGTGAGGGATAAGATACTCACAGCCCAGATAACTTGGATGGCATTTTGCCCTTAGTCTGGAAGTTACATTTTGTTCCCTGCACTCTTACCCTTTCAAAATCAGGCTCAGATTACCTTCATAAAACATGAGTCACCCAGACATTAGGTGCACAATCTCAGCGAGGTGCTCAGGTTAACTCTGTAGCCAATGAAAATAGAAAGCAAGTCACTGGAGGGTGATTCATCCTGCCCAAGTCAGCTGCCGACTGTGGGATGTGCTAAAACAACTCTCTCTTTGGATACCTGAAACTTGGCAAAGGTAATTTCACAGCAGATGTGTAATATTCTTGAATCCTTAAGCCAATGGTCTATCCCAGTAGTGTTAACACCACTGTATTTTCTGTACGGACTTTTAATTACTTCTCATTACATTTTCAAACTTGTCTGAGACATACTTTGAGAAATTTTGGCAGTTTGATTTCCCCATGATTTCTTAAAATCACAGATAAAAGCCCAATGTGACATTAATAGATTTTAATTAAATTCATTATGCTGTTAATTCAAAGTGATCTGAAGTAGCTTAGAATTTTGTAGCTAATCTCAGTGGGAACTTGGCTGAACATCTTCTGGACAGATGAGCTGACAGACAAGGAGGTGTCTGGGTATGGTTGACTGGAGATACAGTTTATGTGTTATGGGCTGCATTTTCAGGTGGTAATATCCTAGAACTACTGTATAATGCACCACATATATTTTGTTGGGCAATGAAGTGTTCTCCAAAATTTGATGGAAGTATACAGTAGCTTCAGTGAGATTTTATGCAAATCTCTCAAGAGGAAATATGGATGCTGCATCTCTTAAAATATTCATTGAAAATGGGGAAAAACCTTTTTTATTAAATACTCCCTGATGTACATGTAAATGTTAAAACTGGGAAAAGATGAGACTCTAGCATCAGTCACCATAAAGAGAAGAATCAATTTTGTATAAAAAGTAGCTTATTCAAGTTAGTTGTGAAACGGAAGAAATGAATCACGTCAGTACAAATTGTGAAAGGGTTGTTATATCATGTTGTACTTGGCAAGTCAGACCACCAGGAAGAGAGAGAGATACTGAATGAGACAACAGTGAGAGAAAAAATGAAGGACAGCAACATGAAAAGAAAAAAAAGCAGAGACAAGGAGCTAATTATGGCATGCTCTGTGAAAGCAAGAGGAGACAAATCACCATACTGTCAGAGAAGTCATGAAAAGAGATCAATATAATATATACCATGGGGCATGAGTCAAGAAGAAATGCTATGTAAAATGAAGAGAAGCATCATTACAACCCTGGTCAGGACTCACTGGGTGCTGTATCCTCTCGGCCCTGCTCTGGCAGCCAGGAGAGATATAAGCCATCAGTGGGACATGGCCGTGCCAGCACAGCCAAATCTTGGACTGGGGCAACACGTCCCTGAAAGTTGCTCTGGAGTTGCCTGTGGCCAACCAAACACAGCTCAAAGCAGTGTCACCGCTGTTCCAGTCCAGCCTGGCCAAGGGGTATTGCAAAATGCAAAGCAGAGAAAAGAAGGGAGCAGCAACACAAAGGAGCTCCAGCTCAGCTGTGAATGCTCCAAGAGGTGCAGGATTTCTCCACGATCTTGATGGGGTTCAATGTTATCTTCATTGAAATATGTTCATGAAGAACAGAAGGCAAAAAAGGTCACATGAACGAACTTATTATGAAAGGTGAACTCACAGCTTAAACATTACATGCACTGCTGCAAATACAATAGTCACTGCACTTAACACAGCCTTCCCTTGCATCCATGCTCCTTCCGAGCACACAAAAATCATTACTCTTCTTTCTCGATGGTCTTTAGCAGAACATCCCTTACATCCCCAATGGAGCCGAGCACTCCAGCACGCCCCATTTCTGGCAGTGTCACCCCACCAAACAGAAATCCTTATTCGATGTGCTCATAGCTGAGAAGCAACCATGCCCAAGATCAACAGGGCACAACCTCATGTGCACAGCTGAGGTGCTGGTCTTCCTTGTATCAAAGCATGTATCAGAAATGTAGTGCTAAAAAAGCACTTCAATATTATTTTGGCCATTCTGTGACACTGATATTCATTTTTCCCTGCATTATAGCCTCACTTCTGAAGTTAGAGTAGTAAAAGTAATATCCCATTGCCACAGGGCAAAAACTTTCATTCCACACTTAGGTAATGTGTGTTTCTACAGCAAGGAAAGTTAGTGAAAAATGAGCTTGTAGAAGTGACTCTCCTTAAAGTTAATGTTCCAAACTTTTTTTTAATATGATGTGTGTAAGTGAAGTTTTGCATTCAGAATTTATTAAGAGGAGTTGGGCCTTAAAGGTACTATCAAAACCCGGAAGACACTGCAAGAATATAATCCAGCCTTTTACGTTAGATACTAATTATTTTTTCTTTCTTATTCATGGACTGCTTAAGGTGAATGGCTACACAGAAAATAAAAAGTGACACATATCACTGAAAAACACATCCTAATATTTCACTACCCATACTGACACAGGGAAGAACTGTATCTCACTTCATCTAGAGAGTCCATTTAATCTGCCAAAATCTCATTAGTAATTACTTTCATTATTATCCCTGTCCCCAAAGGCTATTATCTTTATCAAGTAATGGATAGTTCTGACTGCTCCCTTTCAAAGTCTGCAGTCTAAAAATTTTGAGAGAAAAATCAGACTGTATGCCTAAGTGTTCAGCGTTTTCAGCCTGCCAAACCCATGTCTAAATCTGTGCAATAAAGACTTAGGCCCACAGACAAGTCAGCACAGCCAAATGCACTGGTGAGGGTCTACCGAGCCATTTTATTGTGCCTATTTATATTTGTAACTCGTGGTAAAAGCTGGGTAACTATAGGGAGTATTCTGCAGTTAAACAGGGTAAAGTTAACATGAATTATCTTGCATTTGTGGCGGACAAGTGGTATTCAGCTGTGCAGCCTTCTCTTTGGGCTTTACTAGCACACTAATTCTTGAAAATATATCTGAACACTTTGCTGGGCACATTCAGGCCTGGAGATGATGTCTCAGGGGCTCGACCTGCAGTGAGTCACTTAAAGAAAATCACCTTCACCCTATCACTAGTTCACCATAATCCACCGAGGCTGGGAACGCTCATTCACCCACGTCCTCCCTCTGACAAGTAAAGAAGGATGTTACGTGCCCTTTGCAAATATGCCCATTCTGCCTCTGCGTTCAAAACTAACCCAAACCATTTCATTTGAGAATGTACTTGCTTTTATGCTGTATACTACATAAATGTTTTCATATTTACAACTGGCCTTGATGAGCAACAGTAATAGTTATGGTTTGCTTCGGCATTTGCACATACAGCAGCGGCGATAACCTACACAACACCACAAAACCCACAAAACTGATTGCAACACCAAACTCTTAAAGATAGTGAGATCAAGGATCCAGTTTCACTCCTGGTAGAAATTTCAGAAGCAAGCACAGTTTATGAGTAGGTATTTCTGAAAATGCCTGGGCACTCTTAATGCAACCTCTGCATCTCTGCATGCACTGGGGAGGGACGCGGTGACCCTGAAAGCAGAGAGTGAGGCAGCAGTTTGGGGCAGGGGTCATACAGGCACCACTGCCTTGCTGAGAGCCCCAAATGGCCAAAAGGCTTATTTCAAAACTCACCAAATGTGTAAGGACAAGCAAATGCTTTGGCTTTTCATATACCATGAAATGTGTACGTATAAAAATGAATCCACATTTCTGCTTATGTGCTCAACATATTTTACAGTTGGGAGTTTATGCAGTTCACCCATAAACATATTCATTTAAAATAAAGTTCTAAAGCTAGGTTTTGTCTTATGTCATACAAAAGAAGGTTTTCTAGGACACATAAAGGGCACAGCTTTGCACATTAGTCTACAGTTCTTGCCTTTAGGTAACTTTACAAAGTGTCCCCTTCTTCCTTTCTGAAAGAAAAAATCTCTGCTGGTTTTCATAGAGCAGTTTAGAGTATTTAACAACTACTCATCTCCAAAGGTATGTTTAACTTCCCTGTTTATAGAGCTGCTGGATAATATTTACATGTTCTCAGCTCTCACTGAGCTCCTCTGGTGAACTCTCCTTCCCTACTAACACTACTTCTAAGTTCCCAGACTTTAAAAAATAAATATTTTTACTGTCTTTATAAAAGCACATTAGAGTCATTAATCCCTTTAAAATTTAGGGTATTAATTTCTCCGGGAATAAAAAAAAAAATCTCATCTTCAGCTGTGCAGAGTTTTCAGTCTACCCTGACTTGCAGGAGGGCTCAAAGTCTGCAGAAGGCATTCAGCTCCTACACACACCTGACCCTCACCTCCCGGGTGCCTGTTCCTCCTGGCTGCAATTCAGGCTTCTCCCTTTGGCCTTCCCGAAATAATCTGAGTGATCAGGCAATTCATGGGACAAACTAACAATTCCTCAACATGATGATGGTTGCATAATGAAGTTGCATATGTTTTTGGAATCTTTTGTAATTCACACAGAGAGATGAGCATTTAAATATTGCAGCCTCATGTATAAAAGGAGAAAGATCCACATCCAAACCCATACCACAGATTTTAACAATTAGAAACAAAAATGATTAAGATTTAAAATTAAAAGAAAAAAAAAAAAAAGTGAAGATGGGCACAGGATGGTAAAGGTGTGATTGGTTTTTCTGTTTCTACTTCAGGTATTTAAGACTATACCAGAAGATGAGGTCTAATTAAGTGATATACATCCTTGTCAGGTGTTTAACACTGTAAACTCACTGAATCTGGCAGAACATTTCCTAAAGGCTGCCAAAATCTGAAATCAATCTGCAAAAGAAACAACAATCAGTCGTTAATTGATTTCTGATTCTCTATTCATCCCAATCAAATTCATCCATGTGTTCACATATAAATCAATGATTGCTTATCAGAGTCACTTTATCGCATTTTCCCTTCCCTGCAGGATGGAGCACAAAAGAGTGTCAAGGAAAAGTCACTGTGACTCTGGGGGGTGCCACCAGCCAGGTAGTACACTGACTGACACATCAGGTTTCCTTTTATTTTTACATGAAGTTTGTTTTAAGGAGTTAATGACAAAAATCCGTGTAATTTGTACACAGCTGCACCTGGAATTGGAGCTGTTATATTTGCATGCTCGGCTATAAGTGAGGGAAACTTACTGCCCCCATCCCGCCTTGCAAGTCCCAGTTCAAAAACGTGAAGTGTTGGCCTTAAATGGGACTACAACACATACAGAGCATCCTTCGCACAGATTAATTTTACCTTCTTCCTTAGCAATTTCTGTAAGGTAAATTTTCATGTTTTGGCTGTAATATAAAAAGAACTCTCTTCAAAAAAAAATCTTGGCTGTGCCTTCATTCTAACATTTTTCTGATACAAATTAATCAAATTTATTTTCCATTTCACTACCTGAAGATCTAAACTCATACATCTTTTTCATATCTGATGTTTTACTTGTTCCATTTACAAAAGACACAAATAAATAAAGAAATGCATTTCAGAGACGGCAGAGGGGCAAACAGCATGAATTCAGCAATGAGATTCACCATTATAGTTCAGGTTTGAGCATGGACCGGGGTCTCTGGGAAGCCAGCTCTGCAATTCAACTGTGCTGTGGTGGAGAATAACCCACAGCCTTAACCTGCGCCCAGCTCATCACAGTTCAGTGTATGCCGGGATTTCAAATGGCAAAACATGTTTTGCAGCATACTGTGTATGGAGGAAGATGGGAAAAACTTAGTCCTAGAAATATGAGAACAATTTGCACGTTGTTGGGTTTTGGAGGTTGTTTTTTTGTTTGTTTTGTTTTTTATTTAGCACTGCTAATAATTTGACAAGATGTTCTGCAAAGAGCCCATAGAGACAACCCCTGGTTGGCATTCAAATTACTATTTTTGAATGTTACTTAAGAGTATTTCTTCAGAACCACTTCTTTTTGATCGTTAGAAGGGTCTTAGCTGCTGTCACAGTTGCAGGGGAAGCACATTCAATGTCTTTCCAATAACTGATCCTAGCTGAAATATAAACTTCAGTCTCAAGCACTGCTTAGCCTGTGGGCAGCACAACCCCCAGCACTACCACAAAAAATAAAAAAATCCTATTTCAAACCCTTCAACCACATTATATTCTTTTCCTTTCCCTATCTCATCATGAGCTATTACATTCACTTCCCTTCTGCTTTTGCTGCCATTTGCAGTTTATGCAAATAAACCCCCTACTTTTATAAAGAAATACTATACATCAAATTCTAATTCTTCATCTGCTTGAAGAGAGTTAGTAAAGACCTTTTACAACTTAGACAGGGCTACATCTATATTTCATGGCTGCTCTGAGGGGCAATATATCATGATGGCAGCCCCCTTTGGCACCCTCTAACCCCCTGTGCATATGTAACTTGAATTAGAAAGGCAATGAGATATATATGCCACAATTAAAAACATGTTTAGCATTCCCTCAAGGAACCACCTTTTCCATTATTTTCTGCTAAAGTGCATTGACCTGGTGTGGCAACCCACCACGATGAAGACAACAGTTGTTCCCACTGCTGAAGTTTAAATACTGAGTGTGAAAACCAATCCTGGATTTCCATAACCTTGAAATGTCACCACACATGGATTATACTTATGCTTAAACACAGCCTGTTCTTTTAAACAGAACCTTTAGAAGTCCTCACACACAAAAAGGGCTTTGTGTTCTTGGGCAGTAACACATTTCACCGAGAAGTGTGTGATTCCATTTGCTGCGGGAATGCAATAAACAAAAGGCGAACGCGTAATCATGCAGCTAGGAAAAAAAGTAATAACACGGGCAAGGAAAAATAAAAGAAAGCAGGGACAAGAAGGAAAGAGCAAGACAAAACAGACAAAAGTAGTTTCATGCTAACCTTTCCATTATACTATAATAAAAAAAGTGACATAAAATAAGTTTTGCTACACTGCAACAAGGCCATTTCAACTCACATCTGCCCCAGACAACTCCTCCCAGAACACGGCTGAGGTATCGGGCCTCATCCCGACGAGCAGCTGGCTGCTGGAGTACCCACCAAGTATGCCCAGACCAGGAACCAAATATTCCTGACATATTCTGGAATCTGCAGCACCTATAAATCACGCTTTTGCAGAAACAGAATAAACCTTGTCTTTTGCAGTTTTTCTGCATTGATTTCCTAACAATTTCCAAAGGTATAATACAGCTCCAGAGCGAGGCATGATGATAGCTCGCTACATCACTTTGAAGTTGGTTTCTGTGTGCAGCTACTGCTATTATCTTGTACCGAACTACAATAGCTCAGCCAATATTTGAGAATGAACAGAAGCTGCACAATGACAACTTGGCTAGTGATCTGCTCTGCAAATCGCTCAGACTAGCTTGAGCTTATCGAAATCCGTCTTTTCCAGAACAACCTCCAAAACATGACTAATAGGCTGATTCTCCTCCAACAATATCTATCTTGGTTCCTGCTGTAAAATAATCAATTACACTAAATGGAATTATTTATACAGAATACGAAAGCAGTTTGGCTTTGGTGGAAGTAATATGCTTATCAGATGGATTAAGATCTAATAGGCTTTTCTCTCTGAAAGTATAACTGTTCCTGATAGTCTATCAAACCTCTTACGTAAATTACTTTGCTCTTGACAACATAAATTAGATAAAAAAACTATACTTTGTTTACAAACCTCAAGTAACAAGATTTTAAATGTATTTTAAAGCTGTGCCAATAGAATCAAAAACTGTGTTTATGAACTAAAATTGCCTTAGCTTATTTCAACTCATGAAACAAAAGTGAACTCTACATACTTTTTGTTAATACGGTAACTCCATTATATCAAATATTTATGTCTTTGGTCTAGACGAATTAATATACAATTTCTCTATCACAGGAAAAAGAAGGCAATGTCTTCCTTAATGTGTGCCTTAATGGAGTATCTCATTTCTCTAGGATCAGCTCAGAAGAGCTGAGGGCTGCACAACAGGGTTCAAGGCAATGGCTAGAGGGAAGGGAGCCGCAAGAGCTGATAACTGAAGCCAGCTTGTGAACACCACCAGCACGTAAGGATGCCAAACGCTGCCTCTTCATGGAGACTGCACAGTTAACTGGTGCTCCATGAAAACTTACTCAGAAGCTTATTTAAGAAAATGTACTCGGATTTCTAAGGGCTGTGCTCTGACTTCTTACCCCTTTCCTTCAGGAAGACGGTAGAGGAGCCCTTGTACTGCAGTTCAGATAAGAGGAAATGTGTTTCTCCTGTCTTTGGAGATCCATTACAAGTGTTCTTTAATAATACCTTTATTATATATCAGTCTAAAAACACAGTTCTTAAAATGTATGCAATAAGTAGAAGCGATATCTAATTTAGGAATATAATTAGTGTATTTAGCAATGAGAAAATGATACCTTACAAAACAAAACTTTGGACTTGCATTGATCTGAAGTACAGGATGAGAGGTAGATTTGGGAATTTGTAGATTCATTTTTAAAAACTAGGTAATACGGCACAAAAGCAGTTTGGCTCTGTATGCCCATTTCACAGCTCTGGACTAATTAATATCAAGTAAATTACACTTGGCCCAGAGCTTGGCTAAACAAAAAAATAACAACACACGCTAAAACGAGTCTTAAATAATTTCACAAAAGCCCAGATGATTTCCGTTATGAGATGCAAGTAAGCATTTTTGCCAAAAGAGAACAAATAATTTATGATGCCATTTAAAAGCTGGTAACTGCTTCTCTTACCTGAAAAATAAAAAAAGGAAAAATGAGTCCCTGGCTTGATTATGATTCACTGCGTGTATCAGTCCTCTGCATCATGGGACTAGAGTATCCTTTTATCTGTGTTATTCGTCAGGACAGATTGAATAATGACAAGTGGAGTGCCGAGCTGGAGTTTACTCACAGATTGGTTAACATCATTTTGTTCCCAGAACAAGCCTCATCGGCCCTTATCGGGAGTCTCGCAGAATTGTTTGAAAGTTACAGGCAGCACACCAAGAAAATTAATTTCCCTGTCTCCCTCCTAGTGTAGTCCAAATCTTGTTACCCTTATTCACACAAAGTAATTCAACGATCTTGGCACAAAGTGCCGCTGCATTTTTGCTTAGTCTTACAAAACCCAGTACATTTCTAGGGACCTGTGCAGGGTTCATTTTCCATTAGGTTTGCACATGACATTTTCTTCTATATATACATATTTTATGGCTGTTTACTCTAAATTTACTTGCAGTAATTATGAACTTTGCTCACCAATAAACTACAACATTAGGAGGGTCTGAAGAGAAACACAGTCCATTCTGCAACTGCTGCTTGGACCCGAAATCATGGCATCTGCTCCATCTGGTGAAGGAGCCACAATGGCACAGGGACGCCACTTATGGCAAGATACACTAGGGATGCTTTTATGCTTTGGGAAATCCAACACTCCATATTTTACAAAGAATGTAGATTTTTCTGAGCTCACTACCAGAATTAGGAAAAAGATATGTGAACCAAGCTATGTTTTATTCTTTCAAGTCTACCCTGAGATTTCAGCTTTATGAATGAATCAAATAGAAATGATACAAGGGGAAACCATTTGTACAACAGACTGAACAGAAAGATGAATTCAGGGAGAAAGTTTTCAGATAAAAAGAACTGCACCAAGACCTTCTAACTCAAACAAGAATGGATGCAACTTTTAATACTGGTTTCCTACAACAAAAATAGGCTGTATGATAGCACCCTGCATGTGTGCATGAGCAACTGTGGGTCTGTGCCATGAATTTTTAAACACATATTACATTTTTAATCAAATAAAAAAAAAGCAGAGATGGTCTTGATGATTTCATTTACCTTCTGCTTTAGTGGAGACTTCAGCATGCAGCAATGTAGTAACGAAAACGAATTATGTTTTGAGCTTTACACTTTCTCTCAAACAAACTTTTAGCATTTAGCTCACATCAGTATCTGTGGAAGCTGCCCAAACTATTTATAGCAGCATGGCCTCAAGTGAGAGATGCTTTCCACCCATCTGAGTGGTCTCAGTCCTGAGACTTGTTTAGAGATCCTGCCTGTGGCTGTTTCCAGTCATCCAATTCTCAGGAAAGTTTTGCATTGAAGCTTTTTCATTTCTAGTGACTTTGTTCTGATTCAAGCACACAGGTAAGAGTGCAACAGTGACTCACGGGCAGTTGCTAGATTAGGTTTCTGTTTCAAAACCAGCAATTCTAAATATATTCCTCTGAGCAGACACTGTGGTCAGATGTGCTGTTCTGCAAAAGCCGAGCGATTGCGAAGCCGCCACCTTACACCCACGCTCAGCCCCTCCTCGGTCCACCCCCACGCAGGGTATCACACACCCAACCACCCCTCGACCCAGTTCTGTCAAACCAGTCTGGATTTCTAAAACCTGCTATTAAAAGTGTTTAAGCCAGTCTGGATCTTTGTGACAGAACCGAGAGAAGGAACAACGATTTGTGCATTTATGCCAGTAAATGAGAGACAAGCAAGAAATCATCAAAGGATGAACCTCTCCCAAACCTGCTCATCCCTCCTGACCACTGTGTAACCCTCCCTAGGACCAGTCACCTTGTTGATCCATGCAGCCCACAGCCAGTAATACATCCCAGCTGGGCAACAGCAAAGAGAGCCTATAAACTAATTCAATGCTCAGTTTTTACCTTCACCAAGTTTGAAGACCTGGTTTTTTTTTTTTTAAATGTATAGGTTGGAGGCAGTCATATTAAATAAAATTTACAGTACTTTACCGAGAACAAGGGAAAAACACTGAGGCTGCAGACCTCTCCAACACGGATGCCGAACAGATGTTTTCAATGTCTATTTGCATTTTGAACTGAAATTAAAGGGCACAAATCTCAATGGCTTTAAGATCTCTGCCAACAACTTGTGAATAGTAACAAATGGCATCTAATGATCCATCAAAATGGGTGTTTTTTCTAATTCTTTTTGGGAAGTAAAGATTTAACTAACTAAACAAAATAAAAGAGAGAGAAGTGAAAAAATATCAAATAATAAAATCAAGAATTTAAAACAGGGTCTTAAAGACCCAGCTACAAAGCCTGACAGCCCTGCAAAAGTCTGACATCAGAGATAGGGTTTATTATTCTCTTATATGAGGGAGTTTTGAATCTCATTTAATTTTATCAGATTTAGAACCATTTGCTAGGGGCCAGACAGCCAAGTAGTGTAAATCAGTTAAGCTCCATTAACTTCTACAGAATTACAGTTTCCAATTTACATCAGCTGAGAACCTTGCTGTTATGCTACTATTATTAGCTGCTGTTTATAATGAAATAATACCTAGAGCAGTCATCTCAAACATGTGGCTCAACAGGCTTTCTGACATTGCCTGTGGACACTGGAAGACTCTGCTCCTCTAGCCTATGTTGCCCAGAACAGTAAAGTTGTCTGTATTGTACTATTTGCTCCATATTAAACCAAATGACTGCTGAGCCTGGAATCTACTGGTTAATACTGAAATCTGAGGCTAGGTTTGCTATGATATATGTAGATAAACATAATAGTTACAAACCTAATAATAATAATAATGCACTTTATTATACAAAAGCTGTCCCTTCTGAAAAAAAATTTATAGTGGTGATCTGCAAGGGATTAGGAAGGAGAAAAAAGGGCCAGAGAAACGATGTGAGGTCACACAGAAGGCCAGCTGCAGGGCTGCAGGGAGAAGGGGAATCCCAGCACTACCCAGGGTGATGGCTGGGCCACTTGCTTCTCAGGGAATCAAAAATCATCCACATTCAAAGCTGCACAGGGTGACTACAGAGATCCAAATCCCTCAACTCTTGCAGTGAAAAGAGTCAGTTTAGAATTTCCTAGTTTTAAAAATAAATTTCTGAAGTTGATGCATTGGGAATATTCACACTACCTAACTTTAGGACCTAACTTACATGCTTAAATTATGGTGGCTAGAGACATTCTTCCAAGTGCCATTCAGCGCAGAAGCATCACTTAGGCGCCCTGAATTATTTTCTGAAGGATCCTAATTTTCTCTCTTGGTTATTCAGAAGACACTATGGAACTCCCCTCCTCCTAGCAGTTAGACATCAAAATAGACTGCGAACAGAAACAGTTCCCCACACTCATCTTGGGGACACAGACAGGTTTTGACACCTTCTTATGTCTCTCCCTCTGCTCAGTAAAAGAAAAAAAAGAACTGTCTGTGCTCAAGAAGCCCACAAAGGCCAAACAGCCACAGCCCTTCATGTTACATGGGGGATGTTTTCTCCCTGACTCTGTAGGGCAGACAGAAACAAAGGGGAACATGTTGTGGTTTTGGCCCACCTCTCCCTTTGCTACTTGACCTTCACACAAAATCGGGAAGAGCTTTTCCCTCACACTTGCTGGATTACCTGCAGGTCCTGTTTCATGCTCAGATTTGTAACCTCTTCTGCAACATATAACGAAGGCAGGCCCCAATCACAAAGTTGAAATCCCCTTCAGAGAGGAACCAGACTTTTCTTCAAGGTTTGGCACTGTCCTGTTCTCACATCTAGGTAATGTGGGAGGATGAAGACTGGGATACACAGATCTGCTGGGACCAGGAGGAGGCAGACAGAAAAGAGACACCAAAGAAATGATCATGCGCATTAACAAATGCAGCATGAGGCCCATGTCTTATGGCATGATCAAAACTTTGCAGCATTTCTAATCAAAGCAGCCTGTATTTGTTCCCTGGTTGGCTCCCCATTTTGAAGCTGAACTTCCCTTAAGTTCAAGAGCTCAGGAAGAGAAATCTAATGCAGAGCTTTCTCTTTTTGTTTATGAACTCCTACTCAGTAGACTTCAATCTCACAAAGTGCTTAAGCTTATGCAAAGTCTCTCTGAAGCACGCGGGACTGTTCACACGCCTGAAGTGGAGTCCTTTGCTGGATCAGGATGGCATCTCACTTCTTGTCAGTCTTTCCGAGCTCTATACATTCTGTTCAAACATTTTCTAAGGCACATGGGTTAGTGTTAAATATAGAAAGCCCTCTGTTCAATTTTCTTTTTTTTTTTTTTTTCTCTGAGACTGTCACACGCCGCTGAGTTTTACAGCCGTGCTGTGCACAGATCTGCAGAGCACAGGGCTACCACTGTTTGTCCAGCGTGAGATGGCGAGTGCTTGTAGAGGTGTAAGACAGATCATCTCCAAACTTATAAATATTAAGAAAAAGTTTTCCATTAGGACCTAATAATTGTTACTTGCTTATAGCAAATACCACATTAGGACATCTTATTTTGCCCCGTCAATAATTTTGCTGACTACAAATCCTGAGCCATTTGCTGGGTTTGTGCTGCTCTCCAGGAAGATGATTGAGGGCTCTGTATAGACTGATAAAGCAATCCATTAATATTTCACAGCTGGGCTTGGGTTGGCCGGCAGTAATTATTCCACAGATTACTTTTTCATTTGAAGTGCAGCTGGTCATCCGTTACTTTCTCCATAGCTTTGAAGGTCCAATAATTCCAATTATTTTTATCAACAGGAGACAGGTAAACTGGCTCTATGGAAATCTTCCCCAACATGAGCACTGAGTAGTGACTGGAAGTCCACCTCTACTACACATCCACTCTTGAGAGTTGAGATGCTTGTGTACAGTGGCAAACTCTTTCCCTTATTTTCAAATCTAGAAAACAGTATGTATTACTGCTATAAAAGCCTGTAGCTTTGGCCCGTGCTTAAAGTTGGCTGTTAGTAAGATTTCCTTGTGTGCTCAGTTACCTTGCACAGGACCGGACCATCAACTGGTTTCCATTAATGAAAGTACTGGCCAAATCTGTAAGTTTCATACTTCAAAAATAAAGCCTTGTAGTGCCATAGAGCAACAATGGCCAATCTGTTCCCTGAAGGACAAGTAGGATCTTCTTCCCTGACCAGCTGCCCGACCAGTTGTGGAACATAGTCCAGACAGGATCGATGGTTTGAGCTCCTGGAGACCTGTAAGTGGCTGAAGGAACACAAGGGCAACTGTCTCATGTCGAGGGCATCTGCTGAATCTAGGTACTGAAATGAAGGATGGTTTTCACAGGAATTATAGCAGGAATTGTCCACATTGTTCAGAGCAAAGGAAGACTTTCAAGCTCTCCCACATTTCTTGCTGGGTTTCTCTTTGCATACAGCATCATAACTTACACTAGGGAGCTCAAAACCTGCAGCAGCTTGAACACTGAAATTATAATGACAGAAAGGGTTCACTGTAAAATTGGCAATCTGATCCGGTCTGCAAGTAAGCATTTAATCTTGGAAACATTAGCTGGATTGAACCTGACTGCTGATGAGTTATTCTCCCTTGTTTAACGGGAAGGTCATAAACATCCCTGATATTAATGGCCTGGTGGAAGTCAAGGCTCCACGTGGATGGACTATTCTCTCCCCATTCCTCATCCACCAAGAACTTTCTGCTCCACTTGTTCAGCAAGTGGGCACTTTGAATAATGTGGGAAAATGACACTTACCTATTCATAGGGTTACTCCATCTCACTGCCGCAGTACTGCCGAGTTTGCTTCAGGACAGAATTTTATTCTGCACCTATTTTTCTTAATCTAAAGGTCTGTTTAAGAGGTCTGTTCTACAAAATGATAGTTCTGATGTTCACTGCTCTGCTCTAATAGCAGCTACATTTATTTCATCCTTTCAGTGGGAGTGAGATTGCTTCTCTTTGACTCAGTGGGAGGGAAGCTTCTGCAATTTTTTTCATGCCATTGCTTGAGCGTGTGCATTGCAGCAGCTTCTCTTACATTAGGACCAGGCTAATAAGATTAAGAAAGTGAGGCTGTAGGGCTCTTCCTTTCCCCATTATTCTGATCAAGCCCTTTCTTCTCTGCAGTGCCACCCACAAGCAAAGTGACTGTGTGTGCTAAGTGCACGCTGCTCTCTGCATTTCTCAGTGTTCCTCTATATACTACTACTAATATGACTCCATGCTAGAAATGCAGAGGCAGTGAGATGGCAGAGGAATACAAAGCCCAGAGGCAGATGCAGAGAGGTACATTTGGGATGTTGTCCTCCACAGACTGCATTGCAGCTACGGCCTCAAACTGTTGCTGATGATCCTCGGGCCTGTTCACACTTTGCCATGATGTGAGAGTCTGCGTGCTCCTCCACAGCATCATGTGAAGAGAGACCTCCCCAAAGCACCGAGGCATTTACACGCAGCAAGTCTCAGCTTTCTGAGAGCAGGTACTGCATGTTTGTGAATACTGAGCTGGATTTCTCCTCTCAGGGAGCCACCTGAAGGGCTGAACACCCAGTTCTGACCAGTGGCAGTGCCAATAACAGCCTTACCTGGAAGCCAGGCTTTCTTATGCAAGACACTAGAGATTGTCCCTATACAACATCTTCATTTAAAATACTTGGAAAGTGCTATAAAAAGTGCCCTTGCTTCAGCTCACTGAGTATGAAATACATGCATAATATTCAGGAAAGTTACAAGAAGATAATTTTATTGGCTATAATATCCCATCTTACTGAGTCCCCAAAGGCACACTCCACAATCCACCAAGCACAGGAGTATCCCAGTGGGTATGTCTACATTGCTCCTTTAAAAAAGAGCAAAAAGGAGTCCTGGGAGCAGCTGGGAGCGGAGCCTGCTGCCACGCTTGCCTCCTGGCCATACAGGGGCCTCCCGGGTGACTTGCAGACCCTCCCGCAGCAAGTCTTCCTGAGCACGGCTGCTGCCAGCCCAAGTTGCCTCCCCGCAGCCTGAGCCACCTGGCCTGCATGGCTCCCCACAGCCCCCACGGGCTCCGGGCAACACTTCCCAGACACGCCTCAGGCTGAGCTCCCAAGCGGGCTGTCTGGTCTGGAGGGGCAACAGGCTTTGCGTCGGGAGTTTGTACATCCCGCTGTGTGCCCTGCTCTATCTGGAAAGCTGGGGCAATCAAATATTTAACATATAGAATGAGAGTAGTCCCAGCTAAGAGGAACAGCAATTAAAGACCTGCTGACTCGTCAGATATCAAAGAGGAAGCAACACAGCGGGGAATAGAAATATTCTAAGGAGCCAGACGTTTGCAGTGCACTGGGCCAGGAATTCACATTAACAGCATCCTAAACAAGCTGGGAACAATGTTTGCTTAAAATCCCCAGTGGGGAGGTGCATTATCAAGAGGGGAAAAAACAAAGGAAAATGGGTATTTTGAAATTTATAAAGAATACATTCTTTGTTCTGCAATAAAAATGACAGGAGATGGCAGTGTTATGGTCCTGGGTGCCTGGAACCTAACTGTATATCACAAGGAGCAATGTAGATGTTTTGGAAAACATGCTCTTTCAGTTTTCTCTGCAAGCTTACCCACTTCTTTGTACACACATCAGACATGCACATATGTTTTATTATGGGGCCTATCCTGGTCCTTTTGCTCAGTATCTGTTTGTGTGTGTGCTGCCTGCTGGTCCTGAATCAATGCTCTGACTGAAGGAAGATGTGTGTGAGTCTGATCACAGATACTACACCTAAGGTCACATCTGATTTTGCTTGAGCAGAAGACGGTGTGTGTAATTGCTGAACCAGCATACTGATGACACTCATGGAAAAGAATTAGAAAGCAAACCTCAAGTTCAATAAACTCGTCCATGAGCCTAATGAAAGAGAAGCTGGACCTTTCACGCATTAATATCTACACGAGCACAGCTTCTGTGAGTACACAGGTCCTGTAAGTGCCAATAATATGTGAAGTGACTTGGAATTTTCTGTGATTCACTGTCAGGAAACATTAAAAATCTAAGAAATTGAGACATTCCTACAGCTGACAATGCTGAACAGGTATCTACTACATATTTCTACACCCTTAGAGATCAGCATGTGGCATTGCTCAGCAGCTGGGCAGGCAGCATCACAGACCTGGACAGGAGTCCAAATCTTTGTGATTACTAGACAGATTTATCACCTTCATTGCTGCAAAACCATGCTTAAAAGCAAATAACTGCATAAGTCAGTACAGGACTGCTGACTTACAACTTACCAGCTGTTCCTTTGGGAAAATGTCCTTTGTATCACCGTATGGTTTACTTCTCCAAATGTCATAACAAAAGACAAATAAACTTTCTCTCTGCAATATCACAAGTGTGATTTCAAAACCACAAGGGCAAGCCAAAGCTGCTGTTTCTCTCTGCTCCAAAATGTTCCTCTGCTTCCTTTTCCATAAACCTTTCTGGTGTCCTGCAAATATCCCCACAATATTACCCACCTGTAGAGACAATATCCCGATTCCACTGCTGAAAGAAGGTCGCTCGAGCGAGTCTGTATACGTCAGTTCAGGTGCTCATTTTTAAGTTTGGCTAACCTTAAAGCAAAGTGCCCTTTAAGTGCATATCCTTTAGCCCTAAAATACTTAATCATTAACAATTTAAAGCAGAAAGGAATTTAAGTGAGTTAGACATCCTGTAATAGGCCTTTTGACTAGGGCCATTAGGAACATTTTGGTTCAGTTCAGACATAATTTATCATCCTGAGTGGAATTCACCTGAAAGGCAGGCAGTGCCTTGTGCTCTTGTAGCTCTTCTCTAAAAAGAAAAAAAAAACAAAAAAAACAAAAAAAAAACAGAACGGGGAAAAAAAAAATCCATTCAGCTTTTCTGATTTTCTAAACAGCTTAAGGTTATGAATGCCAGATAGCTTCCAGCTAGGCATTTACTGCTGTCTTTAATAGCCAAAACCTATCAGAAACCTCCTGAGGCTAAATAAGAGGAGAGAGCAAAAAAAGTAATCGTTTTATATTCCAATTCCTGGTAGGAGAAACCTGCTGAAAGAAGGTTAAAGCACTGTTGACTGGTCTCCTTACCATTTCTAACTCACCACTTAATTATAGCAGCTTGGCCAGTTCCTTAGACAACAAGCAGCTTTGCTGACTGCAGGGCACCCACAAAAGCAGCAGAGCTACCTTAGGACCTCTGAGGCAGCATTCCCCAACACTAATGTACTTCTGGAGAGCAATAGTAAATTAAGAAAAGGGCACAGCTTAGCTATTAAATAGCAACAGGGCTATAAAATAAGACATTTCAGCATCTATATGTGATTTTTAGGCTGGTGTCAACTTACAGTGATGCTCCAGTTATTCTGTGGAATAGAAAGTCTGACAGCCTCTATAAGCATGGCTCATTTTTATATGGGAAACATATAAAAATGCTGATGCATTATACTGTTGTATATAAACATGAAAAATAGCAAAGGTAAGCCAGAAAAGGTTTAAGTCCCTCAGAATTTAATAGAAAAAATATCCAGCCATCTTTCTGAGTGATTACAGAAAATTACATCCCTATCAAAGAACTGTGAAAGATAACAAAAAGCTGCTAGGATGGACATGTTCTCTGCTTAATTTAGTAGCTTTTGAATGTCATTTCTACCGAGCCATAGTGATTTTGTTGCTCTTAAGTTTTTAAGATTTTTTTCTTACACAGACAAGTACGGAACAGGTATAAAATACCTGAAATACATCTCAAAATACCACAATATAAAAATGCCATATTCTCACACTACACTGCAAATACTGACATGTATTACCTCTCTCTCTTCCCCATAATTTAAAAACATCCATGCCACCACACTTCTTTAACACAAGGCATGGACCATCCTGGCACTTCAACTGCAGAAATCTGAGTACAGCTGGGCTGACAGGCGTCAGCACAGGAAAAATATTATATTGAAAAGGAAGGCTCATTCCTTTGATTATAAGATGATGTTGAATGTCTGACTTGGCATGGCTGTGAATGATTTTTAATGGAACTAAGGTCAAGAAAGATGGGAACTTATTAAAAATAAATACATCAGGTTTCCTATTACTTTTACTAGCAAACATGGATGGACAGTGAGGAAGGAACGTGCACAGTCTGAGACTGCCATCCACTGCAAATTTTTTTAAAAACTAATTTACTCATTAAAACTCAATTTTAATTTGCTCATTTTACTCAATTTACTTATTAAACCTCTGATCAGACTCCTCATCCATAGGATAAAAAAGGAGGTGCAGAAAAATAGTGATGGAGCAACAGGCCACAGCACTGAAGACCACACCGTGTCCACTGGGGTCACCCATCCCTCATCCCCACAGCGCAGACACGATGACCAGCTACTGCTGCATGACTGCATCCTGAAAGTATGAGCAACTGCTCTGCTTCCACTTTTTATCATTTTAAAGGATTTTCATGGGGGGCTGGCAGCTTTGGTAACCGATTAGTGTATATTACTAAGACAATTCACAGGGCTTCTATAAGCCAGAAGGAATCACGCTGGGAGATCTGCTTTCTGTTCTAAATATAGTAGCACAAGAAATGAAATCCAAGTGCCAGATTTCAGTGGGATTTCCCAGGGTGAAAAGCATTCCACATATGGCTCATTGGAGACCTTTAAAACAAAACCAAGAACTACAGATTGCACCAGTGTATTCCCTTCCCGGCGCTGTTACTGAAAGCATTTTGGATGAATGGTGGTCATTTCCCCACCATGAATCTCATCATCTCTCTACACTTGTTTTCAGTAGCATTTCAGCCAGCTCATCCAATATGAACATTAGTGATAATTGTGACCGAGCAGTGAATTTCCATATTTAACTTCACATTTCTTGCTGGATGGATTAATTTTAAGAACAGGAAAACATGAAATAAGGAAAAGGAAAGAAATGAGTACAAAGGATTAGTTTACTCTCGTTTAATGGGGTTCAGTTATAATTGTCCACCATTTCCAGGTTCCTGTGCCACGTTTCCAAAGCTGCTAGCCTGCTTCTGTAAGACTTTGGAGCACAGATTTGTAGTTGTTTCCAGCTATTTCTGTCCACAGAGCTCTCTTGGGTCCTTGTCTCTGTGTGTTGTAATGCATAAATTCTCACAGCATCCGTGTATTTGTTTTAAACTGACAAACTTAATAGGTGAGTGAGATCCATTTAATGTGTCACCCTATAGATTACTACCAACCCAAAGCAACATTTCTTCTGTTCCTTATGGGGGTCAAACAAACCCCCAACCAACCCACAACTAGAAAAGCCCCCAAACCAAGACACACTCTTCTTTCCAATCACCCAGATACTGTCTCTATTTCTAAGTTTAAAACCCTTTCCTTTGCAGCTTGCCTTCTGGAGCTGCCAGCCTGATCTTTTCTCATTTATACCTGTGTAACCCTGAAGCGATGCTGCGGATTTACACCCTTGTAAGAGGAGAACTGAATCGTGCATCAAACAACTGGCTACTCCATGCTATTTAGTATACTCTACAGGCAAAAGGGAACTAACTGCCTTTCCAGGCTCTGACCCCACCTGCAGCACAGATTTTTTCCCCCAAAGCGAGAAGCTGTTCCCTCGTGCAGACTGCTCCTGTAAGGGAACCATTTAACGCCATTTTGGTGAGTGCATATTTGTTCCGCGTTACAGTGAGTTGCTCCAGCTACTACCTGAGAGGGTGGGAAACACGACCACAGCGCTGCTCCTGCAGGTGAGGGTGCACAGGGTGCCCCAGCTCCCGCTGCCTCGTGGGGCTCTTAACATCGCAAGCACAATGGTGGCACTGGGACCTTGACTGGCCTCAGTCTCCCCATGCAGAGAATTGTTAATTTAGACCTGAATATGTAAAAGCTCCTCATTCTCAGCTCAAAGAAAAAAGGACTGACAAGGTATACTGTACTGCAGAAAAGCTTCCTATTAGAAGAAAGGTGTAATGGCAATAAATGTAGCTTCACTGGGAAGAAGAAAGGAATTAAAAACATCTGCCTTCTAACATACAGGGTTCTTCTTGGGCAACGTACAAGACTGAATCCTTTATAATACTAACAAAGACAAATATCTTTGGTCAATAGGTCGTGACATGTAACTTCAAATAAAGATGAAATTTGCCTTGTAATCTATATCTGCTGGTGAACTGCATCATTCTCTCTTTTAGACAATGCAGTTTTCTGTAAAACCACAGCAGAATTGCTGGGATCCACCTAATCTCCTCCCCTTCACAAGGTTCAAGGCTTTGCTGCAAACCTTCTATCAGTCTCTGTTGATGACACCTCTCTGTAAATAAGTGCTTGATTCAGAAGTGGTTTGTGTGCACAAATATGTAATTAGCAGGAATTCCCTTTCTGGCATACAGAGGAAATAAAGACTGTAAAAGGCACTGGATTTCCTAGAACAAAATTCTTTAATGTCTTGTTTTGAAAGATTAAATATTTGTTGTCAGAAACAATACCACCCTACTAAATAATCTGAATCAAAATCAGCACCTACACACGTCTATATGATTTGCACCTACACGAAATACAAGTATTTCAGGGCTCTGCATACAGAACTAAAGCACTTCTTTTTTCTAAAATGAAGAGGTGCACTTTGCCAAGCATGTTTGCTTGCTGAGAAGTAACAGAGGTAGGTCACACGTGTTTTCATGTATTTAACTGTAGCTGCAACTTCAGAAAAATATGACAAATCTACTGCTGGCAATAACGTTTTCATTTCTGACATTTTACTTTCAGCCCTTTAAGAGGTCACTTTGAAAGATTTCAGTTCATCTAGTGCTCAGGCGCACATTAAAAAGAACCTTCGGGATAATAAGCAGAAATCAGATGCACATTCCTGCTGACTTGTGTGATACAAGGCATTAACGAACAACGCAAGAACGCAGGAAAGCAGAATGTTCTCATGCTTTTCAACATTGGTATCTTCAGTGGAGGGAATAAACAGTAGAAAATGGCCATGTCTGCCACTACAACATACACACTTTTATTCCTGTCATGCCTGTTTTCAGATCCGTAACACAAGGGGGAATTTTAATAGAGCTGAAGGGTGCAATCAGAGGGACTTTGCTGCCAGAGCGGCATGGAAACGCTGACAGTCGTAATTAGGCAGACTGTGTAATTGAAGTGCTGCACGCTTGAGCCTGAGGTGGTGGCTTTAACGTTAGGTGCTGCGCTCGTCCCCAGACACAGCACCCGTGGGGTCCCATCACACCCCTCTGGCCACAGCTCACCTCTCTGCACCAAGGGCATCACAGCGAGAGGTTCCTGACACCCGTGCCACCCATAAAATGTCATGCCTGCTTTAGGGGCACACTCCACACACCAGAATTACTGGGGCAAGGTGCTGGCATGAAAAAGATCCACTTCTTGCAGTAACAGAGACTAAGCCTAGGCCTTGGAGCCCTGTACATGTGGAGGAGCAGGGAGATGTCCAAGATGTCCCAACCCCAGAGTCAGTACTGCTGCTCAGTCCCACACCCTCAAGCCGGCAGAACCCCGTACTGTGCTTTGCAGAACACACTAAGAAAAAAGGCTTGCAATTCTTTTTTTTTTTTTTTTTAGAATAACAAAAATACCATTGGAAGTCAACAAGAACTGTACAAATCCAGAAACCCATGATAGAAATAAGATGGACTTAGGCAAGACATGTGCACCTGCACACCCTGCATCTGTCTGCGAGGGACACAGTCACACAGCACAGCCAATTCAGGAGGATGGACTGTGCCCTTGAACTTCTCATAAACACACCACAAACCAGGCTTTTGAGTAATTAAACTTCAATTTTAGCTGGTTAACCCACACTGAAGAATCATTTATGAGGACCCTCAGTCACCTTAATTGCATAAAGATAAAATAATTTTCTGGGATCCCATGTGTAGGAGTAAACTTTTCAGGTTTGGGGTTTTTTTTCCTTTTCCTGTGGTGGGCTAGAAACTCTAAAGACTTCAATTAGAAGCAATTACTGGAGATGTAGAGGCTTCTCTGAGGTTAAGCCGCCCTTCATTTTCTCAAGAGAAGCCTTTAATTAAATGCAAATAATCACAAATTTCATATAGCAGATTGCCATAATTTCACTATTAGTAACTGGATCTCATTTAAAAGGAAAGAGGTGGGCAGTAGTACTGGGCGGACATGAAGTAATGAGAACTCAAGAGGTCAAGGCTGAATTACCTGCGTAAATCTATTCCTCTTCTATAAATCTGTCTGCAACCACATCATTTCTGTGTTAACAGGTTGTCCTTCATGCAAGTGCACTGGAGTGTAGTCCCATAGAAACTCAGGCCTCAATACAAATAATTACCTCAGTCCATCTTACTGTTGACCATGGCGGTGAAAGCAGGATGGGTAATGGGAAAGATGTAATTGAAGTGGAAATGACCAGAACTAAAATGCAAGCTATGATGAATTCAAATGGTATATTCAAGCTCATCTCCATAGCAGAGCTCTGGAAGAACAGGCACATGAAATGGCAGCAAGTATTTTAAATACATCTATCAAATCAGGTACGGTAGTGTCTAAGTGGAGAAGAGATAATATAGCGTCTGCAGGAGGGGAGGGCAAAGACAAACTCCACACAACCACAGGTCTGTAATTCTGTCCTCAGAGCCGTCAGTCTTTAGAGCAGGTTCTGACAGTTACAGAAAGTAAATAAAGTAAATCCATGCAACTTCAGAAAAAATATGCTACTTTTTTCTTATTCATTTTGTTCAGTCAAACACAAGACTATCATAGCTACCAGGCAGCAGTTAGCCCACGAGCTGGGGCTTCACCCAAAGGTGGTGAAGGTTTCTGCTGCTCAGTACTTTGCGCTTTGCACAGTCATTTACAGTGCAAGAGAGCCGCCTCCATCCCCTTTCCATGGATTATGCTGCAGCCCAAGATGCAAACAGCAGCGGTTCAGGACCGAATGCCAAGAAACATTTTAAGAAGCAGCTTTCTGATGGCTTTGCAGTTCCAGGACAAGTTGAAGGAGGCATGGAGGCTACTCCAAGCAGCACCTCAATCTTAAGGCAGCCACACAGAAGAGGTGCTTCAGAAGAATTATATTTTTGTTATAGCAATGGCTGCTAGGTTTTCAAAGCCAAGAAGGTCATTGCTCTCTGCCATGTGGAGAGTTCAGGAGGGATGTCAGGAAGCTCAGAAGGAAAACAAAGCACAGGGAGAAAGAGAAGCAGCTGTGGAAAACTTCCTCTACAGCTCAGCCTGGCATGTCATTTCTGTGTGGATTCCCAAATTAAATAATTTCTCCTACTGTACTGTGAGAATATGGGGAGGGATCAGATTGTAAGCTATTCAGAGGACTAACTGATTATCGGCATTTCAGCAGCGAGCTTGTTTTTGTTCTTTCGCACATTTATAATAATACCTTTTACATGTTCTCAAAGAGACAAATCTCTCTGCTTCAGAACTGCTAGTCTGAAGGTCTTTTGTTGGCACTGAGACGAATGCTAATGTGAAATATCTTATTTCTTCAGATGAAAGAGAAGCTGAGAACAATCCCCTCTGGAGGGAGGTGGCAGAAAGGAGGATCTGGGATCAAGAGTTCATTACTGACCCCCCTGCTCCAGCCCACCCACTGTTCACCAGGTCCTGCTGCTATCACGCTGTGAAGCAGCTCCTCCCGGTCTGATAAAACTTTCCATCGTGCTCCCCGCAGCACAGCAGGGACGTAGGGCACCAGCAGCCAGGACCCTCTCCACTCACAGGCAGAAATGTCTGGAAATGAAGAGCTATTCCAGAGACCAAATGCTCAACCTCACAGTGCAAACCACCCTGCCACTCTCTTCCCTTCTCCATCTATTTTTATCTCTCTGTTCCTGGAGGGAGCAAACAAAGCCATAATGTATTTTTAATGCAGAAATGTGTTTTCCTGCTGTGGAGATATGCAGAAGACTGGTTATTGAGGCTCAACAGCATGGCCCATACAGCCAATCTGCCAGATGATGTTTTGCCTGTACATATGCACTGAACCACAAGTTTGAGAGGGGTGTTGCTGAGTTTCCAACAGCTTACTTCCAATCAGAAGTAGTACCTGGGGTATCTGAGTGTCAGGGCTAAATTCTCTGCTGTCCAGCAGGAAAACAGCACCAATAAAAGCTTTTTTCTGGTATAGGTGCATTTATAATATCTCTCACTCCCAGTGAGTAGTAAGTACAGAGCTTATGCAGCAGCTTCTTCCACAGTAGGGATACTAATAAACAAGATTGCTTTCTTCTGCCTCTGAGAAATATAGCAACTAAATACGTTTGAGATATTCCTGTCTCCTGGATACATACTTTCGTTCAGATGGCTTGAGTATGAATAGAGGCTTAGAAACAATTGAGAAGCAAGAGCCTGTCCATCAAGATGGAAGTACAATCACATAAGCCTCAGTTCTTCACAAAACTCAACCCAAAATATTTGAGGGAAAAGGGCCATCTGCCGTCGTAACACTCTGCACACCACAGACTGCCTTGTGCAGTAGTCAAAGAATAAAAAAAAGAATTACCTAAATGATTGCATTGCAGCATATCCAGCTTGGTTTAGAGTTACTAGTGGACGACTGACTATTTCACTATTTCTTCTGCTCCCATGACATATCCGTAAGCCTATCCAATGCTATGGCAGGTCTCTGAAAAACTCAATGGTTCAGCAGAGAGTAGAGACAGTGCGGTAAAAATATGTGGTCCTTTCATCTTTTTCTGGTAACAAGGAAGATGAAAGCCTTATGTGCTTATGCTGTCTGAGAAAAGGTAGCATTAGGCTAATAAAAATGAAATATTATCAGAGACTGAGTTTTCGAAGGTGTAGCATTAGAAGAAACTGATGTACTACAACTCAGCAAGTCATCAGTACCGAATGCTTGACACTCTGGAGGATGCAGCAATGAAGGGGTCAAACTTGTAATAACATAATGCAATATCCTATTAAAACTGACTATGTTATTCTAAACTCCAAAGGAACGAAGGCAAAAAAACTGTATATGTATCTTTATAAAAGATAAGTAATCCCAATTGTTTTTCATACAGAAACAGAAGCTCTCTAGGAGTGAAATTCAGATCTCTAAAAAGAGTAAAAGAAAAGCATAACATATTTTTTCCTCAATCCAGGAGGAAGGAAATTAGAATTTACTGTAAAAAACCCTGCAAATAAAAAGCATTACAGTGAAGGGCTTGATCCGCTGATGTCAATGCCAAGATCCCTAATAAATTCCAGAGGGTAAGGATTTCATCCGCGGAAACTTCTTCACTTAATAGTACAGTCACTCACAGTATTGCTGGTGTTGTCAGACCACTACAAGATTAACATCTTTATATCAGAAGATGCAGTCCATGTGAATGAGGAAACAAGAGAAATACACAAAGCTCCTGGGTCATGCAGGCAGTCTCAAAACAATTACTTGTTTTATAAAAAGAGCAACAGGAATTAGGATAGAAAAGTGCACAATTTTGTATGCATGTGTGTGTGAGGGAAGAGAGTGAATAAAAGAACGTTACTCCTTCCTCAATAAGGATATAGTAATACTAATTCTAACTCTAAACAATTTTAGCTGACATTAAATTGTACTACAAAGCAGAAGCTGAAAAGCAGATCAGATTTCTTTCCCATGTTGGCCTTACCATTACACCTAAAGAGACCCCAGAGAAATAATGAAAAGGGAATATAAACTGCACAGTCATTTTCTTCTGAGGCAATTTTTAATTTTAAAAAAAAATTTAGAACAAAGTCTGTTTCTCTAAATCATTAATAAAAGAATCCCTCCTGTTAGGGCAATCAGCTTTCCTAACTCTAATCCATCTTTACTGCTCTGTTATTACCCTACTGTTTTCTTGTAATTAAAATGTGGCAGGTAGTTTACACACAAGAGGGAGTAATTGTATTGGAAATAACTGTTCATAACCAAATTTTAAAAGCTCATTTTTCTTATCAACTTTTAATAAAGAAAGCAAGATAATAATGATATTTAGCATTTGTGCCACCTACAGCAGCATTTTGTCTCTCTCTAAATTGCTAATGCTTCGTTCAACAATGCTAAAACATACCTCTTTAGCTATGAATCCAGCCTGCAGCAAAAAAGGAGAAATCTGAACAATTGCAGTCATTTGTTCCTGTTAAATTAAAATAATAAAATATGACTGAACTTCATGCTAAAGGGCACAAAGCTTCAAAAAAACCTTGAGTGGTTCTGGAAGGAGAACACAGAGTTTGCATGTGTTGGGAGCTCCCCAACCTCAGCCCGAGCAGGCCAGGAGGGGAATATCCCCCTTCTCTGAATCCTACGGAAGATGGAATGAGGTGGGTCGTTGCCTGCCCATTTCTACATTGCATTTCCTCGAAGGTGCATGCACAGATGGCACAAGCAGTCTGCACGGATTCCTCCCGGCTTGGAGGAAGACGTGATGTTTGGCTCATAAAGGATCTCCTGTATACCAGAGTTGCAGACTATTTTCCTTAGAAAAAACTATTTGCTTTGGATGGTTCTAAGAAGAGAGTTCTCCAGGAATTTCAAGCCTTGCAAGCTGATGAGGGGGAAAATGTTATTTTTCCATTTATTATTGTTTACAGTCTTGTAGAACCTGCCGATATACAGGACTACAGGATGCCATGCAAACAGCTCTGTCCCAGAGAGCATACAAACCCAAACATGTGGACAGACACCTATGGATAGAAACACCAGGGAAAGGCAAAGGAAAAGCAAAGGGTCTTCAGTGGTTTGATGGGCAGACAAGTAGGTGGGAATTTTCCATTTAAATGCAGCCACAACAGGACAGTTCTCATCCCTCCTGTTGAGATGTCTTCCTGCTGCCTAACAGGCTATAAAAGGGTACTAATGGATAATGTTGTAGACTCCTAACACTGTTTAAAATACCAGGCATTGTATGTTACCCTTGTGGAAAGAGGTCAATGCACTGTCGTTGACTGTTTTCTGAGCCTTCTGAGCCTTGTACTGTTTAAAATAAGGATACTGGTTCACTGTGTTTATGTAAACACATCTTTGTTGTAATATTCAGAAATTAATACAACAGGAAGCTTTTAAAAATAGTTTAAGCTCACCAGTAATAGCTGAAATAGAGATCCCCAGCACATCGTAGGCATACACATAAAAGATGCATGCGCTTGTGTCTACAGTCACAGGCAATCCTACTGCTAAAGAGCTACATCACTGGATGTTAATGCAGGCGGACCATAAAAAGGAACGTTAAGAGCTCTGGTTCCACCCTTGTAGTTAGATTGGCACATGTGAACCCTTGCAGGGGCTATGCCAGCCTCAGATGAGCTCTGTGCAGCTTGAGGTTGAGCCCTCCACCACGCAGACTGGACCTGCAGACTGAGTGGCCGAGTCACATACACAGCCCACAGGCATTAGTGTTTTCTCCCCAAAGCCACTATGTACAAAGTATGTACTTCTACTAGGCTTGTCTAAGATCTGAATGAAGTGCAGTTCTCTTTACCTATATATCATTGAAAAGTTGAGTGCTGGATGGTGGTTTCTACCTTAATTAGGTTAGGTCACCTTCAGGGTGCATTTGGGTTTCAACCCAATTTAGTGGCTTTGGTTCAGATTAATTCGTGGTTTGGCTTAAAAATCAAAGTAAGGTTTGGAGGTAGCAACCTTCACAGAGCTTCCCGCAGCCCCACAGCAGCACAGCCCTGATGTAAATGAACATGATAAATGGACCTGGCTATGGGAACCAGCTGTGGGACAGGCAGATGACATCTGAGGCCCCCTCAAGGTCTGTTTTTTCATACAGTCTGTGCCTGATAAAGTAATTTAAAACAAACTGAGGATCAAATACTACATGAGAAGTGAATAACTGTGCCAGAGGACAGACTAGGCAGTGACCAACTGGCTCCACGCGGACATGACGCTGCTTTGACAGCCCTGCGTAAAAAGCAATAGCCACACATAAATTTGTTTAAGCCTTGAACATTCAGATAAAAGCAAAACCTAGCATGAATTAGTGATACCTTGCTTATTAAAAGCCAGAGACTGAAAGCCTACGGTTTAATTTTACAGGGGTTGTCTCCTGAAGCATGAGCCAGTGGGGCATGCAGAGGGGAGCAAGAGGGAGGTCAGGGCTTGACGTGGAAGTGGAATGGATGGATGCTGCTACAATGTGCATGAGAAGGTGGTTTTTTTCCCCTGAGATTATCTCGCTTCATCTCCTCCTCCCTTCTCCACTCCCCACTACCGGCATTTAAAACACCCCCGAGTTTTCTTGAGCAGGTTTGCTGTGCTCATTAAAATACTGTGAGCACTTATTGGCTATAATGAGCACTCATTAAATTCTGGTAAGTGTCAGGACTGTTCTGTGGAGTTGAACAGACCCAGGTTCTGGGAGGAGAGCTCAGGGGTGGGAAGATACTGGAAATACTACATTTTTCACAAGAACAGAACTAAAAACTTCCCTCCTTTTTTTGCTCTGAAAATAAAATGCTTACTGAGTACTTGAATCATTCCCCTGCCCCAGAAGGACTCTCAGCTCCTCTTATCAGAACAGGAAAAAATTAAAGATTTTTCCATATTTGCATCTCCTCATTTGAGAATTTTCTTACATTTGTTATTTAGAGATAAAAGTCTGCCTCTAAAAATTCACTTAGCAAAGTGGCTTTCTCAGCCTCAGGGAATGGTGCGGGAGGCATTGTTGAGCAGGATCCAAAGCAGCTGGAGAGGCTGCAGGAGCAGCAGGAGATCAGGAGATGAATGGGTGCATATCGGGGCAAGGATCACATTTTACATGCTCTGTTCTTATATTTATTTCCAGTTGGCTGTGTCAGACACACGCCCTGACTAGCGTGGCCATGCCTATAACCATAAAGCAGTTCCTGCTGCAGGATTCAGTGCTACTGTCTGTGCTTTTATCACTAAATGCTGTTCATCGCCCACTAACATTAGAAGATAAGAATTAACTAAACCCATATAAAAATATATTTTACCATGGGCTAACCCCCAGTGAATCAGAGGGCAAGGGACTAAGGAAACAGAATCAGACAAAAGCTTGAAGATCTGTACATCCTCCAAAAAGCTAGTGTATATTCTAGTTGGGTGGAGAGAGCTGCTGGAAGGGGAGGTTTCTGTACATATCCCTGGAGTTGATCCTTCTGCTGATGGCCTGCAAAATGCAATGGATCAGGAGAGGGCTCTGAGGGACAACTGGAGCAGAGAAGTTCAGCTGGCTTCCCAAGCAACTTCTAGAGAATTGACTGACCCACCACCACCAAACAGCAGAAAACATGGGACTGATGTACCAAAGTTCTGTTATTCTAAAGAAATAACGTTTCATTCCTGAAAAGGCAGAATCTGAAATGCCATTATGTTGTGCTTGGGCTGATGCCGACATCACTGCCTGTATGATGAGTCTGTGACCAAGTCTTCCATCACCTCAGAAATTCCTGTTTTTCAACTACATTAATCTAAAGTCCACAGTTCAGCACAAAATGTGTATCAAAATGGCATCAATTTCACAAGATTAAATAACTGGTCTGGTTAAGCTTTAATTGCTTCAGTTTGGCTCACTCTTCACCCACTCACAGGAGCTTTTTGTGGATTACTGCTTTATAATTGCTTGCTCCCTAAGCACACATGCATTGCAATGTTCTGAACACCTTGACAGCATCCTGGTTAGAGAAAATGAATGCTACATGTTCCCTTGATACAGCATTTTGTCTGCTGGATACAGCAAGTCAGAGATTGTTTACTCAACTTCTCATGGCCCATTAATGACATAATGTTGGACACAGCTGTTCAGGGCTTCACAAGACCAAGCAGAGGAAGAAATGCCGGGAGACTTCAAACATGCTGCTCACATCAGAACCTGTCTGGGAAAGTCCTTCAAAGCAGTCTAGGGGAATTCAGCCTTACAGCTCTCTCATGAAGTAAATCCAGGATTAAAGCCTCAAACTTAGTTTATCCTGAAGACTCGAATGATCTTAAAATAGCTCCATCTGACCAAGGTGGCAATTATTGCTTTGAAGAACAAAGGACCAGTCATTTAATTTTCATTCTGCTTTGCCAAATTATCTACTGAAAAACTAGGACCTGCCATATATAAAGTCTCACTAGCCCTGGAAGTGGAGTGTGCCTGGCTCATCATGTCCTGACCTTCAGTGTGTTTGAGCAGGAGAGGTGAAGCTCACACTGTAAAAAGGCAATTCAAGGTCAAGGTACCCCTTAAGATCTCAAAAAGAATTTGAACAGAGTTCAAGTGATGCATAGAGCACTCTGGGCCCAGAAGGGCCCATCTGACCCAGTACAACCTACCTCCCAGTACAGATGCCCAATATTTTTCAAGGAGTTTCTGGAAAGCTAACCCTGGCCAGTGGGTCTGTGCAGCAAGAGAGTGCTGCTGGCAGGACTGATGTGCACCAACCACAGCACAACAAGCATAAAGATATGCTCCACCTAAACACCATACCCAGAGAGCCAGCCTGGAATTTTAGTTTTTCTTCATGAAGCTTCTGGACCCATGTCATTATGAAACAACATGAATTTTCCCTAAGAAAAAGGCAAATCCAGTTGCTCAACTTTCCAGTCATGACAAAAAGCAGAAAAAGTCTAGGAGAAAGGCTCAAACCCATTCCCACAATTCAGTTCAAAAAAACGTATTTCATTAATTTTAAAACACTTAATAATTGAAAATTAATTTTCAAAACATGTCTATCATTTACATGTTTACATGTATATATAAATAGCAGGTAGGAGGAACATCATTTGCAACACCGAGCTCATTCCTCATCTTGGCAATACTGCAGACATGTCCAGCAGAAAAAAAGGATCATTGGGTAAATTTTTTCCTCCCTGTAATAACAACCATCCGTAGCAACCAAAACAACCCATTATCGAAGCCGTATCTGAAGTCATGTTCAGAGGAAAGATCATCACCCTCCCTCATCTTCCCCAAACCTTTCAGGGTAACCCTTACTTACAATTGTGAAGTTCATAACCTTCAGAATCCAGATGGTCATAGCAAGGTTCACCAGGATTAAAATCATTAGGAGCAGCACAAAGAAATAGAGGCATCTCTTCCTCCAGCCATAAATCCCCACTTTGTATACCTGGGGTCCTTCCGAGGTCTGCATGGTGCTCCGGTGCGCGTACTGTTCCTGAGGCATCTGAAATGATCACAAAGAAATAACCACATGTATTAAGAGGAAAGAGAAAGCTGATAATAAAAACTGCTTGTCTGTGCCTCTTGGAGGGCTTTGTTTCTTCTTTTTCAGAGTTTACCATCTGGGCAGTGTCTCTTAATATCTTGGTTCAGCGTTACTTTTCTTTCTGCTTACCCTACGCAGTAACTTACCAGAAGAGAATTTTGTGTGTTAAACGTGTATATATATATTTATAAATACATGTAAGCACAGTGTCTAAAGGTATCTTATGGAGCTCGCTCTTGAGTGACTCTGTTCACAGCCCCAGGTTTTGCAAGGCAGGCACTCCAGGGCCTCTAAGGATCCTGAGGGGAAAATTTTGCATGCATTTGGTAAAAGCAGTTGAGTTCAGCAGTTTGTTTTGAAGATGCAATATTACTTCTCACAGGTTTTAATTTAAATTAAAAAAAAAAAAAAATCTCAAATAAAATCACTCCTTCTAGCCAAAGAAAAAAGCCAAAAAGGAAATGTTTGACTTTTTCCCTTCCCACACCTCAATCCTTCTTCACTAAGTACACCTGAAGCACAAGGTTCTTCAGCTGCCATATCTCTACCAGATTATCCTCATATATCTAACGCTGGTTTAAGAAGGACTCTGATACCCTGGGTCGGCATGACACGTTAGGAAAACACCAGGGGGCAAAACTAAGGAAGGAAGGAAGGAAGGAAAGCTTGTGCTGAGGAAAGTAGTGCAGCAGCATCCCCAGGAAGAACCGCTTTGCCCTGTGGCGAGCACCATCCCCGCTCCCATACCCCAGCACCCAGCTGGCTCCGGGCGCTTGGGGATCTGGCTGCCCCCGCTGTGGATGGAACGAGGTGGGTGGTTTTAAAGAGCACTGCAGCTAGCTGGGACAGAGGTCTGGAAGACAGCCACTGCACAACGGTTGTGTGCGCATCGGGCTGTGATCGTGGAGGCGTGTTGTGCCACAGGAAAGAAAGTATACACGTTCTCACCCTTCACATTCAGGGAGCAGAAACCCACTTTCACAGGCTTCCCCCAGGGATCAGTCTCTTATGTTTTCAGACTTCTTTGACACACAGACTGAGGATATCATATCATCTCTAATTACACATAGTTTGCTGAATGTTTGCATTTTAGACTCTAGTCAGATAAGAAGCCACCAAACACGTTCTTGCACTACTGATTCAACACTGTGGGCTTCCTCCTCAGGGTACCTGGCATCGCCGTTTGTATGCAGTGAATTACAAAATTCATATAACAATGCAAGTTCCTTTCTGTGGCAGTCTGATCCGCAAGGGCAGAATGAGACAATGGTAGAAATCAGATGCTCACTGATAGCAGCTTATGTTTGTTAATCATTAGCTTCCTGGTTTTTCCCTTACTTTTTGGCTAATAGCGTCATACTCCAGCATCTAATAAAATGCAGTAGGCAGTCGGCACCGGTACAGAGCCCACCACAGGCTGATGCAAGGAGAGTTTCTCCACGGCATAACTTTTATTCCAGTAGCATTGCACCAGTGATGAAGTTAACATGTTATCTTTGCTGCTCCAATGCTGAAGCCCACACATTTGAGGCAAGGGCTGCCTGAAGAACCAGTTACCTTTCTTTTTACCTTTCACTGCTCCAGAAGTTGCTAAGACCTGTGTTTTCTAATGCTGCCTGGTGTTGTTACCTGCAGCATAGGGGATCAGCCACCTCTCCCTTCTTCCACAAGCCTTCACCCCTCACCCAGGCTGAAACACAGTCTCAGGTGCTAAATAAATCCATTCAGGTACTAAATTATTTTCAGATCAAAGGAACTGAAACATCTCCTGATCTGGATTTAGCAGCATATTCAGGAAGGCTGTGTTCAGCCCAGGCAGGTTGGTATGCTTGCTTTCTTCCCAACAGCGATGCAGGACCAGAAAGCGGAGGTGCCCATCTGCTGCCTCCCCTAATGTCAGCAACTCTGTTGATCCCCCACATTCAAAATTCACCACAGTGGCTGAAAACAGGAAGTTTTAAAAAAATAGTAACAAATGAGGCAATTCTTCCATGTTCTTCTCAGGTTTCTGAGGCATCACATTTCTAAGAATGTTTTCCCCTATGTTTGAGGGCTTCAGTCCACGAAGGAGAAAAGGCAGGTCAGACCTGTGCATCAGCAGGGTGCTGCAAAGGACACCCACATGAGGAGACTCTGGGCACCAGCACAGCCCATCTGCAGGCACCTGCCATGCTGAGCTCCCTCCTCTCCAAGGAAGGTGATGCCTGTGCTTGCTAAACTAAAACTAGAACAAGGCGAGCCTCAGCCAGCCCGTCTACGCCTCCAAGCCCGCCTGCTTTTTCCAGCTTTCTCAGCCAGTCTAAATAAAGGATCTCACACCCCCCCCGCAGCCATGCCTCATTTACAACCTCAGAGTACCCCAGTCCCAGCTAATGCCATGAAGATCTGCGACGTCAATGAGTGCAGACGGTCGTAAAATGTCAGGAGGAGCCAACGGCTCGCGGCAGGTAAGCCTGTTCTCAGTACAGGTTGGCTCAGCCAGTTTAACCAACGTGCATTAAAGGTACATCACTGAAGAAAGGTGTGTCTGTATTAAAGAGCAGTTTTCAATACTGTAAGTGGGCTCACCATAAATCACTTCTGCTGTTCGGACCAGCTGGGGTATCCATCTCCACATCACAAAACCACTCAAAGCCCAGGCAGAGCCACAGCTTTTACCAAGGGGGAGCAAAGCAAGTTGGTTAGAACAGATCCAACCCAGTATTTTTTCTCCTAGATGCGAAGTCAGCAACTGTGGAGGGCTTTGCAGCACAGAGCTCATCAGAGAGAGGAGCTGGGTCACCAACAAATACATGCGCTTGGAGAAAAACAGGCCTTTTTATACTGCTACCACCACTGCGATCGGTGCAAAGGGAAAACTTAAACAACAATAAATTACAGAGTTCCCACTACCTGGGGGAAATTATAACCACAACTACTGTACAGTCAAGGACTTTATTGCCTAATATTTTAGCGGGGGATCCTGGAGAGCACATATTAAATGCAGCCTCTCCCTTGGAGAAAATGAATAAATTGCATTGCTAACCCTCTCAATTCATGGAAGAGGTTTGACCAATAAGAAACAATATGAAGTACCCAGATCAAAATATCTCTTTATTGCAAAGCTTGTTTATTCTCTTTATCTCTTTTTTGTGCTCTCTTATTTTTTTCTTTACTTGCAGTCTCCAGGATGGAGAAAATAGCATATCCAGCTGGGGCAAAACTCTGCAGACATCAAAAGAACTTACAGGAACAGAACATAACCACAAAGAGCAACTTGTGTCCATACAGCAGCCTGATTTAGAGAATTTCTTTGGTTCCAATAAAATATTTAGCTCACAGCTGCCCTAACAGAGATAGAGCAACTGAAGTACTACAAACAGGCATGCTGAGCATGACTTAGTAATACAGCATAAATTTATAACAAGAAAATAACATGGGAATCATAGATAACATGTTCTTTCTATACAAACTCTCATATAGCTACATTTAAAGCTATATATGATTTCTAGCTAGCATTCCCCTCCTGAATTGTGAATACCAAAAGAAAACATTCATGTCTGTAGTTCTTCAGGAAGAGAAGACAGAATGATGGACAGAGAGTGCTGAGGCATGTTAAACAAATGAGTAGAGTAAGAAGGCCTGCAAGGCAACTACACGAGGAACCAGTTATATACGCTACCAATAATCTGCTCTGTGTGGGAGGGAAAAGTATGCTAGTCATAATTTACATTTTGGCAACTTCTTCCAACTCTAAAACATTAAAGAGAACTAAGGCATTAGGAAAAAAAAAAAAAAAAGGGCATTTGCAAGGAACCTCCCCCCACCTTTCAGTTACTGAGCTAAGGGGAAAGGATGCTAGTTGCTTGAATAGTATTTTTTTTCCTTCAGGAAAATATTAGGAACAACTACCTAATTTCATAACAGTGGTGAAAATATAATACTGAAACAAATACAGAGATTGGAAAGAGAAGCACTCCTTCCAAAAGTCAAATCTGAAAGTGTCTGCCTGACCTGAAACGGCTTAAAGACATACGTGCACAGCACTGGACGCCATCAGTGCCTGTACAATCCCATTTACAATACAAAAACTGCAGCATGCCAAACCTTTGCAGTTAGCCACAGACAACACCACCACGACTACAAAATTATAGCCTGGAACCTGGGTGATTCTCCAAGGAATTCTTGCTGCTGCTGCATAAAAAAAGAGTAATAAGTTTTTGCACAAGAGCTGTACACTGAGTCCTTATATATGAACACTGCAAACAGGGCCTGATATAAAATCCAGTCTGTTTAGAAAAGTTATTCATCCTTTTTGCTTTAGCATACCTTAGAGATACAGTCCATGACAAGAAAGATTTATTTGTTTTTTTAAGACCACTGGAAGAGTCATGTCACCATGTCCTGTGATCTGCACAGGCTGCTCGGCCGAGTACTTCTGGCAAAGAAGCTTCAGCCCTTTACTTCAGTGAAGCTGAAACCAGGACCAGCTGAAAGGCACCACAAATCAGAACCGGCACCGAGCTTCCAAAACTCACATCAGACCCCACCAGGTATGGCAAATCTTTAATACACAACTCTCTCCCCTTCCACCACATCCTTCTGCCCTGGCAGAAAGCTTCTCACTCAGGGTACACAACTCAGATTAATGATTCATCAGGCAGAAATGTTTTATATGCACAAGGATGGATAAACACTTTTCCCTGGCAAATACTGGAGCTGTAACATCCCCTGGCCATGCCGGCTTTGTAGATTCAATGAGGGTTATGAACAGGGTGAGGCATAACAAGAGGAATCAATGTTTCTGTGCCACAGGGGTTTCTTTGATCAGTGCTTAAATGATGTATGTTTAGTAATAGAACAATTTTAAGCTGAAAGGGGATGCAATCTGGGAAGGTGGCTTCTCTCTTATGAGCCCACGATATTTGTGCCGAAAATGCCCTAGAGCTCGTCAAAACTGCTCACTAGAGCACAGACCAAAAGCCCCTAAGCCCTGTGCAGCTGACACGGTACCTCTCCTCCCTACCTACTTGCATATTACTGAGGTGTAACAACTTCATCAGAAAAACGAAGTGCATCTGACCCCAGGCTAACCTGTAGCATGGTGATGGGAACACGTTTCTACAGATGAGACAGGGGTTCCAATTCCTTTGGGCCTTGAACCTACATCTCCCACATCTGCCTTCTCTTTGTGTCCGTATTACCAACATCCTTTTCTGTTTCTCTTTGTTTTCTGAAACAGAAACCTTTTCTTTTGGGCTGAAATGAGAAAAAAAAAAAAAACAACAAACTAAAAAGCCTTTAGAGGTGCTCTCTGCCGTATCACTGGGAGGCAATGTACTTGTATTTACTAGCTGTAAATGCTGTGCAGATTCATCCTCTTTAATTTCTCTTTTAAGTGCACACTATACAGCAGGTTCAAAAGAACAGACATTTCAGAAGCGTGACTGAGAACAAAATTTGGCATGAAGAAGAGTGTTTTGAGCCATCTATCAACAAGACTTTTTGCCTCTCCGCTCCCCATAAAACTCTCTCTCAAGCTTGACACCCCCAGGCCTGTTAATCCACCAATGTTATGACCCAAAATTGATTTATGGCCCTGCACATGGCCCTGCCTGGGTCTCCATAAAAGGATCAGGCTCTGAAAAATATGACTTCTCACTTGCAGCTTGGCCAGCAAGGGCTGAGCACTGGGGAACAGCCAGAAGGATGAAATACTTGCTGGGGTAGTTAAATCTCATAGCACTTTTCTCCATGAACTAGGGCTCTTCTATCCCGATGGCTGTGCCAGCATGGTTCCTGCCACTGGTGTCCCCACAGCTGAAACCTTCCCTCTCTGCTTGTGCCTCTGTTTCTGTCAACAGTTCCCATCCCTCCACATGGGGAACAGCACTTCTATGAGCTGGGAAGACCATCATCACTCAATGCCCACTTCTCGTGTATCAGTGCAATGTGATATATAGCCAGAGACTCAAAAAGTGGAAGGAAACATCCTAAGGAATGTTTTCTTCTTTTCTGACTAGTTTCTATCAGTGAGGTTCATCACATGCAGGGTTATTCAAATAGCTAGCCTGATTCTGGCAAACATAAGCACATCAACAAGCCTTTCTTGGTCTCAACAGTCCATTGGTGCATCCTCTGCCTGATCCACCAGGTAATAGCTCTTTTCCCATCCCCACCTCTTGTATCTTGAGGAAGTCGGACAGCACAGGCAGCTGGGGAGACCTTGGGGATTCATCTCCTGGTAAAGCATCTCTAATCCAGATCCCTCAATGCTCCAGGCTACCCCCTACCTCTAACATCTTTGGAACTCATGTAATTTCCCCAGTTGCTAGGGCTGACAGCATTTCGACAATAAATGTGCTTGAGGATAAGGGCACTGCAAAAGCCTCAGCTGATAAACTAGTATCTCTGAGCAGATGGACTGAACGAAAAACTGAACATGGGATTTTTGCTCTGCTCTGTCACTGCTTTGCATTCAAGGAGCACTTACACTAAAACTCTAAACATATTAGAGTTTGCCAGAACAAAACAAAGTAAC
Source organism: Athene cunicularia (assembly GCF_003259725.1). Taxonomy (NCBI): domain Eukaryota; kingdom Metazoa; phylum Chordata; class Aves; order Strigiformes; family Strigidae; genus Athene; species Athene cunicularia. The sequence goes on along the minus strand of NW_020799117.1, from coordinate 8,343,504 downwards.
AGGCAGCTCCATCTCTGAATAACATCTCCTAAACTAAAAGTGGTATTTTATTATGATGCTGCAAGAGTCTGTGAGCAATGTGATGTTACTATCGCTTCCCTTCTCTGAGAAGCAGAGAAACACATCTGTTCTCTTATTTATGAGTGTTTCTTCCAACTTTTAGACTTTTTTCTTGATAGTTACCTTGTCTTGATATATTTCTTCTTCAAAATTAAGGAGAAAATGGAAAGTTAACAAGGACGAAAAAGTTTCTGCAGTGAGATCTCTATCAAGCTAGTCAACGAAGAATGTCTTTCACAAAATGCCCCACAATTTGTAGCGATACATTCACACTGCATGCAAACATCATACCGGCTTTGCTGCATTCACACGCTGGTTCCTTTGCACCATTCAGATAATGTGAAGCAATCATAAGCCTATGTCCATCTGTGCCAAGTTTATAAACACTTTCTCACTGGAGCGTCTCAAAGCAGGATGAACAAATACGAGGGCTACACTAAAATAGCCAGCAGCAGGTGTGACTGCAGGAGGCTGCGGGAACAGCAAGAGGGATATAATCAACTGAGCTCGAATTAGAAAGCAAGCTACAGGAGGTGATACTTTGCAGACTTCTGTCCCGACACACTCTCACCCCACAGTACCAAGAAAAGAGATACGGCTTGTAGGAATGTGCAAAGCAGGATCATAATATGGATTTATACGGCTGGAATCCAACCGGCATGGCACAAGTTGAGAACTGTGGGCTTGAGCATGTGCCAGGATCCAGAGTACAGTCTCTGCAGTGATCCTGCTCTCACAAGTTAAAACTTGTTCTGCTGCATCTTCCCTCCACATGATGTGCTTCATGTGCTTATCCATTTGTTTGCACAGACGCACTTGTTTTCTAGTTTGCTCTTGGGCAGGACCAGGAGAAGGAATAGATGTATCAGGGTGTGCTAACGGCTCTCTTATCTCTATGCTTCCAAGATCAAGAGACCCTCCAGTTTCAGTTTAGATGCATAATACTGTCTGCACATGCACACATGCTTCAGTTCTTTTGGATACAAAGCAAAGCTTGAATACTTGACCCGGGTGGAGCTGCAGAAAGGGCACCTCTGGCAAAGGGAGGCTCAGGAGCATCTGCCAGAGTTAGGGAGGATCCCCCCACCTCCCCCCATCAAATCTAGCCCAGGGTGTTGCAAAGAGCCTCCCCTGCCCTGCCTGGACTCACACTCACACACCAGTGTCTCCACTGGGGTCCCGTCAAGAGGGGGTATGGCAAACAACCTATGTAGGCACTTGGGACATCCCATGGTCCAGACTGATCCCATACCTGATGAAAAACCTGCACTGCTTGCCTCACCCAGACGTGGGGCAGGAGCACCCCTACAGCCAGGTACGGCAGCACAGCCCTGGCTGCTTCTTGCTAAGACAGATATATTCCAGTCTCTTTATCTCTCTGGCTCTACAATGCTGGTGGTCAGATTTGGGAGGTGGGATGCTGTATGATCACAGGCAGGAACTTGAATTTTTTCTTTAAAAAAGGGCTTATAACTGGCAGTGAAGAAGATAATAGGCTGGCTGGGTGCCTAAATTAACAGCTGCTGAGAAAAGCAGTAGAGCTCCAAGTTTGCAGGGTAAGATGGCAGCCTGTGAAGGCTTGAGCAGTCCAGATCATATGAGACCTTAATTTACCACAGCATTATCACCACAGGTGTGTTTTCTGCAAAGCAAACTTTGAGCTTATCAAGCTCTTCATTCTCATCATATGCCTCCCTGTTCCACAGCTCATCTCTATCCTTCCTCTCACTCCCTTCACCCCCATCAGCCTGCAGGAAGCTACGGCACATCCACATCTCTCAGAAAATGCCCTTCCTGCACCCCAAACCAGCAAAGTCTTCACTTGGCCAGAACCAACCCATTTCAGCTGACCATCACTTTCACAGGAAAGTTGAAAGGAGAAGATGCTCCACACACCTTTCTTTTTCCCCTTTGATCTCATAGAAGCTGTTTATATTGGACCAGACAATATTCCCATTAAAGATCCAAATCCACTGAATCCCACTGTCTCCAGGTAAGGTTTGCTGTCTGCCTGAGCCTGCTGTTATCCTCCGGACATGTACATGCTTCACCAGCATTAGTGGGAGAAAGCTCTGGCCCTGTCACATACTGGATCTAACACACTTCGGTGGTGAACCTCACCTTGTCACCGATATTTTTGGATTGCCGAGATGAATGACTGTTTGAGCCCTGTGCATGCAGTCCTGCTGGATGCAGGCAAAGCAAACTGTGAGTCTACTCCCATGAACAAGCCAGAAACACTTAGTGCTGTCCCACTGTATAATTTAATATCCTTAATTCATTCCCTGTTGAAAGATAAAAAAGCAACACCACCATAAAACATGGCTAAAAAGTATTTTCTACACATCAAATAACACTGCTGTGAAAATCCAAGGAAGACACACTGGCAGAGGCAAGGAAGTTTGTGAAGCTACGCGAGGCAGGCTCCTCCTGACACCTCCATCCGCCTTGACGAACGCGCCATACTCTACCTCCCAAACACGAGCCTCCCATATAAGGTGCTGATATCTCTGCAAAGGCAAGACAAGCTTTAATGCTGCAACTAAAAGGATGAGAGAACATTGCCTAAATCTGGCAGGCTCCTAAACAGAGTGCAAGCTTTTTATCACAGATGTTCCTTAAGTTATTTGGGGAAAAAAACACAAATCAGAAGAGAAGATGCAGACAGAACAAGCCCCTAAATTAATGTTTTTCCCTTTAATCTGCTGTACGTGGTTTCTGACTGTTGCATTTTGCTCATGCTTTATAAATACAGAAAAAAATATGCAGAGGAATCACAAGCATAATCACAACGATTATTACTGAGTTACTGCCTCTCTTCACAAGCTAGCTGTACCAGGACTTGCCAAACAACCCCCGGACAAACATACCTTCAACTCATTAAACAACTGTAATACAATGTACATATAAATGTATTTATCGTGACTGAATCACATTTTTAATCAAAATCTGTAAGTGACACACGGTACAGAGCCAACCTTTTGGTGGCTTCATGTGTATATAGCCTTCAGGTTATACACACACTTATTCTCTAAAGCGAAAAAGTTGGGAATTATTTGGTTACAGCACAGACGCAGCGCAGGAGTCGCTTTGCTGGCAGAATTACTACCAAAGCAAAGTTAGTCAGAAACCGCCACCCAGCCTCAAACTACTCCCATCCCTTTGCAGATATGCCACAACTTCCCATTCTTGACTTTTCTTCTCTAAACAACAGTCTGAAAGCAAGAAGCCTCTCTGCACGGGCACAAAAGCACCGCAAATCTCCGCGGCCGCAGCGAGAAGGAGCGATGCAGCTCTTACCTCTCCCTCGGCGGGCAGATGAAAACTCGGAGGGGTGCTGGAGGCTGGAGGGAAGATGCAGCACAGCTTTCAGAGCAGCACGAGGCCTGGCCTGTGCTCATGAGCTGCCCCTGTCAGATTTTCCAACAGCAGAGTTGCAGCCAAGTCCCTGCCCATGCCTGAAGAATTTCCTGAACAGCATTCCCGTTCTTTTTCTAACTGCTTTGAAACCACACTGTCTGTACTTCAATAAGGCTTTGTCAGGCCAAGTAACAGCTACTGGGCTGGCTCCAGATAGCAATTGAAAACACATGTTTTGCATTAAAAGCCCCTTCTCCACGCACACATTCAGACACAGACACCGCCGTCCGCGCTCAGCCCCAGACCCGGCACGTCTTGCCTTTGCAGCTATAAAGCTAGCCATTTTGGTTAAAGAGAAGAAAAGAATTACGTTGGTGGGTATTTTCTTTGGGGAGAGGAAAAAGGGGATGGGAGGGATCCCATTCCCGCAGATAACACCTCGCCCTGCCTTGAGGTTTGCTAGTATCAGTGGGTCATTGGCGCCCAGGTTAACAGGCAGCTTCACTAAACCTCAACAAGCAAGGAAGAACAGGAATTAAAATTTCAGTTCACCACTACTCTCCTCTTACCTTTGCCTCTGTCTCTTCTAAAAACTGTGAGAAAAGCAAGCATATTTTTAGCATCTCGAGACTCATTTCAGCACATCAGAACTGTATCCTTATCTTGACACATACTCCTGTATCTGCTTATACTAAAAATAATACAACTATTTTTGAGTACTTTCATCCCTTTCTGCTTTCCAGCTGTCCCAACCCTTAAAAATATTTTAAGCACCTTGCATCTCCTTTTAAAGAGCCTTAACGCTGCTCTGGTGTTGGCTTAAGGAAAAGAAATAGAAGATATAATGTTATACCTTTAATCAGAACGGGTCCCAGTTCTTAGTGTCTGTAATCATTTCCAGACAGCACCACGGGTCAAGGCAGCAAATGCGGGCGCTGCAGCTGGCGATGCCCTGTGCCTGGCATGTGCCCGCGCAGCAGAGCTGGAGTAGATGTGGAAACGCACATGGATGTCCCCCTTATTCCACCACAGCTAAGTCCCACCAAAGATGAAACACAGCAGCAGAGTTGTCAAGGTAACAATATAGAAAAGAGACAGTTTAAAGAGAGAGAGTTATATTTTTCCCTCTTAATGTTCCTTTTCAAAACCGGGCACTCCATTTCTATTGGGTTATTCTGTTCTGTGATTTACAGAGGTGCAGTGGCCAGATGAAGTGTTTACAAGAGACAAATGCATCTGGGAACTGGAAATAACAGAGCCCTATGTATGGTCTGATCCAGAGCTCACCAAAGGCAGTAGGAAACCTGTTGCTTTCCACAGGTTGTGCATTAGGTTTGTAGCAAAGACTTATTTATCCGCAGGAAGGTGGGATCTGCCTTTCACACACTGGCAATGAGATCTCACAAAACCCGCATGGGTTACCCAGATGGAAAGCCTGAAGTACTTCACCCACCCAACCTGTTCTCAGAGCTGCTGTAGTAACACCGTGCATGGCTTTCACCCACACCCTGCCCTCCTACCAAAATGCCCTTTCCTTAACTCCTGCAACGTCCTGCCACACATCAGTCAGCACGTCAGTCAGCAATATTGCCCACACGCCCTGGCAATGTGCACAGGCCGGATTTTGGCAACCCAGACCAGCATCCCAACTGCACCAATTTCAGTGGGGATGTATGTGGAATATGATGCTATTTTACAAAAGACAAGACACTATGAAACCACCTGGTCATTCTGCCTCAGTTTTCAAGACTATAAGCCAAGCAAAAGGCATGCACACGCGCTGCACGCATACAACCACTGCTGATAGCATTTCAGATTTATTTGCACAGCTTGTGAGGAGTCAGTTTGTGCCAGAACAGAAACCACAGACTTTTGGATCACAAATCAGGAGAGCTATCAATGCAGCTAAAAGAGAGTATCCTAAACCGTCTGTAACAGCAATGATAATACTCTTTGGGTTGGCAAACAGTAACGGCTGAAACCAACGGCGCCTAAAACCTTTTGAGTCTCTTAGTATAAATAAACTGAAACAGAAAAATATGAACTGCAGATTCACATAATTAGATTTTCAGTTATACAGGACAATCAAGCATCTACAGGCATCAGCAGAGCTGTTTGCAAGACAATAGTAGTCTTTGCCTTCTGTCTCAAATTTCCCCATGGTCTTTATTCAGCAAACCAGTTATGTATGGTGACAGGCAGTAATTTCAGTGGATCGACGTGTGTTTTGAGTTAAGCACATGCTTCAGTGCTTTGTGGTCCAGCACTTCTTATGGCAGCCTGGCTCCAGCAGGACCAATAGTCAAATCATTTACCACATGGCAGTATGGTAGTTTGAAATTATTGAGTTCTTTACATAAACACGTTGAATCAGTGGTTTTCAAAATTTTCTTTGTGTGTCAACCCCAAAATATTTGCCAAAGGTGGTGCATACCCCTGTAATAATTTCACAGAGAGATATTTCTACATACCCTACACAAAGGTCTCTGTCATTTTTTCACAGTTCCCTTGGGAATAGTCCACAGGCCTCCCATACATCTGTGGACCACAGGCTGGAAACTACTGCTGGTGGTAACTTAATCCCTTATTAAAGATGTAAATGATCTCTTCTGTTTATGTGCCATACTTTCTATTTTCAGAATATTTATGCGAGCTAGCAGCATGCTGGCAGGTAGAGACATGGGGAGGTGACAGCATTAATACCACACTTTTTCCATTGGCATAATTAGTAGGCCAAGTCTATAAATATTTACACTAAATCTGTCAGGCATCACACCAACCTCACTGATAACTTAAGGTGTCTTACTGTAAACTGCATTAATGCCTAACTATTTTGTCATCAAGTAACACATAAAATGCTCTTTCAAGCTAAGCCACTTTGACTAGGTTGTTTTTATCTCTTTCTCATTTGGGTATGGGGTTTAAAGATGCTTCAAGCATCAGGACTGTGGCTCAGGGACCATTCTATTTTTCTGTTATTGAGCTATCATTTGTATTAGTGCCAGTGCTATCAAAAATATATGAACCTTGCAAGTGTAAAACTTAAGTTGATGTCGACATAACTATCTGCGTAACTGCTATTATTTCTCAGTACTGGCAGGGTTATGAGGAATAAAGAAACCAACTAGAGCTCTTTGGGAAGATAAAAACAAATTAACCTCCCTCAAAGCTCCAATATCTTTGCAGCTGGAGACTGCAACGTGTAGGGACTTCCACTTTGTGCAGGAGATCCACTCCACCTGGATCTATGAATTTCTACACCAGGAAATACATGAGACCCACAAAAGGTAGGAAGGAAAGTTCCTTCTCTCCCACTTATACCTGTCCTGCATTTTTGCATCCAGCATTTCCTAGAAGCACCTGAAAATTATTTAGCATTTACTGTTGACTTAGCAATATTCCTAACTAATTCTGCTGTTTAACTGATAACATCTATTTGCATACAAATCAAAACTCGGGATTTTCATGCCATGCAGATTTCCAGGGACTCGCTCAAACATTCACAAAACCTTCCTAAGAAAATCAGAGCAAAACAAATATGCAGAAAGAATCAGCATTAAATGCAGGTGTGTGTGCACCTGGAGTGGAGGAAGAAGTCAAAAAGAAAATTTTAATAGCTGAATGAGATAATTAAGCAATCCCTTGTTCGAGCTTTCCCTCCAAATGCCTTTTTGTTAATCCATTAAATCTCTTGAAATATCACAATAGAATAAATATAAATGTTCAAATATTTTTAAACTCTCAATTGAAAGGAATCGTCTGCCTAATTATTATTTTAAGTTGCCCTCAGCCTTAGATTCTTATAACAGATCTCTCATTTATGCATGCGGAAAGGGAGAAGACAAGATTCATTTGAGTTCCATTTCCTTAAATGCAGAATTAAGGTAGCTGATGGATTAGAAAGCTAACTATTTTGGGTCATGAAGCCATGGGAAGGCACCTATTGGCATTCCTGATGGATTTGTCCAGCCCTGAGCATCCAGAGAGGATGGAAGGCAATGTAATGAGAAAGGGAGGGGAGGAGGGGGTTCCCCAGATTTGTTTAGCTAATGGCAGTATTTGTAAGAGAGGAATGCTTCACTGGAGGGAGAAAACCCTTCCCTCTGTGTGTGTGCATGGGAGTGGGTCTGACTGGATGGTAGGGAGAAAAATCCTATTTCAGTGCTGCAGCTGCGAATGAATGAAGGCACACAGGTCATCAGGTAATCACACACAGGACTGAGATGGGCTTGTTGAACAAGTGAAAAGGAAATGGGAGAAAATGAAAAAGCACGTGTGTGTGTGTGTGTGTGTGTGTGTGTGTGTTCGGCTGTAAGAAGTCTGTTGTGACTATTCTTGGAGAGTAACTGACTGTGCATGCAACCATGCGCTGGAAGCAGCCAGACCTGCAGCGCCTACATCCTCACCCACTGCTCTAGTTTCTTCAGAGGAGATAAATATGGCTACATTTTAGTAAGGAGCTATAAATATAGGACTGATTATGAGATGCAAGATCTTCTAATTCTTGGAAACTAAAGCTAAAGAGGGGCAGAGCTAATGCTGCTGTGGCCCTGCTCTTGCAGACAGGCATTCAAGGATGCTCTGAATTTCACGCAGATGAGAAACACCAGTAACAGCAGAGGTGACCCGAAAGTGGAGACCTTGCTTCACATGACACTGAGTTATTTAGATCCGAGTACTAAATCTTGCCCTTTCTATTCATCTGGAGTTAGCAAACAGTACGATAGCTTAAATGAACCAAGGGAAATACCACAAAAAAAGTCCCAGTTTCAGAATAATTTTACAGGTGAGCTAGGGAATGGGAGGTCAGGGCAGCAGACGGTGTCACTTGCACAAGGCTGAAAACACAACACGAGTTCAGGTGAAGGACTGAGCTTTTATGAGATGCCAGACCTAGAGAGCTGCTGCTCAGGGTCTGAGTTCAGAAACATCAGTATCTGTGCTGCTGCTACAAGACAAGGATCAAAGTAGCAAAATGTCATCACCAAAGGCAGAGAACTTCTGCATAGGCTCAGGAGAGCTGTAGAAAAGGGAGGGTAGAGGATGGAAATCGAAGTACCCAGCATGCCAGAACAATAGCAGGCTCATGCTTAATGTTGCACAGGTTGATGTGTAACACCTGCATTAAGAGCAACCTACTCCTGATGGCTATTTTCTCCTTGGGGTCTAAGACCTGCAGGCTCCCTGAGCCCATTTGCAGACTGCAGTGCACCTAATCAGTAACTCTGTGCCATGCTCCTTTTTCCACAAAAGCTGCAGCAGTGTTCATCCGTCAGCTAAAGAGCCACAGCCAGGACCTCATCCAGCCCCTCCCCTCCGCCACCAACCACTGCTTCGTAATTATTCTGATTATTTCAGCCCTTTGCAGGCTCTTCTCACAGAAATAATTTAAGGCCAGCAGAGCTTGTTAATAGGTAAAATGGAAAGTGTTCCTTTTCATTTCTCCAGCAACATTAATGTAATTATACTGAATCATTCTCAAACTATGTGGGCTGTAATTTCAAGGCAATATTACTATTACAGAGCCCTGTTCTTCCAGCCAGCATGTGTCATACTCCCCATCCAGAAGTTATTTATCAATAATCGGAAAGGTCTTCATTTACAAACAATAGAGCCTCTTCATTTGCAGCATGACAAGGAAGCAGGATGGGTGTCACCACGCAAAGTTGTGCCACTTCCCTGGCTTCTACCCCTCTGGCATAAGGAATGCAAGAAAGAAAAAATAACCATGAAGATTAATTTCATACAGATATAGGAGCAAATATTCAGTTGGCCAGGCCAATAATTGTTCTTCTATTAAAGTCTTAACGGTATCCAAATTTATTACACTTATCTGAGCAGCCTCACCCTTCATTCTTTCAGAAATTACGTTCAAGGCACATAGCTGCTCTCTAAGCTTCAGTTAGATATATGCCCCAACACAGACAAATCTTCACCTCAGCCTGCAGTAATCCTCTTCTGGGGGAAAAGTTTCAGTTCCTCTGCCAGCTCTACTGTGGTGAGGATTTCTGGAGTACAGATATGCCATGGTGCTTACATTTAATGCAGAGCATGGTTGCTGGTCAAGCAGAGCTGTTCAGCAGTCTGTGCTTATCAGAGGCTTTCCCTTTGCACTCCTGGCTATTTTTGTTCTGTCGAGAAAGAAGCTCTGCTTGTTCTTACACTTAGATACCCTATTATATCACAAAGTTTAACACCACCTGATGCACCCAAATTTGGCTCTACAGCACAATCTTTGTAGGCATCATATCTGTATTTTCACAAAGCAATTAGCAGGACTCTTGCAGAACATAGTAAGGCAGACTGTCAGTCCATGAGCAGCCCTGGACATTGCCAGCTGTTTTAATGAGCTGTGCTATGTCATTCTGGACACTAAGACTTTTGCATAATCCTGTAAACCTCCTGAGATGAGCAACAGTGACCTCCATACATAGTATCTGATCCCAAGGAGAACTCTCGCCCTCCTCATCTCATGACAAAATTAGCCACTTGCCATCAGGCTAAAACTAGACATAAAACCAGATATAGAAGTAGATACATCTAGATTAGACTAGATATAAGGAAGACATTTTTTATGATGAGGGTGGTGAAACACTGGAACAGGTTCCCAGAGAGGTGGTAGATGCCCCATCCCTGGAAGCATTAAAGGTCAGGTTGGACAGGGCTCCGAGCAACCTGATCTAGCTCATTGCAGGGGGTTGGACAAGATGATCTTTAAAGGCCCCTTTAACCCAAACTAATCCATGATTCTAAAAGCTGATGTACAACATCTGCTCTAGAATAAGAAGCAAGGAGACAGCAGTTCTGGCAATCAAAATGATGAACAATCTTTGGCCAAATTTTGCAAATTATTTCTCTCTGCTTATCTTCTGCGAGAGGTGATAAGATACATACCGTTCCTAAAGCAGCTCATGACAGTACGCAGATACTTGAAGACACAGCAGAGTAAAGAATGATTATGCTTATATATAAATAAATGCACACATGCACATATATATTGTGAGTTTCAACAGAGAATGAGGGGGAAGGTTTAAAAAGCAAATTGATAGGAACATTAAGCTACACTGAGATTGCGTAGAATGTGTGAGCCAGAGGGAAGGAAAAAAGTTGTAATGGCCTGAGAAATAAATGCATGTTTGTATGTCAGTAATCATGCCTGACCTTTGCCAAACTCAATATGGTAGAGGCATATCTGTGAGGATATTTACTTCAAGGAGCATGAAAAGGCCATTGTGCAAAAATTCCAGACTCAGATTTATCTACAGATACATACCCGAGGGCCTCTCAATCTCAGCATCTCTGCTACAGTTATTGGCAGGATATCGCAAAGAGTAAAAAGCCATTTAATTGGGAAATCCCTTTATCACTGTGACTATTACCTCTCAGTTTCTGAGAGGATTTCTTGTGCTTTCCCATACCTAACCAGTTTCTTAGAGCCTGTACTAGGGCTTTTTCCTGTGTTCAACAGCGGCAGAAAGGGCTACGATGTCTAAGAAAGTTGATGAGACCATTTGCACTTGGTCTGCTGTCCTCTTCCAAATATTTATCTAATTCTGCAGCTGTTAAGGCTTAGCCCTCACTGAAGTGACAGAGAGGGCTGCTGCTTCCAAATCTCTGTGTGAGCCAAAGACTCATGCTAAGGATCACTGTAAAAGTGTTTGGTACCATAAGAGTATGGAAGAGAGAGACAAATATCCTGTCCCTTCCTCTTCAGAGTAGAGAGTCAACATACAGTTTGATTCTCGACAACATCTTTTTATCCTATAACCTTATAATTACAGTCTTGGATTACTTGTGAGCACTGTGGCCCCAGCAGCCTCCACCAGCACTATACTGCAGAAATCTTTAGCGCAGAACTGGAGGAATGGAATGATGTTTCTCTTGCAATATTCATTTCTACACGGTAGAAAAATGAGTGGCTCATTGTGAGACTCATCTAAGTGAGCAAATGTACCCCTACAGCTTGGCAGCAACAGGATCTTTTCTTCATTAGTAGGGCATGGGGAAAACCTTGTCTCATTCATATATTTTGGAGTGAAATTTCATCACTGCTGTGATTAATATTAACATCATTTCTGCCCTACATTCTCCATTCTCTCAGGCTAAAAATGCCCTCCTGGTTTTCCTGATATTGTTCAATGAGAATCACAAAGGGAGTGAGGGCAAGGAGAGAAAAGGAGGGAGACGTGCTTTACATCTTGTATCCAGACTTACTTTTTGGGCAAAGTAGCTGTCAGGAAGGTGAGAGCTGTTCCCTCCTAAAATGAGAGGGACTTTACCTGCCCACTTTTCTCCCAAAATGATGACAAAAGTTTATGTGGATGCTTCTCAAAGAGTAGCACAGTTTTCATGTTCTCTCTCACTCAGAGGTGTACTTCCAGTTATAGTTTAATTCTATGTAATCACTAACTGGTAATTAAAAAAAGCTTATTTGATTTTGTCTTTTTTCCAAGTGCCCGTGTGGTATATTCTCATCATTGAGACATGTCCTGTCTCCTTGGTTTCTGTGGGCTACGGACATACTCAAGCTGGAGTAAACTCTCCTTCCACTACGGCAGGAAATATGCAAAGTGAAAAATTACATCCTTTTCCTACAAAACCTGTTTCCAAATGCAAAGATGACCTAATAAAAGGCTCGGTGTTTTTGTAACACCCTGCATTACAGAAGATCGACATAAGAGAAATTACCGCAGAGCACTTACTCTCATTTGTGTGTGAAAACATATATGTGTATTTAAGTAGAGTGATATTTAAGTAACAAGTAATGTATTGTTACAGTGGAGTTAGATGTGAATTCTGCAGCAAGGGCTCCTACCTGAGAAGGCCAGAGGTTAAGTGTTTCTCAACATGCTGCTCGAGCAAGCGAGCATCTGCCCCCTTGTATGAAGCAGCACTGCGCGGCATTTGCATTAGCGCTGCTGAGCAAAGCCTCCTCCTTTCACTCCTTCAGCTATTTATCATCATCATAGAAAATCGGGAGCAACTTAGCACAGAAGTCTCCATCCCTACTGCCATACAGAGGTTAAACTGATCTCCCTGCAATGCAACAGCAAAGCCAGCCATTTCTTTTAACCTAAATCACCCAGGTAGTTAGGCTTTAAAGGAGAGTGGCGGGGGAATGCATGTGTTTGCAGGGGATGCTGCTGGGAGCACGATCTGGAACAATCCCAGAGTTTTATGGGTTTATCGCCCCAACACATAAACTTTCTCCCAGTAGGGCTCCTTTTCACTTACCTGTTTTTATTATTCTACAGCTGGAACTCCATGGCAAATCTCTCAAAGGTTAACAGGCCTGTCCAGAAAGCACAAGAAACAGCCCAGCTACAGTCTATGAATTTTAATGCTCTATATTACAACAACATGCTATTTTTATACCAGATAGCAGTCCACAATGAGCACTATTTTGGTCACTGTGTATGATATGACAGAGGTCAAGGAAAGGTGCAAATAACAGTTGTAACACAACCCACCTGCAAATAATAATAGAAGACCACCATAAAGATGGAACGGGAGAGAGAGGGGAAATAACAAACCGGGGAGATTCAGAGAGACTCCAGCAAGGGCACCTCCATCTGCTAGCCCTGGAAACCAAGTAAATGTTGTTGTGCTACAGCAGGTCGGCACGCATCTCAGACAGATGGTGATTCCCCATATGAAATTAGTCAATCTTTCTTTGATAGGTTTCAGAAAGCCCCGCTGCTGTCTTCCTAAGAGAAATGACACCTTTACACTGAAAGTTACAGGTTGTTGCAGGCAAAAGGACAGAAATACACCCACACACTTTCCTCATCCGCTGTACACTCAAGTCGGCCGTGTATTTTGCAACAAGGAATGCTTGCAGGCACTGAAACATCTCTCAGACACATGCTCACTAAACCAACATGTTTTAGAAGCTATTTTAAAAAACCCGAGAAAGCTGGCTACCAGAACACGTGTTGCATTTCTCCATTCACTACAATGCAGTGAGCAGCAAATCTTGTACGTGATGCCTAAGCGTCACACATCTCAGTAAAGGATTTCTAAGCACCTTGACTAATCCTTGACTCTTGCCAAGGAGCAGATGACCACATCAGACTGTGCAATATTGACACAGCTCTGGCTGGGATGCATGCCTGCACTGCACTGCTCAAGGTGTAGCCGGAGGTTCCTGGGTCCAGCCCCTGAACAAGCAAAGCACTTGAGCACAAGTCGTGTTTCAAGTACTTTCTGTAATAGATGCTTACATGAGCATTTCACATAAATTATATGCAATTCTATCCACAGACAACTGGAGTAATCCATGAATAAAATAATTCAATAAAAACCTGCTTCAGTGACTTCTTTAAACGAGCACAAGAAGCCCATCAGCCTTACACTTTCTCCATCTTTTTATCTGCTTTCAGAACTAAGTAGGGTTGCCCATTTGAACTCCTTCCAACCTTAAAGCTGTGAAATTAAGGGCCAAACTCTCTCACTGGAGGATGCAGTACAAGATGTGAACAGTCAGTCAGGCATGAAGGCTGGGACCATGCTTGAAGAGTAAGGGCTGGCAGGTCTGCACCACGTAAATGCCAATTACAAGAGGGCCCAGAGAGAGTTTAGCCCGGTCTATCCTAAATTATTTGCATTTCTCTATAAAGACAAACTCAATGATTCCTTAAATATAAAAATTTATCACAATTATGTGCTGGGATTTCTTTATAATTATCTTAAATACTTTACTCTCCAGAAAATGTGGTTGAAAATGCAAGAAAATTATGCTGATAATTTTCTCATAATTAGATAGATTCAATAAAACCTAGTGCTTAGCATGTTTTGCATCTGTGTACTCTTTATATAAAATTAGTCTCAAAGATATCTCTATCTTTTTTTAGTCATTTGCTATCAAGCACATCTGATCAGGCAAGGATGGACTTCATAAACAGATACCTCGAGGATTATTTAAAATCATTACTTTGCTCAAAAAACAGTTCCCTAGCACTCCAGTTTTCCCTTCTGCTACTGTTATGCAAAGCTTGGAGAATTATGGGCTTTGGCTTGTTCTGAGAAGAAACCAATTATGGAACTGGTGATTTTTGTTGGAAGCCTGGTTATTTACGAAGAAAATCAGAAGTCTTGTTTCCATGGTGGGAAGAATATGGGGGGGAAAAAAAAAAAAAGTAGAAATCTTGTGGCCCACTGCTCCAAATGTCGTTCAACCAGCATTTAACCAAAATGTTTGCCCGAAACATTTGCTGCTTTTTGAAGCTAAAAGCAAAGATGAGCATGTACATTTTGGCAGAAAATATATCTTACCTAGGGAGCACTGATGAAGCTAAAGCTACTGGTAGACTCATAAAACCTATTGCCATAGTTTACCTGGGAATGAAGCTTCCATCTCCTGGTTAAGATAAAGAAAATCCCTAGAAGGTGATAAACAATTGCTTGCTTTCCTATGCAAAATGGTCCTTGTGTCATGGAAGTCATATCTAATTTAACTGGGAGTGCACAAGATTAGCTAAAAATGCTTATATGTACTCAAAAAGACAAAAGATAGTTATGGAGCTCCTTTCTACTATCTTTTCAGAGCAGTTTAGCAGTTCATGTCTTCAACTCTATAGATAAGCACCTCTATTTACTACTCTAAGTATGTGATCTTTTCTCTCTGTGTGAGAAATTTTTAATCTTCCTTCAGAGTACTGTCCTTGTTTCAAAGTCTGAAGAATATGAAATAAATACGTTATTGCATATAAACAATGCATAACATAATAGAGCTTCTAAATTCAGAGTGAGCTGAAGATATCAAGTTTGTTTTCTTTCTCAGTGATTGATGCCCTCTAGAAGAAATAATAATTATATGGCACAAGGAGGAGGAAAAAAGGCATGTTGAATGACATAAGCAATTAGTCAAAACATAACTAAAACACTGAGAAAAAAAAAAAAGCTTTAAAACTGCTTAGACTAAGACAGCATTATTATCTGTAAAATGGATGAAAAATAAAACCCCTCCAATAAGAAAAGGACTTAAGAAATTTGTTATACACTAATGCCATCTACCAGACATCAGTGGAAGTAGCAGAAGAAAAAGTCAAAACAGTGAATACGACAAAGATTCTGTAAGAACTTGTGCACAGCCCCAAGTCTTTCTTTTTTTTTTTTTTTTTTAGCAAGTACTGAATTCAAAATCTTGTCGTGTTTTCGCTTGTTTCTCAGAGCAAGGATTTCAGGGCATCTGTGAATGCAATTATTTATCACTTCTAATTGGCATGGTTGCAGAAAACACTTTTTTAATTCCTCTTCCAATACAACTTTGAGGTACAACATATATTTACATGACTTTGAACTATCATTATTCTTCTCCTGCAAGCTGCCACTCTCTTATGCAAGGAAAAAAAACCACCTTATTTTGTGTCAAATTCCACGATGTCTCAGGGCCTCTTTAACCTATCTTGATCAGTGAGTCCAAGCTCAGTGAACTTTACAAGTGACTACACCGTCAACGCAATCACAGCCCTTATCTGTATGTGGAGATCAGTTCCCAAGGATTGCCTGATAACTGTAAAGGGGTTGCTACTTCTCTTCATGTCCCACATGGCCCCAGGTTTATAGCCAGCTCCAAAGCACAACTCAAGGACTTGTGCCAAACCTTAACACTACAGTTGTTTTTCCAGGAGAAAGATTCCCACCACCACTGAAGATGAGCTCCTTGAGTTGCCTCCCCCTCAAGCTCCTCCTCCTTTCTGTCTGCTTAGACATGCCTTTTGTGCTAAGACAGAAAGTTGAAACAAATTAGCCCCCAAAGCAGCATCAGGAGTGTTTCTGTGTTATTTTAGAGAACCAAGAAGATCTGTGTATTCTTACCTTTTGGAAACTGCAGATGGGATAGAAAACTTTTACTGAATCCTGTGATATTGAGACAGCCAACTTGCATGGCCAGTGATGCTTTGACTTCTCTCTCCGTGCTCTTCCCATGGCACTTGCAAACCCAAGGCAGTCAGGCTGTGAGTCACATTGGCCTTCGTCTTGCAATTACTAAGACTGTTGCAGCCACTTCTTTGGCTAAATCTTCTACAATTCCTGATCCAACCCTCACTTCATTCCTACCTTCATTCAGATCATTCCTCAGCTCCTGCTAAGACGTTTCTAGACATGGTCTGAATTCTTTCCTGCAATCACGAGCTGTTGTCTCAGGGTTCATTTCCTTTTGCAGAGTTCACAGTCTCTTGAAATACTATTCTAATTCTACTTGTGAAAGCTTCAGCTCACGCTTTCTGCAGATTTTTGTGGCTTCTCCAACACTCACCCTTCACGTGGAAGCAGAAAGCCATGAAATCAGTGGGACCTCGCTTGCATGAAATTCTATTTATGCTGTAGGCTGGGCATAACAAAGGCCAACACACACAAAAAAATGTAGGTATAATTTTACAGCAGACATCTGTAAGCAGGACAGCACCCTAAAATTTGTGTAACTGAGGCAAGAAACAGTGGCCATGACCCTGTCTTTAGCCTTTACTTTTCAAAACCCAAAGCTAGGTTGTTTCTGCTATCCTTCAACATTCCTTTTGGACATCCAACATAAATAAACAGCAGATGCCTGTTCAGTCTCAAGACAGTGAGAAATAGATGCAGCTGCAAAATCTGCCACTGCTGTGCTACGGACATGGTCTCCATCTGCTGATGCAGACACGTGTATACACAGAAAGTAGGAGACGGACAAAGCAATATCTGAAACCAGCAGAGTACGATGTGGACTTGAACCATTTTGAGAGAGCAGAGAACACTTCTTTTCCGAAAGGAACGTTACCTATCTTTGTGCCTGTTATTTCAGACACAACCTTATTTCTTCCAGTGCATAAACTCACCCAAAATGAACAAAATATATTGGACTTCTAGTCTCTAATATCTCTTTAGGAAAATATTCCAGAAACTGACAGTTAGAAAGTATCTAATTTTCTGTATGATTGTATTCAAATCAAAGACACCACTTTGCATCAATTTTACCCTTTTTTTTCCCCTCTCAGAACCCCCCTATTGCTTTAAGAAGTATTTACCCTATTTACACACCAACTAACAAAGGCACTATCTAGAAATTCTGCCAGTATTTGTCTTTCTGATCTTCCAGAAGGACAGAAACAAGAGCTATTTAGCTGCCACACTTAGTCTGTCTCTACAATGAAAAGGTTCAAATGATGAAGCCATACTGAATAGCCACTGATGAATAAATTGCAGCAGTGCTAGGAGTTGCTGTTGATTCAAGGTGAGAGGAATTGCACTAAGCTGAAGTTAGTTGGCAATGCACAAAGAGGAATTTCCATGTTGTCAAAAACCTTCTGCTGTATCCGATTCTGGCATTATTTCCTACTGGCTTGTTAAGAAAAAACAAGCCTTCATCACACTCCTCTGGTGCTTCTTTTGCTCCTTGGATGAATATTTGCAAGTGCAAATAAAATGTTCAACAGCAGCAATTTATTTTCTGTCTTTTAGAAAAAGGACTGCAGGCAGCCAGGCTTTTGTATCGGGAGCTGGAAGCAAGTGTGTTACAGTAAAGCTTCACTGCCAGGTCTCACCCTCTTCTGTCCTTTGCTTTCTGTGAGATAACAGCCATAGGGCACCACAAGTGCCATATTAATAAGGTATTGGTTCTCCATATTTTGTCTCATCTCTACACTGTAAGTGCCTGCATGACACCAGCAGGATATAGCTAGTCATGGAATTTAGTCATGAAGGTCCAAACCCATGTTCCTGAACTGCAGAGAGAATGCACAGGCAATCTCAAACTGGGTAGAGGATCAGTACTGGGGAGGAATATCTCATTATAATTGCAACAGAGCTCTAGGGTTTAAATAGCCCATGTCAGAGGAGCTGAGACATGCCATCACAGAACTTTTATTTCTTATCCATTGGGCGTTTAAGCTTCCAAATTCCCAGAGTATCAGTTACACCTGAGACTGTACACTTTTTTCCCCCTGCCTCAGAAACTGCAAACACACAGTGCAACCATGCTTAAGCCTGTTGACATCTCCTCTCTCTTACAGAACAACATTCACTGCCTCTGTTTTGCCTATCTTTTCTTTCCCAGGATGCTGGCAGCACATGGGTTAACAAGACAATTATTTGAAGGAAAGACATTTCCAATAAATCAGCAGACAGTAAAAGGGAAAAAGCACTAGAGTAATTTTTTCTGCTCAAAATTTCATTATGCTCTTGGCTTTGAGCCATTATAAGGTAAATCACCCAAGTCATGTTGCACAGACATTTCTGAAAGGACAGTTATTTAAATCACTTTGTAAGCTACACTCCTTGTTGTGAATGGAGAATCCTGCTTATTTCATATGGCACTTTATGCCCATTTAAAAGTTTTGCAAAGGAGACTTGTAGTCAAAGCTAGAGCTGCAATTTGGCTGCAAACAGCACATCATGGCACTGGCCTCATGTCCCCAAAGCTCATGTTCTCCTTTCCCTCCTGCACCAGATTTCACAGCAGCATCCCAGCAAATGGACATACTGGCCCCATTCTGTTCCCTTTTGGCAACAAATCTTGGAGTAATGCTGACCAAAGAAGGGATGATTACTTCGATTACCTTGACCTGAGCAAGTCTGCTGAGCTGGTAGAATTTGCTAAACCCTCTCCCCAAGTTTTTATGTCCATCATCCTCTGGTATTCACTCTCAGTCACTGGCTCAGGGCTCCTCAGCAAACATGGAAAACTGCAAAACTGTCCCGCTTTAGCCACTGGGAACGCTCCTGGGATGAAACTCCCAGAGCAAGGAAACAGCAACTGCTGGCAAAAAGATTATAGTTTTCAGTCTTTTCATTCTCTTCTCTCCCACACCACCAGCGTGATCAAGAGGAGACAGAGCAAGAACAGCGACACAAAAGCAGAATCATCATGGACAAAGAAGACGAGGGATGAAGGCAAATCCCATGGTGCTGCAGGTGGGCTTGAAAGTGACAGCTTGTCCCTGCACAAACTGTCTCCCAGCCATTTTAATGGCTTCTGACTCCACACAGTGTCATTAATGTTCAATATTTTTCTTTTTAAAGCTCACAACTTTCAACAATGTGTTGACTGTTACTTCCCATCTCCACCCCCCCACACACACATACCCCCCTCAGAAGCCACTGAAAGTGCCTTTACCTTCAGGATTTGGAGTCTTGCACAGTTTACTGAAATACAGAGCACCAGTTATAAAAACCATACATAAAAGCCAAATGCACTGTAAGAATCTTGAGTTAACACAATAAAAGCATCCTCACATGCACTCCAGCAGAAAGGAATCCCCATTAATGCCTTACACAGAAACACAAGCTCTTCATGCTTAACCGCCAGATTTGGAGTGGAAGCCCAGCATTTGCTGAGAGTAGCTGCAGCACAGTTCAGACATTTCATTTCTGACTGTTCCAAACAGCATGAAGGCTGCTTGCTTTCACCCTCCATCCATCTACCAGCCTCTCATTTGGGCTAGGTTCAGCACAGCCAGCAGCTACTGCAAGAGACAGAGATTCCTCACCAGTTTCTAAACTAGTTGACAGACATTTCCAGCTGCTTTTCAATGCACATTCCACTGTCAATCAAAATTACAGGGTATAATTAAGCAGGCAACAGCTAAGCAATGTCTGTCTTCTACCCAAGAACCCAATGATCAGATTAATTTACCAGTGAAATAGAGTGAGTTCCTCTAAAAAAAAAAAAAAACCAGCACAATCAAGGCACCATCTTTTTTTTCCTATCTAGCAGCAGGTTGAATATTGGATTTTTCTGCAACTCAGTTTCAAAAGTTGCCAAGAATTCAAAGCTTTCTCTATGATCCCATATTAATGATCTCAGTTCAACCTGTGAATTCAACTTACGAAGACATCGATGTGTCATTCAGCTTCATGACTGGGATCACGGTATCTTCTGCCAGGCAAGTTCCAGTTTGGTGTTCCATGAAAATGGCATTTGCTAACTTGCACTGGGAACCCACCAGCACTGGTCATGTCCCACTACCCTGCAACAGCTCCTGGAGCCAAGAAACAGAATTTCCCCCAGGAAATGTCCCATAAAATTCAATGAGCTTCAGCTCTGTCTTTTTTTCTCAGTGCTCTCATGTCCCTCCAGCACACTTTCAGTGTGAACCTTCACATAGACATGCAGAAGCATCTTGGGGACCACAGATCTCACCAATGCACCCACTGCGCTGCCTTACAGTTATTTGAAAATGGCACCAGATATCAGAAAGATGATGAGATGACACACAAACCATTGTAGGAATGACAGACTCTGCCCCAAGCTGTTGTAGGCTCCCGAGACCTTCCAAATACCTTGCTCTACCTGACATTTCTTTGTGCAGTTTCTGGTATCTTCACTTTGCGTCTCTGAACTTTAATTAGTTTAACAACTTGCAGGGGACTTTTTAAATAATATTTTATTTAATCAACAGGTTTTTCATTGTAATGTTCAGTTGCAGCAAGAGATCACGCTAAGATAATTAAAAGTATTGGAGCAGCTGAAAACTTAATTAAAACACGTAAAAATTAATTATACCACTCATCATTGATTTTGTCTGAAAAAGCTGATATTGCAAATAGAAAATCAAAAGCAAGGAGGTCATGTAGAGAATCGCTGATGCAAAAGTGATGTATTACAGAAAAAAATACGTTCATGCTGCGAGGACCCATTCGCTCCAGGTCCATGATCCGGTGCTGAGCTGAATTCCATCCCACACTGCAAAATTGCCAATCAAGCATCAATAAGAAGGCTGATTAAGGTGAAGGCTGAAGAACAGAGTACATATAATACAACTATTATGTAGACAATTGTATGGGAGATTAGACTCACACGATTAATAAAGTCAGTCTTTTCAGGATCTTTTTCTGCCTCTGTACAAAAAAGAGTTTAGTAGTGTAACAATAAAATATCATTCGTCAGTCTCTCCAGAAATGTCCGAGATAGGTGCCTGGGTTAGGATAATGCCACTTGGTGTTGCAGACAGGGATTATAACAGCCCTTCATGGCCATAACTAAATAGGACCCTCCTCACACCTGCATTCAGCCCCCAGTGTAAGGGTGGCAGGCAGCAGCTGGACATTAACCCTTTCTGCTTTATCCTGGAAAAAAATTACGTACTGTCCTCAAATAATAATTCTCTCTTCCTCCTGTCAGCTCCTGAGCTTGTTTATAAAGCATAATTACATACTGTTTCAACTTGGAATCAGTTAATGCATCCTTTTAATAAAATACCACAGTACAGAAAGGCCAACCTGGTAGCAGCATAAATTTTATCCAGAGCTCTACCATAGACTCCTCTGAACAAGTCACTTAACTTCTCCAAGCCTAAAGTACAGAATGAAGGAAATACTGTTTTACCACACTCAGCAGAGAGATTATCTCATGCTATCTAATATTTATAAAGCACTTTCAGATCCTCAAGTAAAGACCATAGAAATGTAAAGAAGTACTGACCCAGATAAGGGTTAAGAGCAAAATCTTTTTCCCAGTGACAGCTCTCAAATGACCTTGTAATGTTAGGATTTATTTTCAATGCAAAGGGAGATCTGTCAGGTCTAGAAGCCATGTTTTCCTCTAACTGCAGATGACTTGCTATCAACAGGAAAACAAGTTTAGTCACTGATCCAAATGTCAAGAGCTGCCAAATCAGTGCTTTGATGAAATGTCAGGAATACTAACGTGGTTTCAGGTCTGAACTGATTTAACATTCTGCAGCCAAAATGGAATCTGGTCAAACTGTTGGGTTTTTTTTTTTTCCCCGGGAAAATAACAAGTAACTAGCAATATATACATTATATACAGTTCTTCACTTCCTTTGAAGTGAAGCTGAACAAGCTAAAAAAAACACCTAAGCCCATAAATATTTCCACTTCTGTGTTTTAAAGGAGTCTGATCTCCACATGTTGCAACTTCAGGAGTACAAATATCCCATTTAATGAGACAGCTGAAGCATCCAGTGATTTTTTTTTTTTCCACACCTGCCACTACACCTTGAGCAGGCAGATACCCTGCAAAGGGAGTCTTCCAGATATAAGGTTGCTTGCAGGAATAAAAACACAATCTTTTACATGATTGAATGTTGAAAGGACAGAAAGCATAAAGGAGAAAGCATAAATTAAAAAAAAAAAATTATTGTATACTTTAAGACTATTTTC
Source organism: Athene cunicularia (assembly GCF_003259725.1). Taxonomy (NCBI): domain Eukaryota; kingdom Metazoa; phylum Chordata; class Aves; order Strigiformes; family Strigidae; genus Athene; species Athene cunicularia. Next base: position 8,320,980 of record NW_020799117.1, on the reverse strand, counting down.
TTAGTCAACAACCCCTCAACCTCCAACTAATACTTGTTATTCAGATTAAAGAAACTAATCACAAAGGGATGTCTCTTTTGGTTCAAGTAACCAGATGTTTCCAAGGAAGATATTTTAAATATCTGTATGCTGTTGTCAGTAAAACTCTGTGGGAAAAGGATGACAAACAAACCCTTGTCATCACAAGAGAAGTGCTGAAGGATTTCAGTGCTGAGAGGAACTGTAGATGTCTAACATGCTGGGAACTGTAAGAAATTCTGCCCCAGCAATTAAACATGGGTAAGAACATGCAAAAAACCTGGGTAAGAATAATTTGCCACATGCCCAGTTCCATACTTTATACTATTGGCTCATCTCATTGACCTCACAGAAAGTATAACTAAACAGAAACAAAAACATCTCCTCTGCTAAGAAAGAACCATACTGCACATTCCCTTTCTGCACCCAACGACTGTCAAGGAAACACCTGTAAAGGAGCCGTGCCTGCAGACAGGTACCTGCACAAGCACGGTGCTTCACCCATTGCACCTGAACAGCGGAGTGGTTTGCTGTGGAGAAGCAGGAATGATATTTCACATGGGAAGTGTGTTGATAAAAGCTAGCTGAGCTGTTGCAAAAATACAACTCTCGCAAGTGACGCTACCACCCATAAGCTCTAGATGATACCCTGCAATAATCTATACACGTTATCCTGTACTGACACATACATGAGTGTTTCTAACACAAAAGAGCCTTTATGTGCAAAGTATAATTTTTGTCTCAAGTTTCAGCACATACTTTAAGCTAATTATCTATCCAGTACTACACACTGAGGAAGTCATACTGTGGTACTTGAAAACCCAAATAATGTCCCATTGCCAGCACGGCAATGATTCATCTTGTAATTCAACCTGGACAGCACACTTCCTCGGGAGAGAATATAAAAGTGTCTCCTGCCAGGAGACACTGTCACGTCTTTTATAAATACTACAGAAGTTTCCCAAGAAGGTGGCCCATCAAACTCAAATAATTGATCCATGTCAGTTAAACCAGGAAGCTCAATAGTACAGCAGATCATTAAGGCAGTCAACATAAGAAGAAAGTCCTTGTGGTTTCCCCTGCAGCAAGCAGTTGAAAGGAAGCTGAAAGGCTCTGCTATCTTTTCAGCTTTGCACATATTTCCCTTGAAGTCTTCGGGGGAACAGCAAATACTCCTGCAACTGGCCCCTCCTCTAAGACTCGCCTGCTTTTCTGAAACACGAACGCATTATAATATTCTCTTTTTCTGTACTGGAAACAGTTCAATGTGGATTAAAAAAAAATAAAATCCTTGGCAGGTTCAAATGGTGCTGTTAAATGGCCCATTTCCCGCTGTAATGCACAGTTTTAATGGGTGACACTCCTCCTGGCCAACAATGGCACACTCCTCTTGGCCGTGATGGCCATGACACGGTGGTTGTAATGAAGGGTGCCAATTCATCGTCACAGGTAGATTTAGTAGTTGCAGCTGAAATCACCACTGCCTCAAACCTACCCACTGGAGGGGATGGACACCTTGGCAGGGACATCTTGGCGGATGGTGTCACCACTCTTCACAGCCTGACTCCTCCATGCCATGGGAATTGATCCCAGTCACAGTGGTCCTCCCTGGCCACACATGGAAATAACTCTCTGGATCTCCTCCACCACTTCACCCTCTTGGGTCATCTACAGCCTGATTACGTTGGGTATAATTTTTGCTTAAGCATGAAAGCCTTAAATTTTCAGACCTAAGGCTTCCAATGAACAAGTGAAGTCACTCACTAACTACGCATTAGGACTCTGAAAAGATAAAAGTGATGTCTGAATCATTGCAAGCACATAAGAAAGCTCTATCAGCAACTATCACGTAGTGAATTATTTATTGAATTTGCACAGGAAAATCAGAGGAAATATAGCTATTAAAGCAGTTGCACACAACATGTCGTTTGCCTGTCAGGTCTTCCAGTGATACCTGCAGCCATGGGAAATCAAGAATTTTCCACCAAAACAGTAAGAAAGGCAAAGACTGACACTGCCTATGGTGTGTTGCTCCTCCAGTATGCCTCCAGTGGCCCACAAAAGGTTGCATATTAGTCCATTAAAGAGACATGACTATAAACTGTCATCTACAAAATGTATTTCTTTTCTTATGTTAAGCATCTGTGTTCTTAGGGTTTTTTTCACTGATTTGGAAACTCCACCAGTGAGTATATATATAACACATTCACAGATGCGTATAAAAGTTGTTTCAAAACACTGCAAACAGTGCAGCGAGCTAGCTAGGGCAGATACTGCTTGCCAGGCAGGAGGAGGAAGGTTAGAGATACTTCTCCCTGCCAAATTTTGTGCCACCAAACACATACCACAGCACTGCCTGAGATGTCTCGCTGGAAATTATCTCCAGATGTGCTGAAGTTAGCCTAGGGACTACAGTATGAACAAAGCCCCTGTAGAGATCCTTTGCTGCTCACAGGCAGATCCCTGCTGACAGACACTGAAATTTAGGCACTCCTGAAAGCAAAGAGCGAGAGAATCCACTCCATCTCCTCATTCTCTCTGCACATGAGGACTCAGGATGCAATCCCATAAGGCGGCAGGTAAATGCCACAGCCACAGCCTTTGAAAAACCTTTGGGTGCTAATGACGACATTCCTCAGGCCCCTGCAGGCCACCTGCAATGCAAGTGGACCCTAAAAGTGCTGGGACTTTTTTTCAACTGAGAAAGATGCTACAGATGACTTGGACACTGGATTGCTGCTATAACAAGTTCGGGAGCTTTACTGATTTGACTTTGGGTACACCACCCCCCCCCCAATTTTAGGCAGTGAAGCACTAGCGACAGTGAGCTCAGACCTAACTTAGCAGGTCTCCCACCAACCGATCCCAGGGCAGCTCTCAGAAGTCAGGCAGAGCACAGGGGGGTTATATCACCCTCCGGAGAGTCCCAATTTCTCTGCTACTAAAAAAGGGAATTTTGGGTTCCTGCGCTCCCACCTAAATCTTCCAACAAGATGTATAACATCAGATGAAATGACATCAAGCTTTTATTTTTCAGTTTCCATCTCTGTAAAATAGGTATAATAATACTTACTTACTTTCAAAGAGAATTGTAAGGCTTAATTAGATAATTAACATGAAAGTGCCTTTAAAAAGGCTATGTGCACACAAAGCACTACTGTATTATTAGTGTAGGCAGGCATGGGGAGCTCTTAGAGATTTTCTAGCAGGTTATTTGTTATTCTGGAAGAAGTCTTTAGCTGCATACAGCAGTAGTATAATTATTATCATCATCAGATTCACTTCCTAAAGTTATTTATGAAACACTGTATTAAAAAGAAAAAAGCATCAAGTTAAGTAGCACTGAGCTGAGTTTCTGTTTTGTTGTATATGATGATTAGGAATGCCATTAAAATGTTGCTTTGCTGTAGCGAAAATGCTGGTTCCAGAAACTCAGTTATATGTTTGTTACTAGAATCATCATTATTTAGATGTAAGTGGTAGGTATCAGTGATTCCCACGCCTTTTTGTTTTTATTTGCATTTCTTCGCAATGGGATTTTTTTATGGAGTCTACTGGAATACTAACAAGAACAGCGAGAAACTTATCAATTTGAATTGCACTGTTGCACAGTTGATTTTGACTGTACCATACATCCAGGAATTTCTCTATTCTGTGCATTGCATAAATATGGTGTATGTACAATAAAAAAAAAATAAAATAAAAATGACCATGAGTGTGGAAAGCAGGGACTTTAGGCAATAACATATATATATAGCAATATAAGGCAATAACAACGTTATTCTACCTCCATTAAAAAATACAAACTACAAGTACTCCAGCTCAATGGTAGTACTTGGTATGGGAATAGGCAGGCCAAATTTACTTAAGTCATAAATAAATACTTCTGTAGTCCACAAAATTTCTCTCATGAGCCATGTGAAGACGATTTTATCCTGTAACCTTATTTCTCTGGTTCTTTTCCAACCAACTGTCATGGTAAACTATACTGTCACCAAGTTCACATGAGTTTCATATATCTACCCTCAGTAAATTTCTCTTGACTGGCTCCCATATGAAATAAAATCAGATACAGCCTTATTGGAGATATGTCTGCACAGCTCAGGACTGGGCTCTGAAACACTGCATCAACTACATTTCTTCAGAAGTTTGAGGACAGCCAGACTGCTGGACCCAGCAAGGCTGCTCTTCAATATCGAAGAATCAGGCAAAACCAAGATTGCTTTTCCATTTAAAAAAATTTCTCTAGAGAGTATTTTGTATTGTCTGTACTGTTATGGCATAAGGAATGAAGAGGTCAGTTTTCCCCATCAGCATACAGAGGCTTTCATGTTTACTTCCTATCAGCAAGAACAAGAATTAGCTGAACAAATTGTTTTCAGGTTGATGGAATAATAAAATTGCCAGGAATTGCATTCACCACCTTGCAGCTTCTAATAGTCCTACAGTTCTATCAGTATTTTTTATTTTGAAGACATCAGTAAAGCAACATCTTCCCCAAAGAGAAAATGTATATAAAACTAATTTTCAATAATTAATTTAATTTTTAAATCTGTTCATTTTGATCAGTCTCTGTGATTCTGGTACAAAACTGGGCAGAGAATGTGTTTCCACCAATCTAATTGAGTAGAAAACCCTTCATAAAAGAACAGGAAAGAAATCTAAACAACATCAAATATTTATGTCATGGGAAAACATCAAGAGATCTTTTTTGCAGCTTGTACTGTATATATTTTACATGTAAATTAAGCTGAGTGGTTCCTCTTCATAGCTTCAAGCTGCTGCTAATGCTTCATAGATTTTTCAGGCAGACAAATATTGGTGAAGAGAGTTTTATAACCTTCACACTGAAGATTTATGATTATACGTGAACTAGAAGTCTAATGCACTGACATGCGGCCTTGGCTCAGTCTCATTACAGAGTAATTTGTACCCCTCGTTTAATTGCTGTTGTTTGAATGTAAATCACACTTTCCTTTCATGCAGCTCTGCCACATTTGATGTTAGAGTGGAACATACCAGATCTGCTGGAGTTTGCACGACTTACGCTAAAACATTGGGCTTTGGGAGAATGTTCGAAAACCCGTTTTGCTCTCTTTCCCAATGCAAATTGGCACTGCTTCTTCCCACCCTGGCTCCACTTATAAAAATAAACTGTTTGCTATTTTCACATGTTTAGACACACTGCTTCGATTCAGCCCTCGTACTGCTCCTACTCGAACAACAGAGTAACACTGGTACATGACATGAGGTGAATTGCAGTTCCTCCAGCAGCTGGCAAATCTCACATCAGCAATTCACTGAGATTTCCAAACAGTATTACGATAAATTAATGCCTGTGATGGAAATTGGCCAATGCAATTAGAACATGGTACTTACACTATGACATTTTCTGTTAGCAAAAAAATGTATGCCAATACCACTAGGTATTGTGCATACAACAAGAGAGGATTAATGCAATGGACTGCCACTTACTGAAAACAATGGACTTCAGTATGAGCAGATGGTAAAATCCTGCATTTTTCCTACCTGCTTTCAGCCTCAAATCTCTGGCTGGCTACAAAAGCAAACTGCATCGGTTTAAAATATATAACCAGCAACTACTGTAATTAGCAAAACAATCATCCCAGTGGATATTTTCCAAGCTCATGAACTGTTGAAAAGTTTAAATGGTTTTCAAAGGGAGTTAAACACAGTCTTAGAGGGCAGGTCCATGGCGGACTAAATACAATTGCTGGCTTAGAAAGTCCTTGCGAACTGCAAACTGCCAGAAACTGAGAGCATATGGCCTGGGATGGATCACTTCATCCATCCTGTTTACAGCTCACATGTCAGCATCCACTACCAGTGACAGATGAAGAAGAAATTTTTTGTACTTTTCCAGACTGGCACGATGGTTCTTAATGCATTTCCTAACCAGGACCTCCAGGAATAATCCCTCTGTGAGCAGAGCAAGCTAGTGGATATTCCACAGAGCCAAACAGCAGCTGGAATGAGGGACAGTGTGCATGGCCAACCCAGCACATCTACATCAAGCGTCTGAGAAGAGATATCTGCCTGTGAGATATTTTGCGCCATCCTAATGGGAGAAGAGGGAGAAGACCCTTTAACCTGGACCTCTAAATCCACATCTGCTTTATGAGATGCATGCTTAAGGCTCATTAAAGTGCCTAATGGCAAAGTTGTACTTAAGTGCCTTTCTGAATTTGCATGGATTTATCGAAGCAACTCAATAATTTATGAAACTGAAGCCTAAAAGCAAGAGTTTCTCTTGTTTAACCTAAAGGCGTCATTTTTACCTAGCAGCTGGAGAAGGCTTATCGTCCTTTATAGCTCAGCCACCAGGGAAGGAAAAAGACACATTCTCATTGCGTTATACCTGATAGGTGCATACAGTTTCTTTCCTTACAGCTTCAACCAAGTAATGACCTTCACCCGTGTTTGATACAGATAAGTTTGTGACAAGCTATAAATATGGAGAAGACAGTCAACAGCCAGCTACGCTGCCTGTCTTCAGCTGGGATTTGTTTCCCTCTTGAGGATTCTTGGTCCAGTTGCATTTCCCCATGGTTTTCTTTGCATAAACCTACCTCAAACACAAACAGGGCTTGCTGGGTTTCCTCTGGAAGATGCTGAGCTGGGATGGACCATGCCATCAATGCAGTACAACCTCAAAGAATTTTGCAGCAGATGTGGATTGTACTGTGTTTGCTCCATGATATCATCAGGAAATAAAGCATTTCCGGCAAGTCTATGGCCAAAGTCTGAACTGGGGACAGAAGAGCCTTGAAAAGCAAAAAGTAGAGACAGGCTTATTCGAATCACAGCTGCAATTCTGAGATGCTACTAAAAGTGACTGAGGCTACTGGGCATTTTTCTGCAGCTCTCTTCCTTCTGAAACTGTGTTAAATGCCAGTTAACTCTCAGCATCCAGCCCCAGCTTTCCTGAACATACTCAACGAGTGACAAAAGCCAGGGAGGATGACCTGACCTGTTCCCTCTCTGGCACAATACATGCTCTTTATGCTGTTTTGCCATCACATTTATACTACAATATCAAGTTTAGGATAGCAAAACAGTCCTGGTGTCGCCACCCGAGGGCATCTCCTGGCACACTGAGCAGGCTGGGGAGCAGAACCACGTCGTCAAGACGCAGCACCTAGGGAGCCTCACAGCTCAGACAAGGACGGCACACTGATGTCTGAAGGGCAGCTCGCTGCATCACCCTTGAGCATTTCTAACCAATGCTTGCAGTTAGAAGATCACCCATTTCAGATTTCAGCTGATAAAATGAAATTTGCTGGAGGAAGCTGGAAAAAGGGCAACCTGAACAGCTATAGTTAAGCTGCTGACCTCAGACCTCTGTCAACTTTGTAGTTTTAAGTTCTGTTTCTAAGTGAAGAAGGCTGAACGATTGCATTCAACTACATGACACAACATGGAAAAGAACAATAGATACCAGCTGAGCTGGATCCTCAGTTTGGGGTTCAATAGTGCTACACTGATTTGCACTCAGTGAAGATCAAACCCATGGTTTTCTTACCCTTCTAGAACTCAAACCGTTAAAGAAGCAGATCTCCTTTTATCACAATAGCCTCATTATAACTATATAAATTAATTTTAAATGGAATATGTGTTTACTATGGAATACATACACACACACACACACACTCATAAAGCTATTTTGTACGGAAATATATTTGTAACTCTTTGGACTACGTTTGGTTATTTAGCTCCAACATTTACCTCTTAAAAATGAATAATACATTTGCAGGATACTTATTATTTTAAAAGCAGGGTCAGTGGTGGGAACAGTGTGCTTTGCTTCTGATCAAGAGTAAGCAGCATGGGTTGCATCTAATCCGTCCCCAGAGAGTAAATCACTATTCTGATATTAAACCCTGCAGATGAGAAGAGCAAAAACCCACCCAATTTTACATCACCTGCAGGGATAGCTCTCCTAAAACTTCCCAGTTAACTAGCATGTCCAACGTGCCCTATGTTGTCCTACATTCAGTGTAGGCAGCACCTTAGGACATGTGCAAAACCACAAGTTACTCTCCTTAGTTACAGTCTCTAAGGCAACTACACTATATCAGAAGGTGACCCTGGACAGCTTTATCCTGCGTGGTGCCTCTCCAATACCAATTATTTGTGCTGAGCAGTTGGAGTACATGCAAGATCCAATACAAGAGGCAGGTGGATGCCCAACAGCAGCAGGGTGAAGAAGAAAGGGGAGCTAAAGTCTTATTCCATCTGAGTCGGAGGTTCTGGAGGAACTGTGTGCTCAGAAATGCCAGGAAGGGATATGCAATGACAGCCTTTTTTCTTCGTTTTCCCATCAGGCTATTTCTTCCCTGAAGAACAGCTTTGCAGAGCACCACATCTGCCCCAGACCTCAACTTCACCCTAAGAAACATCCTCTTCACCCTGCCAGAACAGCAATTTTGTTGATGTTGCTATTGTCGCATGGGGGAAGCCAGTAAATGACAGCAATCTGGAGAATATTCCTGTCTTTGCCTGTTCCAGTTTGGTCAAAATCTTTCAAAGGAACAAAATCCTCCTCATCCTTACAGTCTAAGGACTAACAGCATTCACTTCAACATCACCTCTTTCCTTGTGCAGTTGATCAAGTGGGAAAGGAGAGGAAAATCCTGTAAAAGAATCACCACAAACTGCCACCACCTCAAATTTAATGTGGGAAGAGCTAGGAGAAATTGTGAGAATTTTTAATTTTTTAACTATGGATTTTATCTTCCTTTCCAAAATTTCTGTTTCCTCTATGGTCTAAGCATCTGTGCAAAGAACAGCCTGAGGGAAGGACTGAAGGCTGGTACTCCAGGAAAACGCTTCACCTTCTTCTTTCTAGCATCAGCACTATCCCTTCAGCAGCGATTCCACCACCAGGTACACCATCCTGAGTTCAATCAATGCTTAAAACATTTGAAAACAGGACTGTCACAGCCCATGAAACGTACAGATTTAATGTCTGCAGAAACACAAAAGCACTGTCTCCAGAGCACTTAACATATTGACAAGCCATGTGAAAAGGGAACGTTTTTCTCCAAGTTGCCAGTTATTTTGGTTCCTCTGAGGGAAGCATCTCTAACACAGTATCACATCCAGACGGGGCCCCTTGCTTCCTCTATAGCCCCAGATGCTGCGAGTCCTCAGTCCTCACTGCATTTTATACCAAAATAATCATACCAATTAATCTAAACCGTGTGGGGAAATTGAAACTGTAGTCAGGGAAGTCTGTTAAATGCATCAGAACATTTTCCAAGGAAGGGTCTATACACAGCAAAGGATTTCACTTCCGAGCTTTTGTTTTAATAATTTGAAAAAGGGCAAAACAAATCATGCAACCAAGTGGCACTCTCCTTAATTAAGGAAGTCAATTCAGAATCAATAAAAGGGCAATTAATCTGTGGATGTCACTGGCTCTGAATGATTCTCATCGCCCCAAAGAGGTGACCTTGTGACCTCCAACATTTCTCCTAGGGTCTGAAGGTTTTCACACACTGATCTATTATTTTATGACAGACATGCTGTTAGAAAATAGACTGATAACTGTCAGGAAACACTGGGGGAGAAGTGAACTGAAAAGCCTATGTCTTTCACAAAACTGTTGTAGTTAAACAACTAGTTCTTGCTTTGGATTCTCTTAAAGGCACAAAAGCTCATTGAAGGGAAAAAGGGGATTCAGTGGAGGAGCACATGTACTCTCCTGGGGACTGAAGACCCAGCTGGTTATCCAGCATAAGAGCTGGAACTAAACAAACCCCATGATTTCTGTGTTTCCTGACCCCAGCCACTGCGAGTTGCTTTGCCCCTGCCCCAGGGCCAGGCAGTACAAGGGACACTGTGGTGCCACGCACTGCAGGACTGGCACCGCTGACGGAGCCGTGGGGGAAGGACATCCCCACAGCTGTGTCACTTTGAGCTGCCTTCTCCTCCTAAGGGTTTTATGACAGGCCTCTGGCAGGCTTTGGAGAGGAGGAACACACAATTTAGCACAGTCCCTCTCTCCAGGACAGCCTCTTCCTTTCCGTCCTCCACGGAAATGGGGCAGTGCAGGTTTTTCAAAGGGAAAAAGGAGAGTATGAAATGGTACAAACCTCTTGGCTCGTTCCCTCTCACACCTGGGCACGGATCACTGTGGCACATGCAGATTTATGTTATCAGTGATACACACAGATTGGCACAAAGAGAAATTACTTGGCTGGTTTAGGGCCGGAGTTTAGCAGCTTGCGAGACATCTCAGTGCTTTGGAAGGTAAATGCAATGAAATTCAACAGAAGAGAAGAGCCGGCTTTGTGGAGCGACTCCCTCCTCAAAAGACAATCCCTTCGACTTCACTGGCACTTCATTACCTATGGAATATGGAGCTACTGGAGCATGTTAAGATATCACACTCTGAGCCCTTGTAAAAGTATTATATTAAAGAATATGTAAAAGCCAGATTCAGGGTAAGCAGAGGTGCAACTAAGCTGCCATCCAGGGGTGACTTAAGAAGCTTATCTGCATTATTCTGTACCGCTCTCCACTGACAACTTTAACAGTCACTCTAAGAAACATCTTATTTCCTCCACCATGTCCCATGCATCTGTAGCTAATTCCACATCGAGCAGAGACTTCATTACAGGTGTTTTATCCTGGCCAATACGCTGGGAAACACAGCTTTGACTGATGTAGCCCCACATCTGAGAACCCTGACTTGGTCTGTCTCTTCATTTCTACTCTTTTCTTGGTTCAGGGCTATAGCTCATCTTTTGGTGCCTCCCTTCGCTTCGCCCTTATTACCAATCCCCATCTCATGAATTTTGAGTTAGACATTTCACCTCCTCTGGCAGAAGTTCTCCAGTGTGAGATGACTAACAGACATTAAATTGTTAGTCTTACATTCTCTTTAAAATGTGCTCAGAGCAAATGCTAATAGCAGCACATCTCAAAAGACTCCTACCAGCATTTGTCTTGATCTTTCATTACCCATCTGTCAAAACCCAGGTGACAGTTACAAGTTTAAATCAAAGTTCAGAGGCACCTGTTAGTTTCAACAAACTTTTGCCCCTAAGGCCTACATTTTAAGAACCTTGGTGGACTTGCCAAGACCCAGCATTTGAACTGTTGGCAGGAGACATGAGCATTGTACATGTTGAGAATAACTAGGCAACTCTGCATTTAATAAACACTTGGGAGCAAATAAATCGGCCCCTGGGCAGAGCATCCAAGAAGTTTACTCTGTACCTCCTCAAAATGGCTCACATGGCTCCAACTTTCTAAACCAGGTCTGGTAACGTGACAAAGAACAAAACAAAAGAGTAGCACCAGCTAAACAGCCGGCATCACCAAAATTCTGTTTCGAGATGCTGGAGATCATTAACCTGAGCTAATCTGATCGGAGAGGGAGCTACAGACGCACACCTCTGCTTGTGGAGTTCAAGCCACAGTGCAGAACTGAAAATGGAGGCTGTGGTTTGGCGTGAGGGAGGATCATGGAGAACCCACAGAAAGCTCTCAATCTTCTTCAGAAACTCCATCTTCTCTACTGGAGTCCCAGCTCTTTGGATCTGACCTATGGTTTTAGGTTTTGATGTATGAATTTAGATTTCCAGACTGTTTTGAACAGAAATCAGGCTGTACAGAAAATTCAGAACCAAGTAAGAAAATCCTCTCCAAAAGAGGCAGAAGTTGGGGGGAAAAGTGACCTTTGATCAAAACAGAAACTGTCAATCATTAAATCATCAGCCACAGCTTGACACTAAGTTTATTTTGCCAACTGTTTGTATTGACTGCTGTAGACTGTTACTCCCATAACTCTCCAACAGTTGCAGCACATTTTACACTTTTTAAAATGGTTTACTTTAAATGTCACACATCTAATGAAAAGCATGTGGAAACAGACTACTATGTACATCTTCCTGGTAATTTCTGGATATCGATGAATGCCAGTGAATGCCACAGTGTGTCCTTCTGAAAGGACAGAGTTAGACTGACGCTTTACCAGATACCCTAAAAGTTCACTGGACTAGGCACTACTTTTTCTTATAAGCATAATCTTAACATAAAAATGTTGGCTTTGGATTTCTATTTCTGTTTTCCTATTTTGCAGAAAACTTCTACCTATACAAAACTAAATAATTCATGGTCGTCACATCCCAGCTGTATGTTGAAATGGGTACGGAAAGTAGTTTGCAACACAGCCAAACAGTATGTTCTTGTGCAGAAATCATTTTGCAGCTCCATTATTTGCAATCAACTAGCAATGCTATGCTTCAAGGGTTGATTTTGATACCCTGAATAGAAATGCTGTTTCCACTTCTCTGTCTTGTTACAAGAGACTTGGCAGCTCAGCATGTGCCTTGTTACTAATCCCGTGGTTTCATTCATAGCACCTGGAAGTCGCATCAGAGGCAAAGCTGCCAACCTCAGTGAAGTGTGCATATCTATGTCCCGATCAACCCCTCCTCAGCTTAACCTTCATTTTGTCTGCACACTCCAGTTGGATTTACAAAACAACCGGGAAGTTTGTTCTATACAACTGGAAGCAATACAAAAAAAGCACATGAATCTTAAAGGTACCACTGCATCTATGCAACAGGTCCCTGGGGAATCCGACTCACTTCTTGTGCCAGTCTCTGGAATTAGACCTAATTAATCAAGATAAGGCTATAAGCCAAGCAATGCAAATTTTTCAGTGGATGGCAGAATACAAATGCAATAATTCGTTCTGATTATGGTGTTTGATTACTGAGTGTTAGAAAAGGATCAAATAGAATGTAACTTTTAATTATGCCATTTTACGGCAGTTCATTGCGAAGCCAGAATCTCTTTCAGGGCCGTGCAAATGTTTGCCTCACTCCTGATAAAGCCTGAAATATGTCTCGGTGCCTTCCATAGCCTCTGGGCATAGTCTGTATTCATTCTTGCAGATCTCACTGTTGATTTGCTATATTTTGTTACTGCTACCCTGGCAACCCTATGAAACACAAAGAGCTTATTTCTGTGCTTCTGTTACATGAAAAAAAAATATATTTCGATACTTCTAAATAAACAGCACATGCTATCTAATGAAAACTCATGCAAGAGTGTTGTCATTATGCAGATTACGGTTGACCAAGAGTTGCAAATAAATGCACCCCAGAAACACGGCATTTCCTCTGCATATGTTACACTGAGCACGACTGCATATTTCTCTTCGGGAAATCCTTGACATAAATATGGTGGCCTAAGGCTGAAGGAATAGGTGGGATTTGAATATGCTATGGCTATTTGAATATGCCTTATTTGTGTAATTGAGGCCAGAAATACTCCCAGCTGACTTTTTTTTTTTTTTTTAACTTAAATATTGATTCATTTACACAACCTTTCAAGCCCTGCCCCAGCAGGCAGCAATGTCCACTTGTGAAGTTCAGACAAACTAAAACCAACTCACATTTCACTATCTCCTATATGCTGCTTGGAAAAAAAAAAAAAAAAATTTGCAGCATCTATCACTGAAATGGAGCAAAAGCATGAAGTACCAAAGAAATCTCACATCTGGATTAATGCGAAAGCCAGCGTTCCTCTGGGCATAACAACAAGAGTACTGTGGTCCTCTGAAATTAAAATCAGTTCTCTCTCTCCTTACTGGTTGTTCCTTCCCAGCACCAGTCCATGGTGAATGCCTGTGTGGGCAAGTGTGGGAAGAGGAGGGAAATGCAGGTGGTAGTAGATCCTCCTGAGTTTACATATGGAAAGACAATGCAAAAAGTCAGAAAAGCCACAGAGATGGATGCTATAGTTAGTGTCAGTGGCAAAAATGAAGGAGAGAAGATACATTCAAGAGATCCTGCACAGAAGAGCAAAAGCATTTCACAAAAGCTCAGAGATGGGGGAGGAGTGAGAAGTGACACCACTGTTGTGAGTCTGTGGGACATGGGGCTGCAGTGGAGCTGTCAACATTAATGGGAAGAGGAGGAGGCTGGGAGGATTTTGAAGGATAGATCAAGAGTTCAGAGTTTGAGCTGTTGGGCTTCAGTTGTCAACAGGACATCCAGGATCTGCTAAGGAAAAGGGAATGGAAAGAGAAATCGATGAATCATCACCCCTGGATGGCAATTAACACCTCCATGCCATGAGCTGCTCTGTCAGCAAGTCTCTCTCCTGCAGCATGGGTGATGGCAGTTCAGCAAGGCATTTTCTACCCAATTTCTTAGAGGAATTAATGTAATCCATTGTTCATGTCCACCTTCTAATTACACTCACATGGAAATTAAGCATATATAGATGAGAAGTTTGCCTGGGCTGTCCCAACGAGCCAACCTTGCCTCCAGGTTTTAGTCCACCAGCCCTCAGAGACCAGTTGTCAAAAGAGGTAAGATACATACTTAAGAAGCAGTTTTTAGACAGTCACTCCTTGCATGGTAATTAGACAGAGCCAGTTGATTAGGCCCATGATTAAAGTAGCCAGCCTGCCTTTGCGGCTTGCTGGGGCAGCTGATCTCCCAGAGTAGTCTGAAGCTTATAATTTTATTTAGCATTGATTTGTCAGGACCATACTATGTTATTATCATTTCCAGCATCTGCTTTGATCGTTTTCTTGCTTTCTCATCTCAGAATGGCCATGGACTTACAACACTTCAACACTCATGTCAAAGAGGAAAAACACAAGATTATTTTTTTTAATATACATACATACATACATACATATATATATATATATATATATATGTATGTGTGTGTGTAAGTTCCCATCTGGCACTGAGATGATTCATGGGATCACTCCCAGGCAGCTTTCTAGATACAAACCCCACCTATTCAGACTGAACCCCTTCATCAGCTTCAGTCTGTCCACACAGCTTCATCCAAACTAGACATGCTTATTAAAGGGTTTTGAAGCAGATGTTGTCCCTGCGTCTCTACCTTTCTGACTGCCAGAACCCCTGAGGCAATCATCATCCACTGCCCATACTGAATCCGTTTGTGCCTAGTGTTTTCTTGGGGCCACTGCAATACAGGAGGACCATGTGTAGTCTCTAATCAGAGCTGCCAGTGAATATATTGCTTTGGGCTGGTTTTGCATTGCACAGCAGGGTCAGGAAAAGCCACAGTGCCTTGAATTGAACATCTAGTCACCATTTCAGCAATTGCAGGACCTTTATTTTAATGTATGATTGCCCTTACATCTTCAGGGATTCTTGGGCAATTTCACATATCTCCCATTTCAAATTTTTTAAAACATTTAAATGCCGGAATTTTCTTCTCAGAGCCTGTGAATGGAAATGTGCATCAAGTACCACCAATGGAGTTATAAATTAGGCATTTACGTCCCCTCCCACTAGGCAAATGGCACTACCTTAAGGTATAATGGAATGTGCAGTCCAAATCCCTACACCTGGCATCTCTGATGCCCTCGTCCCCAGGAAAGTTTCCCTGCCACATTCTCCAGCACCCGGGGGAGAAGGCTACACCTACTCCCCATCATAACTGCCCTGGGTAGGCTCAGATGAGCAGCCTGACCTGGCTAGAGATGGGCATACTCTATCTCTGAAATACCTGTGCACCTGCCAAGGTGGTACAGACTCTGAGAAAGACCTGCAGAAAGACCAGCAGGAGGAACTGTATACAGGGCTTCCAAAATCCTTGAGAAAGCCCCACTACTAAGACTTCCTCCAGAAATCCTCTCTGTAATAACTTCACAACCACGCTCGTCCCATGTCAGCTGGGCTTGAGGAGGAGCTCAGGCTGCTTCAAGCTTTCCTGCTTGTGAAAATGTCACCCTCCTGTTCACAGTCATATGAAATGGGTTGCCTTCCCTCCCCAGTCCTTGCTTTTCTCCCAGGGAATGTCTCTGGGGCAGAGCTGGCCATGTTTCTTATGTGATTTCTCTTTGGGTTCTCGGAAACATCTTCCTACAGCCTGGCCAAGGAATAGCTCCAGGGAGAACTGCACCTGGACTAGTACATGAAGTTAAGTCAGCTCCTCTGAAGTATAAAACAAGCAAACAATCCCTCAACACACAGCTGTGGGTCGTGGGTACAGATTTTAGATTGATGTCAGAATTCAAAGCAAAGCTTAATGGCATTTGCTGCTTCAGAAGCAAGTCTGTCTTATTATTATTTTTGGTTTCTCAGACTTGTCATTATGTACTTCTGATTTACAGTAATAATGCCAGGCATCTCAGTTACCTTTATTCATCCCTGCAGGATTATGTCAGAATATTCTTTAGAGAAGTATCACACTGGGCTAAGGTTAAAAAACAATCAAGACATATAGCAAGCTCCAAGGTGCCTTCCCATATCTCTGAAATATAAATGATTCCCTGGCATAAAAGATTCTGAAATACATAGCCATAAAGACAAAGCTTTGCTAAGCAAATAACAAATACAGGAGGAAGTTCTCCTTCCAAAGGCTCTGAATCACGCCGACAGCCACAGTATGCGTGAAGCTAAAATATTTCCGAAAAAGACAAAAGCTGTCAATGGAAGGTAGCACACTACTGGCCTGTTCCTAGACTTAGATTATAATTCACACAGAAATACACACTGAAGGGATGGACCTACAGCTTAGAAAAAGTGCAGTATGTGTTTCTTGGGCACGTTTATATTCAGGTGTTAAAGACCGAGGGTCTTGCACTCTTCTACCAATGACAGTCGGTAACTAACTGTTAACAGTTAAATACCAACCAGTAATAGACTATCAAATGGTTTGGGAATTTCTGCCTCCTGAGAGCAAACACCACTACTGGATACAGTCAGTCAAAACACAAAATCTCACTTTGCTTTAAAAAATTCTGTCCATTAACAACTGAGGAATAATGTCAACACACATTGACTACTTAAGTTGGACACTGTCTATGTTTATGCAATCACTATTTGTTTCAGGACTCAAAATGAGACCATGAGACTCATTTTTCTTTGACAAAAACATATTTCTTTTGCCAAAAATGCAAGGAAACAATTTTCAAAAGCCCAGATGGGCAAATCATCTCCTAAAGATTCAACAAAGCTTCTCCAACTGTTCTGTCAGCATACCTAAATGTAACAGGTTCTGATGTTCAATATTAGCCTTCCAAATATGTCTCCAGCCATGGATCAAACACAGTAATTTGTATTTCTCTGTGCAGATGTGAATTCCTCCATTCATAAACAAGACCCACATGAGCAGTTACTAGATCAAGGAGAGTGGGTAACTTCAGTTTCTGTGCTCCACAGAAGCACATTTCCCTGTCTGCCATAAAGGAAAAAGAGGGAGCACAGAAAATTCCTCTGGTGGGCTACAGTATAAAACTCCCATGTGTTTAAAAAGGAACCTGCAAGAAGGCCAGTGGGGAAAGGCTGAAGGCAGGCAAGGACAGGCATGTCTTTACCCATCTCAGTTGCATCTCTAGCCAAAGCTGCAGGAAGGAGCAGTCCCTGGTTGCATTTGTTGTCCCTGTGATACCAGTTTGCAACCGTGGAGTTTCCAGAATATCTAAGGGTTTAAACAGCCAGCTGCTAGGCGGGGATGAAGCAAAGCAAAAGCAGGCATACCAGGTTTTCTATTTCCATTCACAAGTATAAAGTTCTTGCACTGTCCCAGTCACAAGTGGTGTGCACAGGAATCCAGTGCCCAGGCGTGCACACAGCAGGCACACACCCAGGGGTGGCACCAGCGAAAGCCTCTGAAAAACAACAATATTCACCCAACAGGCCATGGTCCGGGCAAGAATCACCAGCACATAGGAAGTATAAATACACTTCCATTCCTTCCCTAAACCACAGCCTCTATTAGTTTAATCTGTGTCACGGCAATTGTCTTTTGTTCTTGTTCTTTCTTTTTCCCTAGGCATATAAGCTTTCTTGAATGTGAAATGCTTGCCAGGAGACATAAAGGAACAATGTCAGAGGCCTGACATATAGCATGAAAGACAATGAGCCAGACTTTTCCTAAATTTTGAAACACAGCCTACAAGGTATGTCCAACAATATTTCTTCTTATTCCAGATTCCAGCAGGAGTTATTGAATTTTTTTATCACAATGAATTTAACTTTTTTTTTAAGAAACTGAGACAGAGTTATATATTGTGTAATTCAAGCTAAAGGTGTATAGTTGTATCTTTGCTAAAGGCATATATATAAGATTATGTATATATATAAGATCTATATATAAAGATCATTAGTCAGCTAACTTCAAGCACTGGAACATGCTACATGCTGAAACACCCAGCAATCTGTTCTACAGAAGAAGTCATAGTCAGCAGTGATCAACCTGATTTACCTGACAGAACCCTACAAAATTTTCAAAAAAAAGTGCAGACTACAGGATTGTATTTTAAAATCCTGACAGAAGGCTGTTTTTGCTACTTACTTTCTGTAATCCCCTATAAGTGAGCATAAACTGCTGGAGGTCCAGGTGCGAGAGGCTGACAGGCACTTTCAATACCAAACACAGAAAAATGACACCCTGTCCACATCCCATAGGTAACCATTTATCAAGCCCAGGATAAAAATCTGGCAAGTTTCATATTAAAAGTGCCAGAATGAACTAAGCAATATCCTGAATGCACATGCAAGTGTTTCAGTGCAAAGCAAGGGGAAAAAAAAAAAGAAAAAAAAGAAAAACCCCTGTCCACAGGACTAACCCTTATGTGCAGCCTGAAAAGAATGAGTAAGAACAAATAGGCACCAGCATCATTTGTCACCAGCAACTCTAGTAGTTCTTGGTTATGTTGCACACAAAATTAATGTTATACATAACTCTAAATTCAAGTTTGCTTTCCTAGCTCCTATTTATGACAAAGACAGAGCTTAGGGAAGCAGAGATGAAAATATCCCTTAAAAGTAAGATCCCAGTTCAGCAGAGTACTGAGGCACTGCAAGTTTGCTTGGTATTGTTCAGGCACCCAAACTGCGAGTGAAAACCACCAAAATCTTCAGAATGCAAGAGCAGCTTTCTCAAAACAAGTAATCTTACTGTAGATGGATCTTTTCAATTCAATTTTCAAGCAAAGCAATGTTTTGTGATTTAGTCCCACTAAACCTTAACAAAACAGCACGAGGAATGCATCTTTATCTCAACTGTTGGTACAGTCTATCAATATTAAAATAATCTGGCGTGGACTGGCTTGCTAATAAACCAGCATTTCAGAGATGTTGCAAAACAAAACTGTCTTAAATGTGTGATTTGTGGAGGATATAAACCATAAAACCTATGAAGAAAAAAATGCTGTCTTTGGCACAGCAAGATTAAAAAAAACAATTACAAGGCTGAGTACATTAAATTAAACTTGGTGCAGTCATTCCTGACAAAAGTCCTACTGTCAGTAATTGCACATATTTGGACTTGTAATTGTTAAAAATATCACACTGCAAGTGTTTGATTCATCTGAGATCCTGCTTCTGAAAAGCCATATAAAATTCCCAACAGAAATCTCAGGTTCTGTTTTAACATGAGCTCCTGTAATATTTGATTCTTTGCTGCTTGCTCTTTTACAGTTTAGTGCCTTGGGATCAAAGATCCATTTTGTTGCGAAAATAAACCCCAAATCATTGTTTGCATCTCTTTACGATGTGAGGCATAAGAGCAAGATAGATTGAATCCCATTCATCTCCCCAAATTCCCGGTCCTCTAGGGATTCCAGAGCAGCAATGTCAGACTGCAAGGGTTTAACAGGGCTGCTGCTGTCTGACTACCCTGGCTTTCATTTCCAGTCATCAAAACCCAAATTCAACAAATTCGTCAAGCAAGGACCAGCAGACAAGATCCTGGGTGACGTCTGAATTCTCTCTCAGCAGGTACTATGTTAAATTACATCTAAAATGTCTGTTGTGTTAACGTGCTCCAAAGCAACTGTCATGAAATGACAACCCCAGCAAAGCCATGCACCATCATTTAATTAATCAACCAGCCAGAAACTCGGTTTTACAAAATAAAACAGAATCTAGGAAGTTCTTCTTACGTATTTCAGATCAAGCTTATCTTTCCTGAAATAAGAGAGTACAGATTAACCAGGGTAGGGCAAAACGAGGAGGGATGACTATTTATTTAGTTATTAAAAATATTAGTTATTTTACACACAGTTCACTGGTATTTAAACGTTCTTGTCTTGCAGCGTGATCTGCAAACATTTGAATGAATCTACCCAAAAGTTACATAGCCACTGTTATGTTCACAAGCTCATGTTTGCAAGACAAAAACCCATTCGTGTTGCCATTTCCTAGAGCGAATCTCCTGTCTAAAACGCACCTACACCTTGCACAGCAAGCACTTTGGAAAGTCCTGTTTTCTCTCAGGGAAAATACAGGTCAGTAACAGAGCCAGAGTACTCTACCATCAGTACAGTTTCTCTTTGACACCTGCCATTTCCAAAACCCCTGAGGAACTTGAGCACCCAATTTCTAGGCAGAAAAAAGTGGCATTCTGGGCGCATTATAAAATTGTATCGTAATCCCTACATCTGAATTGCATTATTGTAGGTCTCTATTCCCCCATCAAGCACAGGCTGCTGGTTCTGATCAAGATCAGCAGAGAGAAATGTTGGCAGAGGAATGCAACATAGTGATTCAGGTGGCACCTTTTCTGGTGACACTGGTGTCATCGTTGATCACAACTCAGTCCAAATCCTTTTAAGGAGATAAATTAAAGCACATCTGAAGTTTTTTGAACTCAGGGAAATTATTTGTCTGTCAAATTAAGACAGAAAAAGTTGCAGGTTGGAAGGAATAAACTAGTCATTAATATATGTCTGTGGTATACCTGGAAAAAGTTACTGTCCTCACTCGATACCTTCAACAAAATAGTTTTGCCAGACTCCAATACAAATCGGTTATTCAGGCATGTGAATGGTAGCTGGTGGGATCTCCTGTAACAACTCTCCTGTTCCTCTTAAATGGACTGTGGAAATTTTTAATCACTGTTCCTAAAAAATACAGTCCTTAGCGAGCATTTAAAAAGTTGCGCTTCTATGAAATTTCAAAAAAGTGATCCAGAAAAGCTCACCGTATCTCATCCAACTTTAGACACTTGACCTTTCTGGTGTCTGCTGAGGTGAGGTGTTCCCCATGTAGCATTGCTTACTTGCCTTAGCTTTAAAACCTTATTGAAATCCTTCACAAAGCTAACAAACCTTTCGCCACAGCTGCAGTCCCCACACAGCCCTTCCAGACGCCTTGCTCTGGTTATGTTCCCCTGCTCTGATGAAGTCTGGATGCAGCAGAGAGGTCACGCCACCAACACACGGGCCTTAGCCCAGCAAGCTCTCAACACATCTGCCCCACGTCCTGGGAATCAGGACAGGAAGGGGTAACCACAGCTCTGCTACACACCACAAAACCCTCCACCTGCATAAACACTCCCAATTATGACAGGAATGCTAAAAATTATTATTATTTAAGGCTGGCAGGTTGTTTGCCATACACATCAGGCACCTCCTCCCTTTCTGGAAGGCACGCCGAAGCGTGGGGCTTGCTGAGGCAGGGCCACCACACCGGGCTGCTCGGCAGCCTGCTCTCCGGTGGCCTCATTAGCCGAGCTCTCACAAGCGAAGGCAGCTGAGCGGCATCCCAGATTTTCATGCACCAACTCTGACATTTATAAAGTATTTTCAGTTGTGACAAGATCAAAAATTCAGCATTCTTTCAAATCTCATAACTCTCAAATACTCCCAGCACAAGGGTGGAAACCCCCCCACTCCCAAACCGAAAACGATAAAGCTCTTACTAGATAAAACTGGAGGAATTATGGTATTGCCCCCCTTCTCCAACTCACTCCAGGCTTCATTTGATTTCTGCAATGTACTTTGCTCTTAGAAAACACTAATCACATTACCTCCTGGACAGGCCTCATTTGCAATCACTGCAGTCCTTCCCACCAGCTCTTCTGCCAGCAACTTACTCAGTCACTTGTGGCTCTCATCTTATTTTGGGCTCTCAACCATCTATCCCGATGATTATATTTAAATGTCAACGTCAGACAACTCCACTTTGCATGTCAGAGCACCATCCTCCATCCAAGCTTAAACAAAATTTGTGTTAGGGCTTGTAGTCTAAATTATTTGTTCCGAGTGTAAAAAGGGACTGTTTAGTTTTATGATTTTGCCATAAAAACTATTGATCAAAACAAATGTTTTTCATGTGCTTGCACTTAAAGAGTTGCTACAACTGACTGGGGTAGAGGGGAGGGGGAAAGGTTGAGAATACAGTAGAAAGGAGTCTCCCTTGATCACGGCAAATTGTATAAAAGATACTAGTACAGAAAGACATGTCAGCTGTTGTGTATTCATATACATAGAATCCTTAAACTGTTCTTCACTCAGAATTATCTATAAGAGACATAATGACACATGGTATTCTCCCTTCCTTTCAACCACACGTTCCTGTTATCTATGGTGTGTTGGGACTCTTCTTGCTGCCTCACATCACAGGATGAACCTCTAGATGCTACGACTGCACCACCACCACCAGTAACAATTGAGGCCACCTTGTACTCTCATAACATTATTAATCCAGGACAGCACTGAGTTTCATCTTTTTTTTTTTTTCTCTCTGACTTTAGAATCAAGAGCTTGGCCACTACATGCATTTCAACAAAAACAGATTGAACACTGAAGGCTGCAGTTGTGCTTGACCAAGCAAGGACATTACCATCTCGGCTAACAATGTAAGCCACATGGCTCATGAGATGGAGGAAGAAATGCTGAAGGCATCAGGTAACCAGTTCCCTGGGAAAGCATCTTTCTAACTTACAGTGTTAAAGACTAAGTAATTATCCAGAAATGGAATACTTCTATCTTTCTCAATTTTCTTGGTTGCTATATAAGCATTAAGACTTTGCTTTTGCAACCCTAGATGTTCTTTTAATCTATACTATTACCCACCTTTTCTTAAATCTGGATAACTTCATGCCCAAGTAACATGCTACAGCCTATCTACTTGCAATACTGTAGAAAAAAGACAGTCCAATACTTGAGACGGGCTATGTTTCTTCTGTCTTGTTGTAATCACTCTATTGATAGCTTCTACCTAGAGTAAGCACGACAGAGTCCCTGAAGTACACGTGAATCAAAGCAAAATAATAATAGGAGCATACACAGGGACAAAAGGAATGACAAATTTTCTGGGTTAGAAGGTATACAGTTTTGTTACTTATTTCTCTAAGGACTTTGTTTTTATATTCCTTTTGTTGATTCACAGCCCTTTACTTTTTTTTTTTTTTTTTTAATAAACCAGCTATTAAATCCAAGCTGTTCAAAAAAAAAAAACAATTGAGAACATTTCAACTATAAACAATACTTGCAGATTTACTCTGTGAAAACTATAACTGAAAAGCTAGGAGTGACTCTTCCACACAATGAAATCACAGGCAAAATAGGCAGGAAACAATTTAAAAAAATAATAAACCACATACCACCATTCCAGACCTGCTTAATAGTATTCCAAGGCTTTATAAAAAGTAATGATCATCAACCATGAGAGAGGACGTTTAATTAGCAAACTGATGCATTCTATAGAACGGAGAGTCACGTTACATTGTTTTCAGAGTCTCAGGTGTGTTTATACGACTTACTAAAATTAAATCTTTCATTCAACCTGAGCCGGGCAACCGTATGCAGCGTAAAATACAAGTTCTTGTTTACATAGCTAAATTGTGATTAATGTGCACCATATGGAATCACGGGCCAGCTCCAGTGAACAGTTGTGTCTGTACAGAAACTCGTAATGGGTTTGTAAAACAGGCGACCTGGCACTTACTAGGGAACGGCAAAAAGGATTAAAACAGAATATCCACCAATGGGTTAGCAACTTTTAAAACTGCAACACTGGCAATTAGAATAAATACAAAATAAAGCTTTAACTAAGCAAAATAATTCTGCAAGTAGCGCTTATGAATGCGGTAGATAATCAGGACAGGTACTTAGGACACGGGGATTATGTGTGGGTTTTCATTAATAGAAAGAATGCAAGCAATATTTCATCTAGCAAACTGCATAACCAAGCTGAAAGATTAAGCTAGCGTGTTAATCTGAATCAGAAATGCACAGGAATGTATAATTAACGTATTGTTCAGGCAGCTCCTGGCACGACACAGAATGCCAGTAAGCAGATCACCAGGCGGTGTCATCTAGCACAGCTCCAGGCTGCTGCAAGAACTCACCACACCTGAAAACAATCTCCCTACCGCCCCAAATTAAGGTAGCTGCCACGTTAACACACTCTTACTCTATGTCTTGCCATACAGTTGGGATGGTTCACAAAAAAGGGGAGTTAAAGGTATTCCCTGAGTGCAGTAATGCAATTTAACCAATAGTGTCCAGATTCTCAGTAGTCCTTGTGCTTTTGCTCCACTTTTGCCTGTGCTGGCCCTGATGCTGGAGCAGATGCAAATTTCTGGACCCCTGCTAAGCCTCACTAATTTGAAATAAATGATGTATAAACATGATTGAAACAGCAGAGCCGCAGACCATAAAATCTTTACCTGTAGTGTGTATCACAGAAAGGAGATGAACTCCAGTCTAATAGCTCAAAAAGATAACTCTTTTTTTTTTTTTTTAATTAGTTTTGTTACCGAAGAGACCCTGAAGTTGTCACTTGCCAGCAAAATGGAAGTGGTCCTGCCTAACTTCACCACACAGGTCTTCCCTGTAACTCTTCTATACAATGCAATCATAGTTTGCATCAGTCAGACTTCAAGATCGAACACATCCTACTGGCCTAAAGAAACTATTTTTAGTGAGGGTTTTTTTGTGTGTGTTTTGGGGGTTTCTTTGTTATTTTTTAATAAGATAAAATAAAAGGATGAAGAAATAAATATTAAATAACTTTTCTAGCATTTAAAAGCAAAAAATGAAAGTATATTGATCCTAAAAGAAGGGGAAGGTCCATGGTTTGCAGTCCTGAAAAGTTTATAAGGTTTCTATGAGTCCAGCCCCAGGGGCGGTAAGTGAACTGTGTTGAGTTGGGCCAGATTTGACTTTTTGTAAAACTACAAAAGTTTTGACTTTCCTGTCTCTTTTATAGCACTAATCACAGGTGCAGAGCTGCTGGAAGCTGGATCAAAACCACAGCCACAGTATTTGATACAAGATCACTCAGCTTTTGGAGCTTAAAACCCTACTTGATTGTGACTGAACAGCCACTTGTCCTGCGGAGCATTCAATTTCTGCCAGACTTTGCCAGTTGAAAGAGTGTTACAAACAAATCCACCATTAACAGTTTACTTGTACAACACTTAAAAAAACACCCCAAAACCACCAAGAACATGAAGCAAGCTCTAACCAATATGCTCAAACAGCTGACATTAATCTCGAACTAATTTGCTTCTGCTTATAAGTCTCAATAAAATCTCTGAAACAGACTCTAAATTTATAGAAACTGAAATAGCCTGATGGGGTGATGCCCCTGCCTGATTTTCTGTAGAGTGTCTAAAGACTTATTTTCAAGTACTGGTGCCTGCTGAGGAGTGGGGGTAACCCAAGATGTGAGGGCACACCTGGGGAGCACTGACATCCCCTGCCTGCATTTGTGACAAACAGAGCTTAACCCAGTACCTGTTGCAGGTTTGATCATCAGTCAGATGCTCTTCCAAGGGAGCCGAGCCAAGCCGAAACATGAGCTTGACTGATACCTCCTGTCCTCCTACCAAACCTGAGTTTGAATTACTCTTCCTGAACAAAAATGAGAAGATCCCCAAGATAGGAGCTCTGTGCAAAGGGACTGCTGGAAGTTTCTGCTGTGGGCTACTCTTTGCCATTTGGCCATAGAGAAATGGGTCCAAAAGGGCTCTGGAAATGGAAGTGACCTGGCAGTTAACACAGGAGCCACCTATCTGAAGCACATGGGAAGCAGGGGCTCGTAAGAGCCCTTCAACAGCAGAAACCAGCAAGACCATCTGAATTGCATCAACAACAGACAACTCGCAAATTTTGTCAGAATGTCCTATTTGAAACCACTCTGCCAATTCCTTATGTCACCGTACACTATTAGAGCAAAAATCCCAAAGCTCTTTCCCTCTAAACATGAATATTTGGTCAGAAGCTAAACTATGGCACCAGTGCCCTGAGATCCCCGGGGAAATGTCATCCATGGGGTGTGGGGCAGGTGTCGTGTTACCCAAACACATTACCTCAGCGTAGAGACGAATTAACTTCAAAGAGGAATTGCCCCTAGCAGAAGCAGTATTTTCTCATCTGCATTCAGGTCACTGCACCAGAAAGCGGAGGCTGACTTTTTATGGCAAGTCATGGCGAATGGATTGAGAGGAGCTATGGGAGAGACCGCTGCATTCTTGAGCCTTTGCAAATGGTTTCGCTCTGCAGACCATGGATTTGAGCATGACCCTGAGCTCAGAGCAGAGCAAACTGCTCGCTCGGCTGCTGCCATCTCTTCCACAGCCCTCTGGAAAACGGGCAGGGAACAAACGTATCCAACGTGATTGACCTTTTGGCTGCTGAACCACCTTCTGCCTGGTCCCACAGCTGGTCTCAGGTTCTGCTGCTGAGCAGATTTACCCAATGTGGTGCTCACAGGATTGTACAATAATGAGAGCAAAACAGGCTCTTCATTTCAGGGATGTTTGTATGCTAAGAAAGGCGTGAAAGCATAAATCAGGCCAACAGACCTGCAAAAGCCTGCACTATATTCCTTCAATTCTTCTCGCCTTATTCTCTGCTCTCGCATATCTTTACCTTCTTTGCCCTGCTCTGTTTGGAAACTCATCTAATTGTCACTTGAGATGACAAATGTCCTTTGCCTCAATGCCCCTTCCTTGGTAACGGATGTTTCCTTTCTGTATCACTCTGCTTGTAGAATTCATTTTCTTAATTAAGTGATGCCTCCATTTATCACTTCCTAGTTTTTATTTTACATCTTTCTAGCTATTTTTTTCTTGGCAAATATGCTTTAAAACCACTGCTTGTGCTCTTTATTTTATAAACTGAGGTTTAAACATCATAAATTCTCCCCTTAAAAAAGCACCAACTTCTGGTATCGTGGTTGGCTTTTACCTTAACTTCTTGGTTTTGCTATTTCCCATAAAATAGAAATGCATTCAGTTCAGCTCCAGAAGGAAAATGAAGCATACTCTATTGATCAGAAAGGTTTGAGGCTAAAACGTACTATTCTGTCATTGGTTTGACAGCTTATACAACATAAATCAAACATTTGTCCCTGGGATGCCTGCACATGCTAATTTCATTTAAGAGCTACTTGGTTGCTTTTATGTACAGAATTTCAGTTTGCTGACCTGAAGTTGTCCATGCTAGAATTAAAGGAAACAAGCAAATATTATGTTTTTCACTGTCTTTCAATCTGTTTGTTCTTTTTGTTACCACTACACTAATGGACTAAGAAAACCACCCAGTTTTCAGCAATTATTGTGATCTATTTTTTTTTTTTAATTTTTGTTACCAAAACTGTAACCAAATGTTTCATCCACTATCTGATTTTAAAAGAGGCAAAAGACAGTAAGCTGTCTCCCACAGCAAAAATCAGTGACGGTTAAGTCCCTTAACTGAACAGGGAAAAACAATAATCTAGGGTTCCACAGCATTCACCAGTCTTACACTGCTACCTCCTACAGCCTCTCTCAGCACTGCAAGCCTGTTATAAACAAGGCTTTCTTCTGCAGAAAGAAAACATTTACCTAGAACACAAAAATAATTTGCCTTTTTATTGTTTTAAGTTTCCTTCCCTCTCCCTTTCTTCTCCTCCTCCAATTATCATCCATCAATACAACAATGGCAGCAAAGCAGGAGAAAGCAAATGCATTTCAGTAGCATGATATTTGGTAAGGGGTGAGCAAAATGCCATTTGCATTGATGGTACCTGGGATTTCTTGGCAATCTCCCATATAAATGCTAGCCGGAGTCAACACTACTTAACCTACAAATTCAAATGAAACAGAATACATTCAATCCATTCGATTTACAGACCTTATAATACTTGACATCACCCATGCTAAAAAGAGTGTCTCGTGAAATTAAGATAGCGATTGTTTTGACTTAAATCTGAGGAATTATCAATCCCGACTCTGGGAAATTGGCAACAGAAGAAGAAGATGGAGCATTTCCCCTGCAGAGAGCCGACCCCTCAGGTTCATACCTCTCTGTTTCACAGCACTCAGCTGGGGGGTCCCCTGGAGGTCCTCCAAATCCAGGAGGGTGGGACCATGCACGACTCATTCATTGATCTCCCATGTCACTCCAAGGTGGGGCAGAAATGGATACCCATCCCATGGATGTGGCAATGAGTTAAGACCCATCATGTGCTTCATCTCACTCTACATCTATAATGAAAATATCTCTATTTGGACAAGTTATTTAAACATCCTTTACAGTCAACGGAGACAAAGAAGCCCTTCTAGGATGAGTCATCTGATCCACTGAGATGTATACCTTAAAATAGAAGTATTGTGCCTAAAGGAAGGATTTATTTCCATCCCTTGATTACGAAGGGAATCTCTGTGAAGAGGTCAAATGTTGAAATCCATACATTTATGAGATATTTAAATTAATAAAATGAATCCAAGTTGGTGTCCAAGTTGGTCACATATATTAAAAACAATTTAAACTGCTAAATAGCCACAGAACATGAAATAACAACTGGTCTAGTTATTCAACCCACTCAGCTCCCAGCTTCAGTGTATTTGCTAGGGAAGAAAAAAGGCA
Organism: Athene cunicularia; assembly: GCF_003259725.1. Classification (NCBI taxonomy): domain Eukaryota; kingdom Metazoa; phylum Chordata; class Aves; order Strigiformes; family Strigidae; genus Athene; species Athene cunicularia. The sequence goes on along the minus strand of NW_020799117.1, from coordinate 8,292,338 downwards.
TGGTAAAATATGATTCAATACATACTCCTACAGCCTCAGTGTCTGGTGGACCTCTGTGCTAACAGGGTAGGTCACGGTATACCCAAAATGTCACAGCAAATGATCTCATGAGGGAATTACATGGGTCACAGAAGAAAAGAGCCAAGAAAAGAATTTTATACCTGTCACTGCCTGTATAAAAACTTCAGACAGTCAGAGCAGACACTACTACATACCCCAAAAAGACGAGGAAATGAAAGGGAAAGAAGGGAAGAGAAAGCAAGGGGAGACTGTTAGTCTTCTATGAAATACAAGATGATTAAATACTGTCAGGCTTTAATCCCTGCTGACAAGCAGAGCTGCATGAGAGATAAGGGTTGATTAATTATAAGGAAAAAAGGCTATGACACAGGCATATGAGGCAGAAACACGAAAAGGAGGGATTCATTATTTTTTTATTTATTTAATGTTAAATAAAAGGCATTTGCTAATGAAAGGAGAGCCACTCATCTGGATCTAAAATTTTTAGCCCTACTTCTAAGTCCTAGTGTAGTCTGCTAGCACATACTGGGGAAAAAAAAAAAAAAATCTCATGGTTGAATTTGCTTTTCATAATAGAATTGAATTTAGGCCCCGTGTAAGCCTTTCTGGTCAATACACTGGGATTTATTACTAGTGCCAGCAAAGGACAACCTTGGAAAGGTTGGTTCAGCGTAGTGCAATGGCAAATGGCTCAATGGCCAAAAAGACTGATGCAGGACATCCCTCAGGGCACGGAGGTGAAAGATTTCAGAGAAGTTTAAAGTAAAGGTTTTGAGAAGCCAAAGTGTCAGGAGAGATGCAGTTCAGTGAGTATCAGCAGGGAACAAACAATTGCAATTGTTTTCTCTCTTCTTTCACGTGACTAGACAGTATTCAGTTTTTCTGGGTTATTTGCTGTACTAAAAGAATCTGATCACAGCATTATATTTTTTAGTGTAACCCCAACCCCCCAAATATGAAGCATAGCATAATTTTTTAAAAAATAGAAAAAAAAAAAATCAATCAGAAACTTGTTGCTTTGCTCTCAATCCTAAAACAGGTGCTCTAGTCATGACAAAGTCTCCCAGAGGCTTTCTCACAGGGCTGTGCTCTGCTTGAGGCACCATGTTGTCTGAGATGTGGTTCCTATTTCACCCAGACAAACCCTGATGAAACTCAATTTCTTGTTCCAACATCCACAATTGATCTGGCATTTGGAAAGCAGTTTCTGTTGTTTCAGTTGCTAAATAAATGGGAATTTAATTCTAGGCTTCCTGGAAACTAGTCAGTCTACGTCTAGTATGACACTGCTAAGGTGAGCTTTTAGATTGTGACTTTAGAAAGGTGAGAGAACAGCTGAAATGAATAAAGGAAAGAAGAGACTGCCCTGATATCCTAGCAAGGGGAATAGCCCTTTTGAAATAATTCATGTTAAAGCTGAAAAGATGTAGGAGACATTCCCATAATCTGGGATAAGGGAAACCTGACTGAGACAACATCTGCTACCAGCCCAAATTGGATGCTCCAGCAAACTTCACCGAGTTAAAGCTAAAATGGTCAAGCAATTTTGGCTGCTGAGAGATGAGTTGTAAACAGGCATCTTATCAGGAAGGAACGCATCCTAAAACGAGAGACTGAACAACCTCTCTGTTACAGCAGGAAAAAAAAAAACCAAACCAGTTTTGAAATCTGAGGAGGAAGAAACAGCTGGGCACATTCTCACCCCTGATTTTCAAACAGGGGAATTTGTCCTTGCTGCCGACACAGCCACCCGTGGCTCCCTGACCCGCGTGAGGGTATGACGATCTGCAGCGTGCGTGGCAAGCACAGCCATACGCTTGCATCTGATTTATGTGCAGACAGATTTACAATTTCTCTTTACACTCCAGTGAAGGTGTGTTGCTGTTTGAACGTGCTGTACTTCTGGCCTGCTGAAAAAGACAACCTTTTGGGTCATCACTGTCATCCCAGGGATTTGAACGTATCCCAACACTCCCTTTCCTCCCATGACAGTGGGATCAGAGGATCACCCCCCTATATTTAAGGAGCTCTATGGCAGCACTTGTACAAGCTGCCCTACTCTACTCAGGATTTAAATTTATTTTAAAATTTTAATTTCTTTTTTAGCAAGATGCTTGCTTCAACGTAATTGAGCCAGCAGAGATGACCAGGACACCAGGAGGTGAAGAGTTCAAAAGAGATTAGAAATCCATGTTTTCCTTATCACAGTTTCAGCTTTCCTCACTAAACCACTCAACCTTTTCAGATACCAGTCCCAACATCAAGAAATAAGAGAAGGAAAAGCAATGAGAAAGAAGATACCAGAGAGGGAACAGAGAGAGGAAAACAGAGACAATCCATTATAGCCCCATAATTTCATCCTGTAAAATTTCAGTCTGCATGCCCCACTGATTCAATTACTGTATACAGCTTTACCCTTCAGCAGAACTAGAATTACAGAAAAACCCATTTTTAAAGGTTAGTGAGAGAATTTTTCATTGACAGCGACCTGCTTCAACAGGGACACACAATGTAAGGTAGGAATTGTATTTGCCTTACTCCTCCGAAACAGATATTTAAACCTGTTTTGGGCGGCGAGTGAAGTGTGTCTGGTGATCTTAATCTACTCCCCATAGAGAGCAAAGCCAAAGAACAAACTCACTTGATTACCAGGTTCTGTGCAAAATACTGAACCTGGTATTATGAAGCACATTTTCCCTGACAGAGGAGCTGATCCCTACAGCATGTTTAGGAGTAGACAGAAAATAAGGAGGCACAGCTACTGGGCTGGCAGGTCAGAAGGGGCAAGGTTTAACACCCCGAGCTTCAGGAACTCCACTCTTCATCTCGCATGGTTGTGCTGTTGCTCTCTGAATCATTTCTCCTAGCAAGCTTTCAGTGTTATTTTGGTAAATTGTATATACTTAAAGGCAGGTATTCTGACCTATGTGGAGCACACCCAGTGCTGGATGCCAGAGACTTGACACCAAAGCTGCAGCTCCTCAGTGTTTTCACAAGTACAATTTAAAGCATTTCCCTAAAGTCGTTCTAAAGTGCTCAAATGCATAAGGCTAAAAGGGCTATTCTGATGAGAAATAAGTGGGGTTACTGCTTAAGTATCATTTTTAATTACCTAAGCAATGGTAAGTGTGTTGCTATCACTTGTTAGACAAGGTACAAACATACTCAAGTTTGTTTTTTTTTTCCTCTCAGTGTATTTCTCCAATATGTTTCTTTTATCAAAGCTATAACCACAAGCACAAAGAAGTTCACCTGCAGTTTAGACTATTGAAAAGCATCTGATAAATAGTCTCAAATTCAGGAAGAGCGTGTCTATGCCTTGCTAGAGAAGAGCTCTCCAAAGGGAGCAGCAAAAGCATCTACACTAAATTAGAGGCCATGTGGCTTCATGGAGCCTGGATGCCACTGATGCTGAGAAAAGATGGAATTATTATAACTATTTACATAATCAGCAATACTAAGACAAGATACAGTAAAAGCAGCGAAAGCACTGCTAATTATATTATTCTAAACTTAGTGTTCTCAACCCAACATGGAGTTCTCCAGGGGAATTTTCTTGATTATTCTTTTTAATCAGCTAAATTATAGCCTTCCAAAAAACTCTGGGCAAATGACAGCTTATTCTTCGAGAAGAGTGCTGTACAATTGGACTGGTGAAATATCAAGATAATTTCTGTGGAATATATTCCCATTTCCCATCCTAATTACTGATGGATTAGTTAGTGTCACTGGAATTATAATAATTTGCCTAAGTAGCAGGTTTTTAAATAAAGATTGAAATTACATTCAGAAGCTCCTCTTCCACACATTATTTATACATACTGAATGTCTGTTTACTCTCCATGCATGAGTGGCTATTTTGTCCCTAAAGATCCAAGATAACATGATAACAAGGATCCTACAAGCACATACACACTTTCATCTCTTCTCACTTGCAAGCATTTCCACTTACAGGATTATCATCATGCTAATGCACATCTGCCAGCTGTCGCCCTGCTGCATTTTACCCTCGCAGCGGTGCCTCCCTCTCCCCCTGCACATGCACCTGCATGGCACACGGAGGGGGTTGTTGGTTGGTGCCAGTAGTGACTAATCTCCACCTTCCAACTGCCATGCATGTAGACTAGTTGGTTGAAGTCCACATACCCTCTCATCCCAGCTCCGACCCACAGCAAAACCGTCCTGTGTGGAGCTCCTGGCTCCATGCTGACCCCCTGCACCTCATCAATTCCTCCTGGGGTGATAAAATGTACCATTTCAGCCTTTTGCGGGTATTTTCCTCCTTCCCTCTTTGGCTGTTTTAGTCTCAGCATGGCTTCCAAGAGGCTATGAGCTTTTTTCTTTTTTAATAATTCATTTGCACAAACAAAACCAGTTAGTACTACACACAACAAAGCCTTGTGGTACAAGCTAGGCATCGCTAACTTGTCACCACTACGCTGTTTTTAGCTGGCTGATTGCTTTTTCCCCTTCAAAAATAGATGTAAAGTATTTGGAGAGAGAGGAAGACTTGTTTTCAAACTAAACCAATCTCTCCAAATCTTTGCCATCTGCAGTCTCCCATTGCACCAAAATAAAAGAGCTGTGCTCGGACTGTGTCCAGCAGGCTCCAGAAACCAACTGACTACAGGTTCTGGTGAGAAAGCATCCTCAATCACTCCGTCCATCCCTCATCTCCACCAGCCCTGGACCAGACTGTGAGGCCAAAGTCTTTCAACAACACTAACCCTAATCCTGCTCTGAACACAATTGTGACAGCCATACCTCCTATATGCTAAGCAGCAAGGTTGAACAGGAAGCATTTGACCAAATACACAGCCTTGTGAAGCTTTTTCCAAAGTTCTGAAGTGTTGTTTCTCTTTCACATGCATTTTGGCCATTGTAAAAATCTCTTTTTAACCCTCGCAGCAGCAGAGAATGATAACTGGAATTTAAAATCAAGCCATGTTCCCTCCTGAGCCACTAAAAGCAGCTCAAGTGTAATGCTCTTGCTCAGCCCAGCATGGTTCACTGAGTCTTGAAACAATGCTGGTGACATGGTTGGAGCTACACAGGAGCTCACATGGCCACCACATTGGAACCAGGGCTCTGCATGTGTAGCGCATGTATCTGTTTGGGAGATTAGGTCAATGATAGATTAATAGTAAAGCCACAAAGGGAAATCAGATGCTAAACTCCTACCAAAAGCAATAGGAAACTGGGTGATGTTTGTTTTGAAAATCCTCCTTATCAATCAGGGGCTATTTTAAGGGACAGGATAGGTTAGAAACATTTCCAATTAAAGGGAAAACTATATTCAGCTATTTGGGAAGAGAGTTTGTACTTCTTAGAACCTCAGAAAATGAGCTATTTTCACTACTCTTATATTACTTTTTTCTTTTTCTTGGAAACAGTGGCAACGCACTGTTCCATGATGAAAAGCACTCGATGGTGCAATATGAAAAGGACAGCATCACTGCTCCCATTTTACAGGGGGCACAACAGGAGGCAGCAAAGGACACCTCTCCTGCAGCTAGAGAGAGGATTACAGCCTGGGAACACAGAGCCCCTATTCCAACTGCAACTATTAAATAATACTCTTTTACATATGTAGGCAGCAAGTACAAAATATTGGCAGGAGCCTTAGCGTGGTAATGCACAAGTGTGACGGGAAAGCTGAGTAATTGCTTATCTTGTGATATAGAAGCAACAGGGGCACAATTCAGCACAATATTCCAACAAGTTTGGTAAACACACCAGAGACTACTTGATAATAATTTTGCCTGTTTCCAGAAAAAAAAAACAAAACCTTTTGAAGTTTGTGCATGTGATGTCAGATCATTTTTTCAAAGGGGCAGCATGACAGCTGTGTTGGAGATAATCAAGAAACCCGGGGGCAATTAGGTTTTAATGCTGTGACAGTGGGGAAGTATATCAACCTCCTCGTTACAGCCACAAGTTTCTTGGCAAAATGTTCTATAAGGCGGCACATGGGATATCATCATCTCTTTGCAGAATATTTTCATGATTTTTATTTTTTTTTTTGGTGGGAACCATGCAAGGAATTACTTGCAGATTTGCAGATGCTAATCACAGCTACAGCACCCTATTTCACTTGAAGTAAACATTATTACAGTTATGACCTACATTAGGTAGAGGAAAGGAAGTTTTGCAGACATTGCTGCTTTATATAAACTGAAGAACAAATGTGACAGCAGACAGCACTACAGAGAGAACCTTGATTTTTCTAGTATATCCACGCCTGATGTAGGGATGTTCTTCAGTGTCTCTGGTGTGGCCCCTGACTACCTCACATCTGGCAAAGTACTAGGCTTCCCAAACTCCCAGGTGACAACGAGGAAGCGGCCCTGGAGAGATGGAAAAGCCGAAGCACAGAGAAGTCAGCTGAATTATTCACAGAAAATATGTTCCAGAAACAGATACTCAACCTGGGCTCTGTTTTTCCACTGTTACTTTCTTCTCTTGGCATACTGCAGTTTCCCGTTTGTTCACAAACATTTATGAGTGTGTCCTCTGTGGAAACTGAACAGTCAATGTCTGCTTGGAGTACTTTCTTCTGATGCAAAGACTGTTGCTTGGGCTGCTACAACATCAAGACTGAAATGGGCTTCACTGTGTCACAGAAATCTCACCTGTAAGTTACTCTTCAAGCCTAAAATCCTATCTAATAATCAGTCATTTTAAAAAAATATGTATTTTCATTATATTCCAGAGCAGTTCATCAAAGCAAAGGTTTGGGGATTCCCACCCTGCCAAAGAGTCCTGACGTGCTACTTGTGAGAATAATACAGCTGATGGCAGAACTGCCACCCATCCCCTCCCTGTGCCCTGGTGCTCCAGGTGCAAAATGTAGCTGGTCTTACCTTCTTTCTTATGCTTTTGGTAATAACACTCTTACACTTTTCCTTCTGCAGTTCCATAAAAGCTATCTGAATCCTTGATCATTGCTCATAGTAGTCTTGCAGAGAGAGAAAATGGAAGGAGGCATGAGCTAGTGATCAGGGGGATTGTGCCTAAGCAATGTGCTGGGGAACAGGATGGGGGGAGCACCCCATTCCTTCCCCACTGTGACCCCCCTTCCATCCCACACCCTCCTGACTGCATGAGTTCAAAATCAGCTTTAGGAAGTCTACACTGTGGAATATAAAGCAGAGCAGTATCAGCTTCAGCAAAAGGTCTACAGCACCCAGCAAAGCCCCAAACACATGGCACCCAGCCAGCATGCCTCACCTGCCAGGGCAAGGAGCCCTGGTGGGACATGATGCTCAAACGGCCATACAACTCCCAGGTCCAGAGCCCCGGCCAGCCCAAATAGCTTCTAGCTCTCTCCCCTTCTCCTTGAAGGCTGTAGGCACCCACAGCAGCACCAAATGCAAGCTCCAGCCAGTGCTGTTCCACATGCAGTTTGCACAGGTGTAAACTGATTACTCAAGACAAAGGAGAATCAGCTTTCTTTAGCAGCCAAAGGTGAAGTGATGCTCTGTTTTCAATTGTACAACCTCCTTTTCTCAAAGCTCCCCATGCCATACGAGTCTGCTGCCCTTTGCCTTCCCTTCCCATGAAGGAGAGCATAGATTCCCATACCACAACCTGCACTGCTGCAACACAGAGAGCACTAGGTTTCCAGAAACAGAGAGAAGGGGAGCAAAATAAAGAACTCATGATGTTCTCAGTCTTCTCTCCTAGTTCTGTGCTCAGACTGCATGCCTGATATAGCTTCATTTTATATGCAGGTCACTCAGTCATTCTTCTCACATGTACATCAGGCGCTGCTGGAAAATGTGGCTATTATCCATCAAGTCCTTTGCTTTAGTCAGCTTCCAGCAGAAGAGTAATAGATGCACTTGTGTTGTCACATCATTGTCCAAAATGTCAGGGTAAAAAGCCCTTAACATTAACAACTCCCTAAGGAAATCAGTTCTTAAAAAAACAGAATAGGAAGGAAAAAACCATGAGAGGGACAGAAAGATGCAGAGCATCCCTTTTTATCAGGGATGAGTTAAGCAGAAAAGTGCCCTGACTAGCTGTATGCCAGCCAGGTACCCATGCTGTGGTTTTATTTCCACTGAAGTTTACATTGCATCTGGGTAAAGCAACATGTGCACATATTGTTTTTAATTTCCAGGATCCAGCATTAGAAATAGTCTTCTCTTTGGACATCATGCATTAAAAGAGATGAATCAGTTTGAAGAGTGAGTGTAATCTCTTCCCAGGGCACTTGCATTAAGATTCAAACAGCACGGTGAGGTGATAGTATCAGGCAGCACAAATCTTCATAGACAGTAAAAGAAAGGGG
>NW_020799117.1:8279283-8283971 GCF_003259725.1 Athene cunicularia | reverse complement strand
AGAAAAGAAAAAGATGAAATCAAAGACGACAAGAAGCAGTAGTCAAAGTTAGGAGGAAGAGGAGGTCAGGCACACAAACTAATCAAGGTGGCATGGTGATATTTTCCTGGTGCGGTGAACCTCTATGATCTGCTTTTAAAGGATTTGCTAAAGTTAGGGGAGAACTAAGCAAAGCTTCAAATCTTTTAAAGCCTAGTAAAATGTAGACATGAACAAAGATATTTCTTTGCTGAGATACAAGGAAGAAAAGCAAAGTGGAATGGGAGGGAAAGAATACCCTGTCCTGAACAGCCTGAAGGTGAATTTTGGTGACCACTACTCACTAATTCCTAAGAAAACCCTGACCCTGCTGAGGAGCTGTCACCACTCCTGGCGGGCATATGATATGGATACTTATTTTTACATTTGCAGCTGCAAGTACACAACCTCAAATGAGACAGGTAAGGTGAAATAAATTTGACAGCGCTTTGCCCACGATGTTTTTGGTGAGTGCCCCTTTTACACAACCCCTCATTGCAGCACAGTGAATATGTCCAAGAGAAGTGCTTGTAAGAAATAGGAAATAAAGCTGAAGTTAGACAAGACTGCAGGAATCTGCCTCAGAGATGTGTAACATCACCAGTTCGGTCACCTACACCAGATACACCCCTTGCCTGTCAAAACTCAAATGTGTGCAGCCTCACCCATACAAACTCTGAAAAGGGACCCTTCAGCTCACGTCCCAGCACGGTGCTCCTTCGGACAGGGCAGACACAGCCACGCTCTCAGCACTACAACCTACCTCCAGTTCTCTAATTGGGCTTGTGTATTACTGATAAGTAACTGATACACAGGAAATGAACGCGAGGCCACCACCGAGCCTGCTTCTGCATACAAATACGGGCAGCTGAATGCGGATCGCAGCAAACGCTGCAGCCCTGCCATTCCTATGGCATTTCCAGTATGGACGTGCTTAAAATATCTCAACGTAAAGTGTTTCACTTTGTACAAATGATGCTGGCGTGACTGCTCAATGCCTTTTCAGAGAGGAAACTGCAGAGGGCTGAGGGGGTCAGATAAAGATAACGTGTTATGCAGACACTGGATGAGTATCTAGAGAAGAGAGAGACTTTAAGGGGCAACAAAATAAGAAATTAAGATAAAGAGGAAAGGCACACAAAGGCGAGCATACAGCTCTCCACACATTCAGCCTTTAGGGACAATCTTCCTATTTTTTCCCAGGAGTCAAAAAAAGCCCCCAAATTAATCTCTGTGCACAGCCTAAATTTGCCCTTAGTGCCAACTTTGTGTCTGCATCAAATTCTTCCACAGCCTAAGATGCAACAGTGTAAATAGGCTCATTTTTGTTACATTATCAAATTGTGTTAACTTTCTCGCTGCAGCATTCTCCGAGGCTGGCAACACCGAGACGTGCAGGAAATGTAAATCACTCCCCTTTTGATATGATAACCGTAGCAGTGAATTGCATCCCAGAAATCAGCTCAGGATTATAGCCGAGAACTCACTGAAAGGCACTTAGCTGTGGCGTTGCGCCAGGAGGGTAAACTTCAGCTGGCAGGTCAGTGCAAAGCAGCCTCAGGTCTTGGGAAAGAAGAACAATACGTAACATCCAGCTATCTGCGGCTGCACAGACCTCAAAGCCAACAGCCTCGGGGTCAATATATAATTAAAGGATGCCAACAGGTGTTAAAAACAAGTGTGCATTTAAGTATGCAAATGCATGGGAGAGCTATATTAAATATGAATAAGCACCTAGGAAAGCAACAGCCAGCAGGTGGTGGGATAAAATCTACTTGCCAGACAAATACAGATGTATATATAAACAACCACATACAGAAAAATTGCGTTTCCTGCATGGAACTATTTGTGGTAGAGAACATTATAATAATCATTTTAATCATGTATCATTTATTTAAATAATTTTTCAGTTTCAAAGATTCAGCGGATGTTGGAATGCAAATAAAGCTAATCAGAAGGTGAAAATAAATGTTTTTCCAATGTCTTATTTTCATGTGTAAAATGCCACTGCTAACAACTACTAGTGTTAACCCTGGGCCACAACTCCACTGAAATTGGTACTGCATAAACACAAAAATAAAAAGCTGTCTGAACCCTAAGGAATTTGCAGCTCTAACAGAAAAGAGGCAGCAGATGGGTATAGACAGAAATAATCAAGAAATAGTCGTTAACAAGGCAGGAGTTAGTCTCAGCAAACCAAATCCCTGATTGCTGTGAGCCTTGTACAGGCACCACAACAAAGAGGAGTTTTGATCATCGATGCCCCACAACACACGGAGCTCTGCACATCCTTCACCTTTGCCACTGTGCTCCATCTGTCACCTCCACACTTACTGGCAATTGTGTGTCATTCACCCACTATCTTTTGTTTTTTAACACAAAAACCTCTTTGGGCCAAGGACCATCATGTATGACCTTGCCCTCCAGCACCAAGCATAGTAGGGCTCCAACTGGTCAGAGACATATAAAACCATTTGTGAACAAAATGGTTCACTAATAATAATGTTTATTAATAACTACTCCAACTGAGTATGAGCATGCACAGACATAAATCTAAAATCCAAATTAATACACAGAAACCCATGTAAAACAATAGAGGTGTTCAACAATATTTGAGCAACAGTGTCTTCTGATGGATTTTATTCAGTCCATACACCTCTTGCTCTAACTCTGAACCATGTAGAGGAAAGGAAGAGTGGCTGGCATGTAGTTATCTGTGAAACCGAGACACACCATCAGTAAATGCATGAACTATGCCCTATATCAGCTGGAACCTCCAGAGGCACCATGCTACATACCACAGTAATAAAACTAGCCCAGCAGATGGCTGGACAGCTATGACAAACAAGGACCATAAAAATATTTAAAACATTTTTGTGGTCAACGGCTCGATGTCCAAGCGAAGAGCAGTGACAAGCAACTTCCGTCAAGGGCCGGTGTTGGAACCGGCACTGTTTAACATCTTTGTTGGAGATATGGGCAGTAGGATCGAGTGCTCCCTCAGCAAGTTTTCTGGTGACACTGAGCTGTGTGATGCGGTCAACACGCTGGAGGGAAGGGATGTCATCCAGAGGGACCAGGACGGGCCTGAGACCTGGGCCTGTGCAAAACTCAAAGTTCAACAAGGCCAAGAGCAAGGTCCTGCACATGGGTTGGGGCAATCCCCAGCACAAATACAGGCTGGGCAATAGTGGATGGAGAGCAGCTCTGAGGAGAAGGACTTGGGGGTATTAGTGGATGGAAAACTGACTGTGAGCCAGCAACGTGTGATCAGAGCCCAGAAAGCCAACCGTGTCCTGGGCTGCATCAAGAGAAGTGTGGGCAGCAGGGCGAGGGAGGGGATTCTCCCCCTCTACTCTGCTTGTGAGACCCCCGCTGCAGTGCTGTGTCCAGCTCTGGGGGCACCAACATCAGAAGGACACAGACCTGCTTGAGTGGGTCCAGAGGAGGCCATGGAGATGATCAGGGGGGCTGGAGCACCCCCTGTGAGGACAGGATGAGAGAGTTGGGGGTGTTCAGCCTGGAGAAGGGAAGGGTCTGGGGAGACCTTAGAGCGGCCTCCCAGTACTGAAAGGGGCTACAGGAAAGGGGGGAGGGACTCTTGATCAGGGGGTGTAGGGATAGGGTGAGGGGTAAGGGTTCTAAACTGAAAGAGAGTAGATTGAGATTAGATATAAGGAAGAAGTTATTGACTGTGAGGGGGGTGAGGCCCTGGCACAGGGTGCCCAGAGAAGCTGTGGCTGCCCCCTCCCTGGAAGGGTTCAAGGCCAGGTTGGACGGGGCTTTGGGCCACCTGGGCTAGTGGAAGGTGTCCCTGCCCATGGCAGGGGGTTGGAACTGGGTGATCTTTAAGGTCCCTTCCAGCCCAAATCATTCTATGACTCTATGATTCTAGTCCAGTTTTCCACAACAGAGCTAACAACTGCAGGATACAGCGTTCTTGATGGAAGGTTTTCTTTCAGCACATTTGTCTCAATGACCTACTTATTACTACACCCTTCAGACTAATTTTAAGTCAATAAAGTATTTAATTTGTATATCCAAACCTGTCTTTCATGACACATCTTGAATTATATGCTTAAATGTTACAAGATGGGAAAAAAAAGACAGCAATCCATCCCTTCCTCATGTCTAGCCAGACCTGCACTGAGAGGGAGTGCGGGTCTTCCAGCCTCTACTTCCACATTGTCATCAAAGGGCTAAACAATAAATTTAGCCATTAGAAAATTAGCAGTAAATTCTAAAAAGTATTACTTTGGCAGCACCCCGGTGCAGCCTGTACAGCCAGGTGGGACAGATGAGTAAGAGAAATCACAGCACTGAGGTCCCCTCCAAAGCCACTCTCGTGGCAGCAGTGACCCAACCAGCTGAACAGTTGGCCACTGTGAAGAATTGTCTCCCTTTCAAAAGCTTATACAGAACACTTATAAAATACTAATGTTTTCAGTGGGGTCTCTATGGAATAAATCTTCAAAACAAGCCTACCTGCATAACAAAAAAAAAAAAAATATCGGTCGTTATCTGTTGTTGAGCATTTTATAGCTTTGTACCAGGAACATCATGAACGTGTATCTTCATAGCTAAGATTCAGTTCTTCTTAAAGTCTTTGTATTCTTTAGGATTATTTTGTGTTGCTTGCTGCTTTTTTTTTTTTTTTTTTTTTTTTAAAT